>NC_061512.1:208414653-208757638 GCF_022539505.1 Lolium rigidum | reverse complement strand
TATATAAAAGCTAATCAAGTTAGGGTCTCCTTATCAATTTGAACATTGTAGAAGTGATATTTATCCTCTCTTTTGTTCAATCATCTTTTGACACGTTATGTTTTTTTTCTGCTTCCTGGCAATTTACTCAGGTCGTTTATTTATATATATATATGTTCTTCTCTTTGACCGGAGGCTTACCGGTTACCGGCTCTCACAATTGTCTTGCTTGTGGGCTGCTAGATTGCCGGTTTTCTCTATTTTGTTTAGTTATGCCACGTGGTGGTTAAGGTGGCAGTTTCTCAGATCACCGCTTAGCGATGTTTCTGGACGTTCCTGTCCAACATCTTCCTGGATGGGCTGCCTTCGGCTCCCCCGTCCGAGCTCCACCGAGCCGCTGGCCTCCTTTTTCCTCTGCCCCCTACGTGTGGATCCTCGCCAGCAGGGGACGCCGCCGGACTGGCGGTTCATGTCGTCGCGACGCGGCCGCTAGCCAGACGGCCATCCCCGTGCTGTCCCGGCCGATGGCACGTGTTGGCCTCTTAATGACGCCGCCGCTCGCCCGGCCGTCCATCCCCGCGCTGTACTGGCTGACGGCCCGTGCTGGCCGATCCTCGTGCTATTCGTTGCAACTTTATTTCTGTTGCCTTGAAGTTTTTTCTGATCGATGCTCCTCCATCTGCCTTTTTTTTTCTAATCGTCCCTCTTGAGTTTTTTCGATTTTGATGTTTCCTATCTTCTTCTCTGCCTCACCGTGTGGGATCTTTATTTTTCGGTTTTCCGATGGATGTGACTGCCATTCTGGCCTTTTGGTCCGCCGGCGAGGCCACCTTTCTTCTTCGTGTTCTCCTCCAGTTCGGCGTCAACAACGTGGTTTTTAGGAAGCTGCTTCAGGCCTTCTCCTTGCAGCCGTGGGCTTTCTACTGTTACTGGCGTGAGGCAGGGAACCCTCCAGCTCGGCCGCCTTTTTTTTCTCATCTGGATCTCAACCTCCACCGATGCATTGGATGTGCATCTCCGCCGCCGCTGTCCTACCTTTCCTCGGCTCCATCAACTCTCCATTGTTTCCCACGTCATCCCCCGCGGGAGCTGGTGCCTTCCGCACCCTCCCTGGCCGCCGTGGCGTGTACGAGGAAGTCATCGGGCGGCACGCCTTCTCACCCTCCCGATGCGGCTGCCGGCGCGGAGGAGGCAGGCGATGGCGTTCCTTCCTCCTGCAGCAGCGGACGAGGCGACGACGGAGACGCGCGCCTCGATGTGCAGCAGTGCAGGTACCTCTGCTCCCTCTCGGTCCACAACCTCACCTCTGTCTCTCTATATGTCTGTTTAAGCCGCCGACCGCAACAACTGCAGTGCCGGCCGCACGCGAGGATGTCAGACTTTCGCCCTTGACTCCACGGCTAGCGGCAACCCCCACACCCAAAGCAGCTCCTGATTTTGAGAGAGATCTTGATACTGCTTTCTCCTGTTGATATATGTGTGTCCCAATGCCCAATGCGCGCATCCTTTTCATCTGATTCATGCCATTCCATTATACAATTGTACAGCTATTTCATGATTGCATCTCGGTGGGTTGAGGATACCCGGTTGCACTTGCTTCACTAATCACTATTGGAAATCTGAGAAGGTAATCATAAAAAAGATGCTAGATACAAAAATCACTTGGTTACCGCTGGCAGTTGACTTCTTTGCCTAATACATCATCTTTCTGTACAGTTATCATACCCTGCAGCGTCAACAACTTGACATTTGCCGGACAAATACTTGAGCAAATAAAAGAAAACAGAAACTGGTATGGAGCGGTTGTCACCAGATGGCCTCGGTATCTATCTGATGAGCTTGGAATTGGAGAATGTATGTACACACACTTGCACTTCATGAATCAGCTCCCCATGTTTATCATGCAATTCATAAAAATGCCTTTTCTGATTCAGGCTATTGCTGATGGGATGTCGAAAGAAGTTATGATGGCATTGGAAAAGTAGTATATGGAAACTATAATGCCTTTGAGAGACAACATATCAAAAATTCTTGAGCAACATGTTCAAGGACTAACAAGAAGACAGTCGATAGCTCCGTATGCTATGCCAAATCAGGTATATGTGCTTGGATCATCATATCATACAGTTCGTTTACTGTAGTTAAAGGAACCACAGTTCGCTGATGGCTGGTTATTCTTCATCATAGTTAGGGGCATTCATGAATACAGTTAAAACAATGCTACATCTGTTACACTGCCGGATTGAGGATATTTTGAAATCATCGGCATCATATCTAACCATAGCAAGTGAGATCACAGTTATAGATGGTAATGATGCGTATGGAGACCCGAGGGTGATCAAGGCGCAGATTACGATGGGACATTTGGAACTCCAAGGCGATGCATATCAGCTGAAGAACAAGCATATTTTACAGCATGTGTGGTATGTCCTGATTAAGCCTTTTTTTGGTAATATCTTTCACTGCTGCTATTATAGAATTCTATGGTCAAATACCTTTTTAATGATAACGTGTAGAAAAATACTCCTGGTCAGATTTTAAAACCAATTAACTGAGTATACATTTTTATGGTTTACAACAGAGTCATGTGTCAATTGTTTTGTTATTGCTTTAGTTGGTATCTCATAATCCTGTACTCGATTGTTTTCTTAGGTTGGCATTGAACAATTGCAGAACCGTATGAGGTGATACCTGGAGGAAACTCTTGCCGGCAATGGGACACAAAGACTAGAATCTTCTAGGTTTACTTAATTGCTAGAACAAATTCGCCATCTCACGCCTTCACCACCATCGGAGCCATGACTTGAATCTGTAGCCTCTTTACTGCCTTATTGGGATTGTGGGTCAATCAAGCTCTTTGCCGTATGCATATATAAATATGAAAGGTTGCACAACTTTGAGCATTGTTACACTACTACCGCTGAAAACGAAAATTTTCTTCTTTGCACATGAACAATAACATAGGCAGTTCACCTCCATGTCAATGTTCGCCTTGCATGCGTTTTGCAGTGCGAGTCGGCTGTATTTGGCGCTTACACATTTCAGCTATGTTCATGTTGATTTCTTTCAGAACTCCAGTTATGCTCTTTGCCCGCCTGAAATTGTTTTTTGAAATGTAATCGCCTTTATGCATGATGTGGAAAATAGCAATGCCATTTGAGACCGGAGGAAAACAGTCGAATCAATAGTGATATATGTGCTGTGGAAAATAGCAATGCCATTTGAGACCGGAGGAAAACAGTCGAATCAATAGTGATATATGTGCTACCAACTACTGTGTATCGCATCTCAAAAAAAAAAACTACTGTGTATATCTGTTAATTCCTGGACGTAGGGCATGTAAGCAAGCACGTGAAAGACAACGGTTGCAAGCAATGCCTACTTCTTTATGCTAGATTCAGATGTTGCACTCTGTGTGGTTTGGTCAGTGGTACACATTTAAGTTGCAGGCCTCTGACAGTCTTTTCGTATGGAGTATTTTTTTATCATTATCAAGGAACCGAGTAGAATTCTTTTACTCTATTCCATCTGCAAAAAAACAATCTTTGATGTTGTGTCACGCTGCCACAAACTTCAGGCATGTATCTCGAGTCTTGTGAAAGTACAGGGACATCAATATTTTCCAGTTGTGACCTGATATGTCAAAAATATATAATTGGATACATTTGTAAGGATAAATAATCAGCTACATTTATCTTGCGTGGAAGGCCATTATTGGGCAAAGATAGACAAACGTTAACTAATATTTGATGCTTCAGATCAATTTAGTTCAAAATGCATGAGGCTTATAAACTATTTTATCATATATACTAAACAATTAGCAAAACTAGCATACACCCACGGGCGCGGCGTGCCGCCGCCTATGCTTCCTAGTAGCAGTACATAGTAGTTGCACTACCTGGAGCGAGGACAATGCCAACCGGTTGAAACATGTGACGTATGATGGAGTAAGTTTTTTTCAGAAATACCGGAATGAAGACAACAATATTTTCTTCGACTAAAAGAGTCGGTGGATGATGGAGTATTTTTATTTCCCAGCTGAAAGATTCATCGGGTGATGGAATAAATATATATTTCTTAATCTACCATAGAAGAAGGTAATAGTATTATTCTCAGGTGAATGAGGCACGGACGACGGAGTAAGTATATTTTCTTTTCAATGGTACCATAGAACACACCAATATTTTCCGTCGAAGAATTACTATTAGCTAGGTAACAACGTGCTCAGTAGTTGGTATGGACAAATTACCATTGACGTTACATATTTCTACCGAGAAATTGCTTTCTGGAAAGAAAATATAAAGTTACTTGCCTCGCAGAAAATTGCTGCTAAATATAGTTAACGCGACAAATTAAAATGCAATGCAAGGTAATAAATTATAATATATCCTTTTAATTTATACCATAATTGTTATAAATAATTGTATTTTCTAAGCTGTCGAGCGAGCTAGTATTAGTTCAAGATCAACTCATTTTTCAGTCGAGCTATAAAAGATAGTCATATTCTGGCCATTTCTTTTCGAGCCAGTCTTGAGTCGATCTTGAACCGCTCATCAGTCTCAAACTTTTTTGAATGGTCATTGGCGGAAACCCCATTTGGATATTTCAAAAAGTGGCCTAAAGCTACATATAGAGCTAAGGCCACCTCCAACAGAGGGCCTCATACAAACATTTTGTGTCCATTGCTATCATGAGACCTAAATAAGAGCCCCAACGGCGACTTTCAAACGTATATACTTTTTATGGTCCGTACAACCGCATTCGGCGGATATTGTCCGCACGTCGAGCCTCACAAATGCATGCATGCCATTTATTGAGAAGAGAGAGTGTTGTCCTGACCACTAATTGGTCCCCGCCCATGGAATGTGGTCCACAAAGTTTATTATAAACTTATACAATTTTATTATTTTTGTTGCACTTAATTTTGCATTGTAAATTAGCACAACGGTAATGTACATCGTTGGTATCGTCCATGTCTAAGAGGGAGACACGTGCAAGCTTGCGCGCACCGACGATGATGAGGTGGGTGACCAAATCCCCGTCAAGGCTATTTTGCATCACCGAGCACATGCGACCACGTAGTCTAGGCCTCTAGGTCATGGGTGAACAACACGGGGAAGCGTGGCTTGATAGCTCCACCTACGAGCCAAGCGTCGAGCTACAATGAAGTGTGGCACCCATCGGCGATGTACCAGGCGCTTCGAGTGCATGCTTGGTGCTAGGGGCGGAGATAGGGCAACCGCTATACCCACAACCACTTGGACTGGGGGCGGCATGCAGTGGATCTTTTCTCGCACCCTACTTGGAGCCAAAATATACGGATGCTCAATTTTTGTTGGGGGAAAACCTGCCGGAGCTATCTTTTTTCCTTCAAATACCTCAATGGCATATTTTAGGTAATCGGTATAGACAATTTAGTTTTTTTGAGCGGGGTTCGCTGCCGACGACTTTAATACGTGACCGACATATGTACTACCGGCTAGCAACATTTAGAGGGGGAGATGCTCTTAGCTGGAGTGATCGTGTGGCTTCCAGTCAAGCACAAAATCAGGAACACCTTCGGTGTACTAAAACAAAAGGAAAATTTACTACATAACATCGTTATTTTTCGATGTTTGCTGAAACAAACCACCCGGTTATGTCTTTGCCACTGTTCTGTGGCACATTTAGCAGAACACACCATCTGACTTAAAACGGAAAGTTTTGCCCCTTGTTTTCAAAACCAGGCAAAACTTTTCATTTTTAATCATGTGCTGTGTTCTGGCAAATATACAAGGCCGAGCCGGCAAAATCTGGGACCATGTGCGAAACTCTAAAGTAGGCCCCTTTCTTTACAAGAAAATTCAAACTATTCAACAAATATAATGTCTTAATATCTTATACGAGAATTGGATATAAATTAAGAATCATACCTATTTAAATCCAGGTTGCATAATGTTTATTTGAACAAAATAATTCTTTTAGGGTTCTTCGAGATAAAATTTCCAATGATATTCTCATAATCAATCTTTTTCATCACTTCACTCTCAAGTGATATTATTGTCAAATCATTGAGTTTTTGTTGTGTCATCGTAGTATACATATATAACTTCAACAGCTTTAATTTAGAAATTTTCCGTTCTGCTTGTGCAACCGTACATACAAAATTAAATAATAAATTAAAAGATCAACCGCATACCGCAACGTAGATCACCAATCATCGCAGAATGGAGAAGATGAGAAAATTTGAATTACCTCGTCCACTCGCAGCTCGAGCTGTCCATCGCTTCGGGGTGTCTTGGGGGTCAAGGAGACATTGCTCGCTCATTTCTGACTTCCTAGTTCCTAGATGAATCACCCTGCTGCCTAGTAGATGGATTGATCGGAACAGGTGAGGACTGAGGACGCGAAGATGTACGCAGATCTCCGCTAGGCGCGTACTCCCGTTCTGTTATCACCAGAATTTGACCGAGTTAGAGGTGGACCGCGATCAAGGTGGGCTTGAAGAATATACATGAAAGGAATACATGAATCAGCCTTATATGCAAAGTTTGGGCTAGTTCGCCCGTGTATCTGTAATATAGTAGGATACGTGTCGGTTAGTTAGAGTTTGGCTCGTGCACGGTTGGGATTATTCCCACGTTAGAAAGTCTACGGACTATAAATATGTATCTAGGGTTTATGGAATAAACAACAATCACGTTCACCACAAACCAATCTAGGCGCATCGTCAACTCCCTTGTCTCGAGGTTTCTTCCGGGTAAGCATCATGCTGCCTAGATCGTATCTTGCGATCTAGGCAGTACACGTTTATTCGCTGTTCATGCGTTGCTCGTACTGAAGCCTTTTTGATGGCGAGCAACGTAGTTATCTTAGACGTGTTAGGGTTAGCATTGTTCCTCGTATCATATGCTGTCGTCGTGCAACCCTGAGACATCTAGCCGCCCTTACGCCTAATCTTAGGTGTAAGGGCGGCACCCCGCTTGATCACTATTTAGTAGATCCGATCCGTTATGGTTGCTCCTTGTTCTCCAAGGATTAGTTTAATATCTGCATAGTTAGGCCTTACAAACGGGTTGAAGGATCCAGTGGCGCGTAGGGTGTAGTTTGCTAGCCCTAGACAGGATGTTCCGGGGATCAACCTTGTGTTGGTTTTTAGGCCTTGTCTAGGGTCGGTTTACGATCACCGTGCGTGGCCGCCAGGCTCAATCACGAGTAGGATGTTCCGATTATGTGGTGAAAACCCTAGATCGTAGTAGGTCGTTTTAACTTTGTTTTGATCAAGCAGGACCACCATATATTCGTGCACCTCGTACGGATCATGGGTGGATCGGCTCTTTGAGCCGATTCACAGGACAACCTGAGAGCCGATCGAGGCTCGTATTTAATGTTTACGTGTATGCCATGCAGGAAACTAAGCGAGACACATCCATCACCTTCCCGACCGGGTATAGGTCGGGTGGCACGCCCTTGCACCAGCATCGGACGTGCGTGCCGAGTCTTTGCGGGCCGTCGCTCGGAGGGACCAGGGCCAGCCGCAGTCCTGGGAGCCTCCCGGCTCTACCGTGTTGCCCGTCGCTGCTCGCCGGTGGGTTTCTGACCGCAACACATTCGGCACGCCGGTGGGACAGTCTTCGACATCAACCGCATCGCCATCTACATCTGAGATGGCGGACGGCACTCCAGTCACGTACGAGGATCTGACCGAGGAGCTCAAGAAGAAGTATGACGAGGTCAAAGCAATCCTCGAAGCTGACCTCATCGGCTCTTTTCACAGAACCCGCTCACATGGCATCAGGTGGAAAGGGTTCTCACTCGAAGGCGCGCTCGATGGAGTAGACCTGTCCGCCCCGTCGGAAGAACGCACCAGGTCCCCGCGTCGGGAGATTAACTTCATGGTAGCTCATTCGCTACACCGCCATTCCGAGAGCCTCGGTGAACACTTTGGAGCGTGTCGCTCTTCGGGTGATCCAGGAAATCATGAGGCATCGGTACTCTCCGTCGGGACCAGCTCTCGGGACTTACCAAGGAGAGATGCCACTCCAGTCCCGTCCACCGCTGCCATTCGCGTTGGCGGCACAGAAGTGTCGAATTCACCGGCATACGTCGTCTACAAGATCGGTGGTGACCCTAGTGACTACCAGTTCTTGCATGAGGCGCCTAAGGAGATCCCTCACGGATACACGTGCACATACGTGCCAGACTGCAGTAACTGGGCACTCGCAAACCAGACTGCAACAGCGGGGACTTCTGGAACAACAGGAGGGACTTCGGGAATAGATCTTGAGAAGCAGACGTGGCTGGCTAAGTATGCCACTCCGACAAACCTCCAGAGCTCAGCTCCTGCAGTTGGCTCAGAGCTGGAAAAGCAAGCATGGCTGGCTAAGTATGCCACTCCGGCGAATCTTCGGAGTTCGACGCCTGCCAGCCGGCACCACGGATCAGATCGGTACCATCCCGAGAGACCAGTTCGGCATGGTGCCGAAAAGGAGGACAATCGGCTATTCCAAGCCGTACCCCAACGAGTACGAGTTGATCCCGCTACCACCCAAATATCGGCTCCCTGATTTCTCCAAGTTTAATGGATCGGATGGTTCCGGCTCCATCGAGCATGTGAGCCGATATTTGGCACAGCTGGGCACGATCTCAGCATCGGATGAGCTGCGTGTGAGGTTCTTCGCACGGTCCCTCACGGGATCGGCTTTCGGGTGGTACACATCGCTGCCACCGGACTCAATCCGGACTTGGAAGCGGTTGGAAGAGCGAGTTCCACATGCAGTATCACTCGAGAGGCTTCCGAGGCTGGCATTGCCGAGTTAGCACAAGTACGTCGAAGCGCGGAGAAACGAGTGTCGAATACGTCCAGCCGCTTCAGGACCGTTAGGAACCGATGCTATTCGGCTCGTGTGACCGAAAAGAAGCGATCGAGTTGGCGGTGGTGGGTCTCGCATCACCGATCAAGGACGTGGCCTCCCAAGCAGACTACCCTTCACCGGCGCACATGGTGCGAAACCGTCGGTATATGAACAGCGCCACCCGGATGTATACCAGGATAAATTCAAGCGTGCAGAGTGGTCCTGGTTGAGGCGGATGAAGACGAAGGCTCGCGGGAGATCAAGAGGTAGCGAGTGGCTGAATGGACTCGGGGGCAAGCCCCGTGTCCCGCAAGTGGGTTAAGCCACAAGGCCCTCCCGGAGGATTTGACTTCGACGTTACCAAAGCTGAGCAGATTTTCGACCTCTTACTTAAGGAGAAGCAGCTAAAGGTACCCGAAGGCCACAAGATCCCCACGGCACAGGAGCTGAATGGAAAGCCATACTGCAAGTGGCATAACACGTTCACCCATGCCACCAACGACTGCAGGGTGTGGCGGCAGCAGGTCCAAATGGCGATAGAACAAGGGCGTCTAATTTTCAGCCAGTACGCCATGAAAGTCGACACACACCCCTTCCCCGTCGTCAACATGGTGGAGTGCACTTACCCTGGAGGGTGCCAGCCAGGATTCTCGTTCAACATCAACATGGTAGCACCTGGACACCACTCTGGTAAGGACGGGGACGAGGGCAGCTGCTCTCATAGCAAGGACACAGAGGAAGCCGTTCCACGCGACCGGCTCCGTCACGATGGCAAGCGCTACATCACAGAGGGAGAAGTAAGGAACGTGAGATATCAGCGACCTCTCTCTGATCACCTCCTCAACAAGTATGTGAGTCAATATGACCAACGTCGACGACCCAACGACGATGATGAAAGAGATCGTCTGGCTAGGGACACCAGGAGACATCGTCGGCATGATCGCGACGAGGAGAGATATGAGCGCCACGCCAAGGAAAAGTCAAGAGAGCGAGACGACGAGGATAGGCACTGGGACTGCCCCTTCTTCAGACACTGCTGGGATTCAGGAATGAGCCGATTGCCTACAATCGGCAACTGCCCAGAATGTAGATAGAAGAGGAAGGATGCAGCTAACGTGTCCGTGTTCAAACGTCTAGGGCCTCTCCCGCCTCGGAACAAGCACACTGAGTCCTCTCGGGTGGAAGATCTCGAGGAATTGGAAGACGACGAAGAAGAAGAAGATAAGTACCACCGGCCAAGGTGATGCCCTGATGGACTCAGCCGTTCCCAAAAGCGTAGGGTTCAGTGGCTACGTGGTTTGGAGGAAGCCGAGAGGTTATACCTGCACACGTTGAGGAAGGCGCGGCCTGATCTGGCCGCTAAAATTCAGCGAACCCTAGACGAAGAGGGTCGGCCACAGAGGAAAGAGTGGCGCCCCAGACAAAAGAAAGCCGATGATGAAACATCGGCTGGCACGAACATGGTGTTCATCCTTCCGACGGAGTTTAGTGCTCCAGGATTAGACGAAGCACCCAGTGGCACAACTTGATCGCGGCCCACGGCCGGTTATTTTTGAGAAGCCACGAGAAAGAAGCTACGGACATCCGAAGCCCCTGTACTTGCGAGGTTATATCAATGGGCAGCCTGTCAACAAGATGCTGGTGGACACCGGAGCGGCGATCAACATTATGCCATACTCCATGCTACGTCGGTTGGGACGCTCTAGCTCGGATCTGATCAAGACCAACGTGACATTGAGCGATTTCAACGGCCAAGCGTCTGACGCACAAGGTGTTCTGAACGTGGATCTGACCGTAGGAAGGAAAACCATCCCTACGACGTTCTTTATTGTCGATAGCAAGAGCACCTATGCTGTCCTGCTAGGAAGAGATTGGATCCACGCCAACTGTTGCATTCCATCCACGATGCACCAATGCGTAATACAGTGGGATGGAGATGAAGTAGAGGTCGTCCATGCAGATGACTCAGCCGAGATTTCAACGGCTGGCATGAACGCTTGGGAGACAACAGGCCAAGAGCCACTCTCAGGCATCAATTTGGACGACTGCGAGCGCATCGACGTGACGAAGGACGGGGTTAGGCTGGTCTTATCCACCGGCCTGACCGTCTAGCAAGAACAAACCTATGGACAAACGTGGCGAGGCCGATCCTTGGGATCGGCCCCAAAGATCTATGGAGGAACATTGCAAAACCTTCATTGAGCGATTCAATCAACGTGGAGGCCGATTCCAGCAATCGGCCAAAATTATCCTCACCACACATTCTGCCTGTGTTCAACGTCGATCTAATGGGCAGCGGTTTTACGTCGGCTGATGAGCTAAAAAATCAACATTGGTCATACCGGAGCCGACGTTCAAATACAGTGCCTTGGCTAACTACAGAGCCGATATCCGCAGTTACCTGACAGAATCGGCTCGGGGGGCACCTAATCAGATGAACATGTGCAGATGAACATGTGTGCAGTGAAATATTGGGGGCCGATAGAAAAATCGGCCAGTAAAAAAAAAATTCATGGTATACAGCCGATGCACGGACATCGACTTTAGAGCTAAGAAACAAAGCCGATGCACAGCCATCGACTCTAGTGCAAATTACACAAGATCTACCAGCTGCGTGTTCAAGACGCGGATTTTCACCAATGCGGTCTTCAGTTCAGCTTCAAGGCCTTCTGCTTCCTTGAGGGGGTGAACAATGAGAGCTTCCTCAGCCGCAATGAGCCGATTTTGGTGCCCGAATTTTCTCTTCGAGGACTTCCAACCCTTTGCGCCAGTTCAGCAGTACTGTCGGAAGCGTCAGTTTTGGCATGCAAGGCAGCCTTTTGCTCATTAAGCCGTGGGTGTTTCGTCTACAATATCGGCTTTCAACGGAAGAAGAGGCGATCGATGGGGGCAAGTTTGGCTAGCTCGGCATGGTGGCTGTCTCAGAATTACCTGAGTTCAAAGCCCTTTGACTGATCTGTGCATCCTCACCGATATTCTCGCCTTGATTGAGGCTCGGGGGCAGCTGGCCTGGTAGATGCTCTGTTTTAGAAGCCGATTGGGGTGTCATCGGCTGATCCTTCATCGCAACCTTCTTCAAAAATGGTGAGTTCTTGCAGAAGAGGATCACTGGACCTGGTGGGAGGAATTTAAGGGCTCTCTTGAAGACTCCACATTATCCACCAGATCTCAAAGTCATCAGTTGAAGAATTGAAGGATGGATTGTGAAGAACCGATGCGTTGCTATCGGCTCATTGAGCATTGGCTAAGTGAACAATCGGCAAAGTCAGTATGAAGGGGAATCGGCTAAATTAGCTTAAAGGAAATCGGCAAAATCAAACCGGGGGAAATTCTTCATTGATAAATAGGATTTCTTACATAAAGAGCTGATTGCTCTCAAAAGGAAATACTAGGGGGTACATTGCCCCATCTACTACTGCTGATCCTATGCTAAGGGTCCTATCTACGGGCCGTCGCTGCCCTCGTCGTCGCCGTCGTCGCCGCTACTCCCGGCGGGCTCGTCGTCGCTGCTGCAGCGGCCGCCGGCCGGGCCCTCGTTGTCCTCGTCCTCCTCGTCAGCGTCGTCGTCGTCGCTGTCGAAGTCGCTGAGGTTCCCCGGCCAGGGGCAGAAGCGCTTGGCCGGTGGCTCGTCGGAGGAGGTGTCGTCCTCCTCCTCCTCCTCCTCCTCCTCCTCCTCCTCCTCGGGGGAGGTGAAGTCATCACAGGAGAAGCGATCGTCATCGCTCTCCTCTTCCGTTTCCCCGTCGGCGAGGAAGCGGAGGTCACTTTCCCCGTCGGTTGAGGACTTGTCGTCCTCAGACCAGACGGAGAAATCTTGACTGGATTCCTCCCCGGCTTCGATGGCGCGGCGGATGTTGGCCGCATGGGCCTCCTCCGGGTTCCACTCCGGCGTCGGCTCGCGGGAGGAGGAGGATTGGGTGAAAAGACCCGATGAGGCAGAGGAGGAAGAAGACATGGTGGCGCAGGAGGGCTTTTGGAGTGCTAATGCGAAGGGGATGAAGAAGCAAACTGTTTGGAGCGGTTAAATAAAAGGGGATATAGTGGAAATTCAATGCCATAGCAGTTTCCGAGGAAGTGGTGCCCAACGAAAAAAAAAATTGCCAGGGCACGCAGAAGTGGAAGAGGCAAGGCATCATCATGAAGGATACTACGACGGTTCTGCCATGACATTACCCGACGAAGAAAAGGCAGAGTGATTTTGGAATTATCAATTCCAAAACCAGGGGGGCATGTGTTATCACCAGAATTTGACCGAGTCAGAGGTGGGCCGCGATCAAGGTGAGCTTGAAGAATATACATGGAAGGAATACATGAATCGGCCTTATATGCAAAGTTTGGGCTAGTTCGCCCGTGTATCTGTAATATAGTAGGATACGTGTCGGTTAGTTAGAGTTTGGCTCGTGCACGGTTGGGATTATTCCCACGTTAGAAAGTCTACGGACTATAAATATGTATCTAGGGTTTATGGAATAAACAACAATCACGTTCACCACAAACCAATCTAGGCGCATCGCCAACTCCCTTGTCTCGAGGGTTTCTTCCGGGTAAGCATCATGCTGCCTAGATCGCATCTTGCGATCTAGGCAGTACACGTTTATTCGCTGTTCATGCGTTGCTCGTACTGAAGCCTTTTTGATGGCGAGCAACGTAGTTATCTTAGACGTGTTAGGGTTAGCATTGTTCCTCGTATCATATGCTGTCGTCGTGCAACCCTGAGACGTCTAGCCGCCCTTACGCCTAATCTTAGGTGTAAGGGCGACACCCCGCTTGATCACTATTTAGTAGATCCGATCCGTTATGGTTGCTCCTTGTTCTCCAAGGATTAGTTTAATATCTGCATAGTTAGGCCTTACAAACGGGTTGAAGGATTCAGTGGCGCGTAGGGTGTAGTTTGCTAGCCCTAGACAGGATGTTCCGGGGATCAACCTTGTGTTGGTTTTTAGGCCTTGTCTAGGGTCGGTTTACGATCACCGTGCGTGGCCGCCAGGCTCAATCACGAGTAGGATGTTCCGATTATGTGGTGAAAACCCTAGATCGTAGTAGGTCGTTTTAGCTTTGTTTTGATCAAGCAAGACCACCATATATTCGTGCACCTCGTACGGATCATGGGTGGATCGGCTCTTTGAGCCAATTCACAGGACAACCTGAGAGCCGATCGAGGCTCGTATTTAATGTTTACGTGTATGCCATGCAGGAAACTAAGTGAGGCACATCCATCACCTTCCTGACCAGGTATAGGTCAGGTGGCACGCCCTTGCACCAGCATCGGACGTGCGTGCCGAGTCTTTGCGGGCCGTCGCTCGGAGGGACCAGGGCCAGCCGCAGTCCTGGGAGCCTCCCGGCTCTACCGTGTTGCCCGTCGCTGCTCGCCGGTGGGTTTCTGACCGCAACACGTTCATAAATAAGTGTACACGTGGGGTTTTCAAGATAAATTATGAAGTAGAGTGAAAGATATATTGAGAACATGCATCTCCCCTTTTTAATTCTTTCATCTCCAATTAGCTAAGTGCATGTAGAAAACAAGAAAAACATACGCTTAATATTATTGGGTTTATTTCCGTGTGATGAGAGAGAAGCAATTAAAATGCATCGGGAAGATAGGAGTACACTCTTTTATGGATAAAGTTTTGACCTAGATGTCCACTTATTTGTGGACAGAGAGAGTGGCTCGGTAAGGTGACGACGGTTCGACGGTAGAGGTTGCATGCTAAAGTGCTAGACTGCTAGGTTTGGGCCTCGCTCGCTCACGTTCAGACTAGTCATAATGGAAAGTATCATACACTAGTATCATGCACATGATACTAGTTTATGATACTACATCCACAATGCATAGTATTATAAGATAGTATCATATTATCATCATATTTAATATTTTGTAAAATCTCAATGCAAATTTTTGTACATGATGTGTTTGCAATTAAGTTTTCTAGTTTTACGTGTTATGATACGGTATCATATTACCACTCTTATCTCTCACCTCATTAATTGATGCCACATTAAATTTTTGCCAACATGGCATGCATGCGCGTCCTGTCGTCCAGCTATTATTCGGCGATCAAGCGGGAAGGCCAAGGTAAGTCTCCTTGTTTTTTTACTCTTTTTTTTTCTTTCTATACAAGTAAGTCAAGTATACATGCCTATATATATAGGAATTTGGGGCTCCTAAAATCCTGGAGCTCTGTGTAGCTTGCACACACTGCACATGTGGCGGCCCAGGCCTGTAAATATAACACATAATTGTAATAATACCTAACAAAGACACACACACTGCACATGTGGCGGCCCAGGCCTGCAAATATAACACATAATTGTAATAATATCTAACAAAGACACAACCGAGCATTGTGTTTTGGCAAAGCTATAAATAACATTATCCTCTAGCAATTTGGCCTAAAACAAAAGCCAGCATAGGCAGCATACCCTGGTCGTCGACGTTAGATTCATCCGGCCGACAAAGATCACGGGATCCGAAGCGCAGTCGCGCGCGCAGCACAATTTCCTGTAGTACGTCTCCACTATTCCTTGATCCCTTCACAGTCACACCACCCTCCGGAAACCGCGACTCCGCGAGGTTCCACAACGCAGTTTTTCTACATAGTTACATGATTTCTTTTTCATCTTTTCCCCATGTTGTTTGCTGCCATATTTGGGTGTTCTTGTTTGGGGAGAACGGCGGATGAGCTGGATAGCCTCATGTGGTTAACTTTTTTTTTTGGTTCTTTTGGATCCTGACATTTTTTGGATCCTGACATTGTTATGAACAGTGAAGAAATTGACTCATTGCTTTGATATGACTTAGATCCAAATGTACGCGCCATGTACAATTTTTTTGTTCAGATCCTGATGTTGATATGATTGCTTTGAAAATGACTAAAAATTCCTGTGAATTCCCTACTCGTGGATACATGCGACCATGAATTTTTCTTTTTTATTTGTATGATCTCCCTTTCCCTTTTTCAATGAATTTTCCTTCTTCCAAATGTTAATTTCGGATCTGAATCTACCTTTTTCTTTTTCCCAACCATCATTTTTCCTCTACCTTGGATGTTGCAAAAATTTGGAATTTTTTTAGACTAATCAAGATAGTACATAAATAATAGGCAAATCTCCTTCCATTTTTTAACATCAAGGAGCTGCTCTCATCCAATGATTCTGTACACGTTCTATAAAATGTAAGAAGGGGTTTGTTATGTAAAAGGAAAGGGGCTTGCTGACAGTAGAATAATACTAGTATAAAACCCGTGCGTTGCTACGACACCACATGAAATAAAATAAACTTGTATCATGAACACAGCTAGCTAGATTACAAACTGGCAATACTAATGCAAATGGAATGCAACGCACCAGCAAACTAAATTAAGCTATATTATCTACATGAAGAAACTTGGTAATTAATCGGTGCAGAGTAACATAAAGGATACAGTCTTCAAAGTAAAAGGATACATTTAAATAATTGATCTAATAGCGAGCGTATCCACATATTTATCTCGTTGACAATGTCTGTATGTAGAATAATAATTCATGAAATATCGATCTGCAGCTAAGCGTTTGTATATATTCCGACTAAAAGAAAACTTGGTATGCTCTAGCCACACACAGAAATCAAATCCGTGCTCCGGCATCTGCAGCTAGCAATGGGCAATGGAAGTTGTGAATTTCGCGAAGAATGTGAGAGCATATTTGAGATCAAATCAATCAAGGCAGCATATCGAAGAGATTGAATTAAATATTCGCTGGTCCAGCTCACCTCCACCTCAAGAAGTGCCTTCAGATTCTCCACCTGCAAAGTATGCAGGACACACAATTTAACCAAAAACAGCAGATTTGACATAAGTACATCGAAATAATAGTTCAGTTTAGATTTGGAGGCAGAACAGGATTAAGCCACCGCACTGCCCCTGCCGCCGTGGCGCCGGCAGGGAGGATCCTCTCGTTCTTCACCTGCGCCTACTCCATCGTGCCCATCGTGCAGCACTGAAAAGACGCACTCAACAGGAAGAGAGACGCTCATGCTACCTTCTCGGCGTCGTCGCGCCGTATGTTGTTGTTCATTGCAGCATACGGAGGTCACGAACAGCCTTCAGCCGTACTGTGGACATGCCTTTGTGTGGATGGCTGAGTACATGGCCGCCACTCCTGGGGCCGGCGCCGTGGGTTCCTGACTGGACCGCACGGCTGAGTACATGGCCGTCCTTCCTGGCCTCCTGGGGCGCCGTGGGTTCCGGACTGGACCGCACGCGGGACGCACCTCCGCACCAACGCGTTGCGCGAGGTAGCCGGACGGGCGGGTTCGGGGCCTCGTCCACGCGATTCTATCGTGCGCCAGGCCGGGCTGCCGACGGGCTCGGCGACGATCCCACCTGGTTGTTATGGCGCCAAATCTGTCGGTAGGAGGCGCTTCGTGATGGTCATCTTCGACGAAGGCAACAGCAGTTGCGGCT
The DNA here is from genome assembly GCF_022539505.1 of Lolium rigidum. Lineage (NCBI taxonomy): Eukaryota > Viridiplantae > Streptophyta > Magnoliopsida > Poales > Poaceae > Lolium > Lolium rigidum. Next base: position 208,740,384 of record NC_061512.1, on the reverse strand, counting down.
GCTGCGGGAAGGCCAGAGCGTGCCGGCGGCGCCCATGTCGGAGCTAGGTGAGTGCGCCCTCGACAGGAACTGCGGCGTCGCCGTGCGGGCTAGGCGTAGCAGACCAGGGGAACGGCCTTCCGGGGAACGTGTGGTGGCGTTCTCCAGCTATCGGCCCACGTATCGGCCCAACTATGGAGAGGGGTCTCGCGAGCGTAACCGACGACGGGCGCGTACCAACGACGGGTTTCAATTTAATAGTTAAGATAACTCAGGGTGTTCTCCACAAAATGCAAACAGAGGTTGCACGAATCTTAACGCATGATTGAACGTCCGGGATAAGCCCGGGACGCCCACATATATGTAGCGTTGCATTGCATTTCCGGAAGCTCCAAGTCAACAATCGACACGCCGCTCTGTCCCGACCACCCTCCACCGTCATGCTGCCACTCGCGTCCACCCCACTCCACCACCTCCTCCTACTCCTCCTCGCCGCCGTCGCCTGCACGCGACCGCCCGGCGCCGCGTCCAAGTCTACGGTCGAGCCCTGCACCTCCTCCACGGCCTGCCCCGCTCTGCTCTCCTACACCCTCTACGCCAACCTCAAGCTCGCCGAGCTGGCCGCGCTCTTCGCCGCCGACCCGCTCGCCATCCTCGCCGCCAACGCCATGGACTTCGCCGCCCCCGACGCCACGAACCGCATCCTCCCGGCGGGCCTCGCGCTGCGCGTGCCCGTCCCCTGCGCCTGCTCCAGCGGCATCCGCAAGGCCACCTCCGTCCGCTACGTCTCCCGCCAGGGGGACACGCTCGCCTCCATCGCCTCGCAGGTCTACGGCGGGCTCACCGCGCCGGACTGGATCCGGGAATCCAGTGACATCCTCGAGGCCGGCGCCGACGACGCGCTGGACGCCGGAGCCACGCTGTCCGTGCCGCTGCACTGCGCGTGCTTCGGCGGGGCGGACGACGGGGTGCCCGCCGTGTACCTGACGTACGTGGTGGCGAAGGGGGACACCGTGCCCGGCATCGCGGGGAGGTACCGGACCACGGCCACCGACGTGATGAGCGTCAACGACTTGGCCACCCCCGACGTCGCCGCCGGGGACATCATCGTCCTCCCGCTGCCAGGTGAGCCGCGCGCTTGTCGATCAGTTGTGCTTGTGTCGCCTCTTCATGGATCTCGTGAGGCGCACCGTACGTGCGTGCTCGTGCGTAGCTGCGTGGTTTCGTCAGACCGATGAATGCCGATAAATTCGGTCGGTGAACATTTATCATTTACTCACGCGCGCGCTCTAGTTAGACATTGATGCGCACAAACTCAGGTTGCAAGCGGGGCGGGTTGCGGCCGGCCGCGAAAGTGCAAAGCGGGACGCGTTAACTTTGCGGAAGCTCGCGGCTTGCCGCAAGTAACTGCTAGATACAGCGCGGGCACTGCGGCAACCGGCGTCATCCCGCGTTATCCAGCATGGGAACGATTATAGAGCAGTAGTTAGTTGACTGATCGCTAGCAGTGGTAGCTAGCTAGTACACTACATAGCCTTTTTTTTCTTTTGAACCTGAGCTAGTACTACATAGCTGGTCGATCAGAAATACTGTACTTCCTCCGTTCATATTAGTTGACTCTAATATGGATGTATGTAGACACGTTTTAGTTCTAGATATATCTATATTGAAGTCAATTAATATGGATCGGAGGGAGTACACTGAATGTCCAAACCTGGACAAAAAATCTGAACTGCACATTGAGGGCGTCTCAGCGTCCTCACGCATTTCGTACTAAAAAATAGTCGTACGTATCCTTTTGCGTCGGATCATGAAATTGGCTTTCGGGCCACGAACGACCATTTGTGTCCGGAGATGCCTCCCGCGTCACGATGCATTTTTTCCGATTTCACCAAAATAGTACAATATTTCGAACTAATTTAGCCATACAAACTGCAAAAATAAAGGTTCAAGTCATACAAATAATCACAAAATTAAGTGGACCAATCTAAAGCATCAAAACAATGGTCTACTTCTTCCTATTGAAGGGCTCCGCCGAGCGCACCTACGGCTTCTACATCACTGTGCCTGGAAGCCGAGAAGGCGTCGTAGAAATCAAAGAGGGCGGTGACCTGGGCTGTTACTGCTCCGACGACAGCGACCTAGGTTGTTGTTGCTCCTACAACAACAAAACCACCTCTCAAGCCGCCGGCGAAAAGTACACAACCCGGGCGGCTGCGTTGGCAGTCGGCGGCGGGTACTGTCGCAAATCGGTTTTTCGAGGGGCAGCGTCACGGGGGACTATTTGGGGAAAATGGTGGTGGACTTGTTGGATGTGAGCCGGGCGTCAGCGCGACATCCGCAACCCCGCAAAAAAGCCCAGATTTGGACCGGCTTTGGATCACGGCGGACTCTGTGGTCGTCATCAATATTTTTGCGTCCTCGTGCTGGGCCATGATTTTGTAGAGAGGGCAATTTCCATTGGGTGTGGCGTTGCGGCGCGCTCGTCAACGTTTACTTCTCTTGTTTTAGAGAGGATAATCTTGAGATAACCCCGCGAATCTCCTCATTTTTACCTAGATTAAAAACTCTACCTCCGTATTTCCCATATCCCGTCTTGAAAAATACAATTGTAAAATTGTTGCTTTCTTCGGCCCTTAAAAAAACAGAATTAAAAAATAATAACCAGTAAATTAATAGAGAGGTCTTCCTCTATTTGTTGTAGATAGAATAGTCGGCAAGTGGAGCGGCAGCCCAGCAGGAGGCGGGGCAGTCAAACTACAACGATCAGACTCACCCAGTCAGCCATGATCACGCTGCACGGAAACAGACAATGGACCCGTTGCGAGACTGTGCAGGCCTAGCGGGCTGACCGCTTTATCCCGCACCTACCAATGCGGTCAGTGTTGCGGTGCCGCGCGGGCGATTTTCGCGGGGCGGCGTTGCGTTTGTAGCGGGCTGTCCCGCCCCACTTGACACCTGAGCACAAACCTTTCATTGAAAATTTGAAATGCCGTCCATTTTGAGTAGTGGCAGCATATAGCAGCTACTCTCGGATTAGTTACTGAACGAGGATTTGCTCCCGGGGCCGGGGTATGCTCGATTTGCAGCTCCCGGCACATGGTGCCCGCTATTTGAAATTTTTGATATCGGTAGTCTAAACTTTCAAATATTTTTTTTGTGAATAGATATATATGGCCTGCGTAATTCTGAAAAGTTTTGGTAAAAAGTCCGTTGTATTTTGAGCTACCAAAAAATGTGGCTGTATATAGACCTATTAAACCTTTTTTTTTTGTAAAAAATTTGTGACTTAGCTTCCTGCAGCAGTCGTTAGAAAATATATAAACTGTTTACGAATTTTTTTAAAAAAATACGGGCACTAGTGTGGTGCTGAGGGTTTCCGCTAGTTACTAGTGTTGTACTGTGATCTAAATTCGTAAGAAGGTTTACTTTTAATAACAAGCGAAGTGAGACCCATCGCCGAAAAGCTTGGGCCAAAAATTATTCATATTTATTTTTCACGGCTGCTTTTAATCGTGATGGCGAATGAAAAGACTGGAAAGGGAAAACATGTAGAGCTACACATTTTGACTATTAAGAATATGTACATGCCAAACCTTGTTAATATCGTGCACAAAGTGTGAGTTTGGTCCTCCGTTTTCTTGCCGGTTTGTCCTCTGTTATAGCATCTCTAACCGTTCCCAAAAAACTTAGAGGACCAAAACCTCATTATTTCTTAACTTCCGATGTTTCCTCATTTAAAATTTAGCCATTCCTACCGATCCCAAAAAACTTAGAGGAGCAACATTTTGTTTGCTGCAAATCAAATCATTTGAACCAAACATTCAATATTACAAACCGAATTAATAGATGTAATAAACCAAATTATTACATGTTTATCTTGATAGGTTGCATTGGGGTTGAAATAATCATGATCTTGACATATCCCTCTGCTCTACCTCGGTTGATCCACCCACGGACAAATTGAGATCCTAGCCTCGACTTCCAGAAATCCTTGATCAAAATCATGAACATAGCCATTTCCAAATCTTCATCTTCTTCGTACAGTGAATAGTTTATTTGTCAAGTGCACTCCATCATGTTGCCCCCAGTGGGGGGCTGGTAAAAATTACGGGGTATGTACTAACAAAACCGTGTACTTAAGAATCACACTTCGTCTTGTCTGAAGAAAAAGAGGACAAAATTGCATTCATGGCCATCCGCAGATGCTCTGTCAGATCAGGATGTCGACGGCATCAATTATTAGCCGATAACTAGTATGGCTAGCAGTAGTAGGATATGTATGCATCGTTTTTCCACTTGCTCCTCGTTATTATTCACTCTATCATCTGCTTCTTTTCATTCTTTTGATATACAGTTATTCAGTAACATCCTTCCATTCGTTTTCCTGGTGATGTACAGCGTGCTCCTCGTCCTTCCCCACCTTCACGTCCGATTATGGGTTGGCCGTGGCGAACGGGACCTATGCAGTGACTGCCAATCGCTGTGTCCAGTGCAGCTGTGGTCCGGGCAACATGGAGTAGGCACCCACCGCCGACTTCCCAAGATCTCGATCTACCAGTTCGGGCTTTCTGACGCCGTTGCTCTTGGTTTCAGCCTCTTCTGCGTGCCGGCGCCACTCGCGGACTCGACGTGCTCCAGCATGCAGTGCAGCAACAGCAGCATGATGCTCGGCAACTTCACCCTCGTGATGACCGGCGCTGGCTGCAGCGTCACCTCCTGCGACTATGGCGGCTACGCCAACGGCACAATCATCACCACGTAATTCAGCGTCGCACATCATCCAAATCGACCTCTTTTTACAGTTCAGAGACGGTTCTGTTTTATCATACGATCTTTGCATCTTTCAGGTTAACCACGACGCTCAAGCCTCTGTGCCCAGGTTACTTGATTTTCCTTGCCATTTCTCATCACCATTTTCCGGTGACTGTATCATACTGTCATGGTAAAGCTGCTGATATTATTCGAGTCTCTGACACATTGTGCCGTTCCTGTGCGCAGGCCAGCACCAGTTCCCGCCGCTAATCCCGCCGCCGACGTCGTCCTTCTTCCAGACGTACCTCGGCCCTTCACCGGCGCCAATGACATTGCGAGGAGGAAACAATCCCACGGGCAGCCCGGACGCTGTCTCCGGTGTGCCTAGGAGGGGCCGGCACTTCAGCGGCGCTGCCGTGATACTGCTCGCGCTCTGCCTTGTCGCTACCATGCGGTGGTAACCATGCACCGAAATGGAGTCTTGTGAGAGAACCTTCGAATCTTCGATTGATTCTTTTTGTACAGGAGCACATATCTGTTTTGCTGGGGGCTTGTCAGCTGTGCTGTGCCAATTTTTTCCTTTTGCTTGCTGGTCTCATTAGTCGTTCCCCTGTAAAATTGGAAACGCACTCGTTTGAATTGTTTGTGGCACGATGGAATTGTTTGCCCCTACTTTGTCGATAAAGGAAGTTTATTAACTCAAAACTATATCAGCACTCTACAAACGAGAGTTCCGATCTGCCTCTAAATAACGTAGATGCTTTCGATGGGAGCACAGGCCGACGCAGCTTTCCGGCCGGGACCTCACTCTCGAGGCCATCCATCGGTGCGGCGGCCACAAGGAGGCGGTGCGCTTCCAGCGAGTCTTCGACGAGCATGACGGATGGCTGGATCATCGGGCCGAGATCTAGGTTGAGTTCTATCTGACCAGATGGGTTTAGCCACGATCGGGGTGACGTGGCCTGGAGGCCCCTCGGATCGCCGGACCTCCAGCCTTGTGCCTGGATTGCATCTTTCCTCTCCGGGCAATCCAGCATGGAGGAGGCTCGCGACGTGGGGGCCTGACGGTCTCGCGAATAATGATGGCGGCCCTGGGGTTTCTCCTCAATGTCAAAACGAAGCCTGGCCTCATTGATCTGACTGCAGTGGCGTGTTCCGGAAGGATCCGTCGGCGTTCTCCACCGAAAATTGCTGGATGGAGTGGGATTCGGTCATACGCATCTGTGTTTTTTCTCTAACCGTTTGGTTTTAAAGAGAGCACTTCGAAGCTCTGCTGGCTGTTAATATCATGCGACATGTTCTCGTTCTATGGTGCTGGCGGGGAATGTCATGGCGAGATCTTAGGACTAGCGATGGTGGTTCAACTCCGGGCGGTGATGAGGAATTGGCTTGGTGATTCGTGACTTCGAGCAACGGCATGCTAGTTGGGCGAATAAACATGAGAAGTATGTTTCAGGGTGACATCCAAGGTCTAACCTTAATTGGTTGTGCATGGCAATGTGCTTGTTGAAGATATTGTTTTGAGAGTGACGACTTTGCTGGACTCCTGGTGTTGTCTTGGTGGTGTCCATTTTGCTGCTCCAAGGTATAGATCGTTGTAGCGGGACTTTTATTTGATGTAATTATTCTATTTTTTCAATTTGTGCATCCGTAATTTCACTAGAGACATACGTTGTTGCAGAGGCTGGGTGTAATTGGTATCTCCGTGATATTAATATATGCTCTTTGTCAAAAAAGTAACAAAGATGCACATGACCAAAGAAAAACCATGAATAATTTGACACAAGCCCAAATTCGTGTGATAAAATAAAGGAAATTACGGTTTTGATAGATCTAAGCCGACCGTGAATTAAGTTAGAGCTTGATCGACTTCGAAACAATTAGATTAGCATCATGATTTGTGCAACTTATTTATATGAAGTTGCAGTTGCAATTATGGACAAAAATTCTCAGCTATACGTAAACTACACATGAAATTAGATGATATCATCTGATCGAGAAATAAATCAATTCCTGATCAATCGGGGATTAGTCACGTCCATGAAAATAAGAATTAAAGGCAGGCCAATACGTAGATTATTTCACAGATAAAGACTTAGATGAAGACCTTTTTAAGGCATGTACAATGGGAGAGAATGTGAATCTTCTCTTACCAGCTCACGCCATCTAGAGCAAACGCTAAATATAAGTGGTACAATGCATTATATCTTGTGTCATCTCTAGCCTGGATTGATTACATATGGTACAACAGAGAAAATAGTCTTCTCTTATTATCTAAGGAATCATCCATTACCTAAGAGAAGATAACCTTCTTTTATTTCATTCTCTCTCCTCCAACTAAGCAAAGATCCGACGTGACGACCGTGGGAAAGCTGACGTCACCTCATTGTACATGCCCTTATTTGCCCACTCTAGCTGGATACATGCCGCCATAAAGAGAGCTCTGTGTGCTCCGGCTCCTAGAAAAAAGCATCACAAGTAGATTCAATGCGTACATAACATGCCGCTTAGACTGCTCATAGTGGGGGTAACATAGGTGGTAACATCACACATCCCAAGCTTAAGGCATTTTGGTGACATGGCATGATAATAAAAGAAGAAAGAGAGTGAGGTGGTAACTAGCTATGTTACCATAACATCACATATCCCAAAGCAATATGAGTCTACAACATAATTAATGACACATTGCATGAAACCACATCTAAGTTACTACCCACTATGGAGATAGTAACTTAGACTAGTAACATGACATATGTTACTAGACTAAGTTACTCTCCACTATGAGCAGCCTTAAACTACTCATAGTGGGAGTAACTTCACTAGTAACTAAGGATAACAAAAAGAGAAGACATACATAAATATTGTCATCTACTATTTATATATCATTTGTTCTTTTTGTGTGGGTCACATATTGACATATTTTTGGATGAAAATTTACAGATGCGCAAGACACAACACAATGTATATCTAGAATTTTAGTTTGCATTTTTTAGAAACATGAAAGTGTCACAATAAAAACGGGGAGCGAACGCAACTAGTTGCGGAATATCCACTCTTCGACATAGTCCATAAAAGAACTTTTATTACAACAAAGACTCCAACGAGTCAAAAATACAAATGTACAATAGAAAGATACAAATCATACAAAAAGCAAAATAACATCTAAGTAGGGATAATAATGCAAATAGAACTAAGAGTTGGGAAGATAAGAAGTGACGTTCATAACACTGTCGCCGAAAGGTAACTTGCGAAGAGAAAAATGTATGTGACTCGATTGCAAGGAAGCGAATGATGTCCGTACAAGGTAGGTCTCGCGACGGGCGAGGCGATTCAAATTCGAATCGAACGCCGGCGACCAAGCCAGCCCGTCCGGCGGGGAACGCCGGCGGGAGGAAGGAGGGTCTGCGCTCGGTGCCGTCCCCCGGGGAAGGGGTGCGCCGCGGACGCTTCTAGGCTCTGGTCTCCTAGGAGGAAGGTGGTGATGGGTCGGAGGACTCGGACGGCGACGAGGAGGGCGATGGGAGAAGCGCGACCTCGGGAAGTGACTACGGGTGGCCGACGCATTCGGTATCCTTGGGAGGATTCGTCTCGCGCGCGGTGGAGCTCGGGGGCATTTGCGCCAGGAGGGAAAGGCGAGAGGCATTTGTGCCAATAGGGAAAGGCAGCCGCTTCCGGTCGGCTGCTCCGGTTAGGTTTCGGCGCCTAGGCGATCCGGGAGGGGCGATGCACGGTCGCTCTGCTTCAAGGGAGGAAATCCCGGTGGTTTGGGGCTCTCCGGTGTGGGAGGCGACGACGGGGTCAGCTGGGGAGCGCCCTAGTTCACGGTCCGCTCCGCCGGTGCCGGCGGTGCAGGAGGGTAGGGCTCCGAGGGGGACGACGAGAGCCACACGCTCCAGCTCACCGAGGCTGTGCGGGCCGAGTAGGCCAGATGGGCTGGTCGGGCTGCAGCTCATGTGCTCGTTCCCTAGGCCTGGAAGGTGGTTCGGCGGCCCAACTGGGCTACAAGGGGAGGTGGGCTCGAGCCTTGCAAGTGGAGATCAACCCATTAGGCTGGCAGGAGGGTCCAGACCATGATTTAGGTGGTTGTGGATGCCAAAGAGTAGCACCGAGCCGGAGTTAGGGTTTCTAGCCAGAACCAGTAAAGTGAGGCGATGGCTGCTCGATCCTTTTGCTCCGCCTCACTGTCTGTTGCGTCGCGCCCCAGATCCATGGCCGCTGCTCCGTTCCTTCGCGTCGGCGATCATGGAGCGGGGAGAAGAGGGCGGCCGCAAGCGAATCTTTGCGGGGTACGCGAGCAGAAGGAGGCAGGAGGGGTCCGGCCGCGGTGGCGGCGGAGGCGGTGGCGATGGCGGCCGTTTCGATGGCGGTGGAGGCCGTTTCGAAGGTGGTGGCGGGCGTTTCGACGGCGGCGGCGAGAGGCAAGGTGGAGGCGAGGGCCGCCAAGGCGAGGGAGGCCGGCAAGATGGTTTCATTTCCAAGATGGTGGCAGTGGCTACCGGTACCAGGATGAGGGTGGAAGCCGGCAGGATGGTGGCTTTCGCTATCAAGAAGATGAGTACATGTACCGTGAGCAGGGAGAGGAGCAGTGGGGCCGCCACCACCGTGGTGGCATGAGCAGCAGAGGAGGGAGGAAGCCCAACACTGGCAGGAACAACAGCCTCAAGGGCCCGTCGCGAGCGGTCAGGGAGACTGAGCGAGCTTCCCCAGTCAGGGAGACTGTGCGGGAGGGGGAAATGAGGCAACAGCACCCTGGCCAGGGGAAGGGGGAAGAAACAGCAATGCACTGGGGCTGGGACCGGTGCAGCGTAGAAGAAGGGGAAGAACAAAGCGAGCGCGACCAAGGAAGGTGCACCGGTGGGTGGCGAATGCTTCAAGTGCGGCAGGGAGGGGCATTTTCAATCCGAATGTACCTATGGCCCTCTCTGCGTGATTTGCAGTAGTGAAGGGCACGCCTCGGCAAACTGCCCTTCGAAAGGGAGCTCGCTGCGTTTACAGTCCATGGGGCATGCCATTGCAGGGGGCGATTTTTTCAACATTGATGTTGAGCCACTGCGAGGACCGGGACACCCGGTGGAGGTGCTCCCAGCGGTGATTAAGATCACCTCGATGCCGCTGTCTGAGGAGCGGCTCTCCGACAAGCTGAAGAACCTGGTGGACGAGCTGTGGGACTGGCAAGTCCGCCGCATTTCTGAGTCTGAGTTCACTCTGGTGTTCCCATCGCGCGGTACGAGGCGTCTGTGCACTGTCAGCAGGAAGCTACACTTGCCCATGAGTGGGACGGACACAACCATCAGGGTGGCCTTCCTCACGCCGAAGCCTAGTCTGGTGCTTCCCTCCGCTTGGGTGAGACTCACAGGGGTGTCGGAGGACTTACTGACTAAGGAAAGGATCAAGGCTGCTTTTGTTATGATTGGTAGGATCGTGGATGTGGATGAGCTTTCTATCCAGAAGAGTGACCGTGAACCGATCAGGGTTCGTGTACAATGCCGCCATCCAGAGACGATCAAAGGATCGGTTCAGACGTTTGTCAATGGGGAGGGCTGCACGGTCGGGGTGCAGGTGGAGGCGCCTCTAAGGGGCACCGGTGGCTCAGGGGGAGGAGCACCACCACCTCCTCCCTGTGACGACCGAGACGATGAGGACTCTGACGATCTCTCGTCGGATGGGGAGTGGAAGCATGGTCGTCGCAAATCGCTGCAGGGCAAGGAGAAGGAGCAAGAGAAGGGGCCCTCGAAGACAGGCACCGGACAGACCGGCCAGACGACGGCGGGGCCGGCCACAGGGTCGCAGAGTGCACCAGCTCTATGGAGAGCTAGTGCGGTACTGGAGCCCATCTTCCAGTATGGCTCCAAGCTTGGGAAGGGAGACCTATTTGGGCCGGGAAAGGAGTGTGCCATAAAAGGGGCCGGGGAGTTGGGGATCCCAGAGCTTCAGCTTACTACTAGTGGGGCGTCGGAGCTGGGAGCGATCGAGTCCATGGTGTCTACTGAGACGGAGTCCATGCTCACGGACATGGCGGCGGAGGATGACCCGGCCACGGAGGGTGCGCCGACCAAGATGGCCAGGGTTGGTGGTAGTGAGGAGGACCCGGGGGAGGGTTTGCTGGCAGTGGAGGGGACTAAGGCGGGTAATGGAGTGCTGGTGGAGGCGCGGCGGGAGGAGCAGGACCTGCAAAAGGATGCCTTGGAAGACCTGCAACTAACACAAGGCCCGAGGACCAAGACCATCCCCTACACGCGGCGCGCGGCCCAGACCCCTTCGACGTCCATGCGCAAGAGCAGGGGCGTCGACTTTGGCCAAGGCGCAAAGGTTGGCTGCGGAGAAGAACCTCGAGACAAAGTGCAGCAACATAGCGAAAGGTAAGGACTCCACCCTTCTCGATTTCCTTTCTGATTCGCATATGGCTTCGGTGATTGTGGATAGCGGGGTCTCCTTCAACCATCGCGCGGGTTCGCCTTCGGAAGCTCTATCGCTGCTTAGGGCTAAGGAACAGGTGCAGGCGGCCTTGGCAGCGTCAGCCAAGAGATTGCAGCTGGAGGCTGAGGCGCGAAAGGCTGCCGGGGAGGTGGCGGTTGCGCCGGCCGTGGTGATCGGGTTGGTCACGGGCCAGGGGATGAGGGATCAGGGGATCCCTCTCCCTCGGTGGTTGTGGAGTGCGGACTTGGGCAGGCCGCTGCTGGGACGGAGGGGATGGCGGGGCAGCCCTCCTCTTCACCAGGGCCGGTTGTGGTGATAGGGGACACTGCCAAGCCTCGCCGGAGGAAGGGGAGGAAATCGTGCCTTACGATTAGGAAAGGGAGCTTGATGTCTACGCACGCTTCTATTCTTGTATACAGTGTTGGGCCTCCAAGTGCAGAGGTTTATAGAACGGCATCAAGTTTCTCTTAAGTGGATCACCCAAGGTTTATCGAACTCAGGGAGGTAGAGGTCAAAGATATCCCTCTCAAGCAACCCTGCAATTTCATAGAGACATCCAACTCAAATCATAACTCAGTGAACAAGTATTCTGTGAAATATAGTCTAAGAGACCCACACGGTGCACACACCCACACCTTTACACACGTGGGACAAGGAGTCTCCGGAGATCACATAAGTAAAATCCACTTGAATAGCATAAACGACATCTAGATTACAAAGCTCATGGTCACATAAAGATCACACCATCGGAGAGAGAGATAAACCACAGAGCTACCGATAGAGCCCTCAGCCCCGGGGGAGAACTACTCACTCCTCATCGTAGGAGTCAACAACGACGATGGAGATGGCAGTGGAGTCGTGGAGAAAGCTCCGGGGGCAATTCCTCGTCCCGGTAGGGTGCCGGAACAGAGACTTCTATCCCCCGAATCTTGTCTGCGACGGTAGCGGAGCTACAGAACTTTTCGTGGGCGAAGGCTTGTATATGTAGGAATTTTGCATCGGGAGCTTTATATAGGAGGAAGGGCGATGTCGGTGGACGCTAGGTGGACCCAGACCACCCCTAGGCACGGGCCAGGTCCAGGCCGCGCCTAGGCATGGTCTGGCCTCCCTGCGCCACTTCTTCGACCCCCTCTGGACCCGTCTTCGTTTCGGTAAAATAGCAACTTCGGCTTTTTTTTTCTTCCAATTCTGAGAATATTTCTTGTACAACTTTTCTAAATATAAAAACAACAGAAAACAGGGAACTGACACTGTGGCATCTTGTCAATAGGTTAGTTCCGGAAAATGCATAAAAGTGCCACGAAGTGTAAACAAAACATATAGAAATTGGTGTAGAACAAACAGGGAGCATCAAAAATTATAGATACGTTTGAGACGTATCAGTCACGTGGAGCGACGTATTAAGATATAAATATGAGACGATAGCTTTAAGTTTCATGAATACACCGTTAACTCCTAGATAATAGCCACACTATCAACCATATGAATACTATCACATAAGCATAGCGTCGAACCATGCAACTAAAACTACTTAGACCTCTAAACCTTTACCGGTCTCGTTTGTTTGAGTACATGTCAAACATGAAATGGATCGAGATAAAAAAACATGAAATGGATCTCTAACACATATTACACAATATACCATAAAATTTAGATGCACATATTCTTGCGAGGGTTAGGTCTCAGCTCATATCCCAAGTGGACGACTCATGTATGATTAGATGAACAATAGAGAACATTGTATAGAAAATCTCAAAGATATGAATGATGAGTCTTACAATGCAGCCAATCAACTATCGAATCTAAATTACAAGTAGATAGAGAGGGGATGAAGATGGAGAAGGTGTTCATGAAGCATTGAAATCGATGGTGGCGGCTTCGACGCTTCGGGTGAGATGAGATATGATCTGGAGGCGGAATGTGGTATTTGTCTCTATGGGTTCATCAAATGCCTCGGATCCCTTCACATTTTATACTGGCTTTGAAGAGGTGGAGCCACCGACACATGGTTTGATCATTTGATATGGGCGGGGATGATAGTACCGGTGGTCGTTAAGTCTTTTGCGACTTGGTTTTCGACCCTGGTTGACTTGGTGATGATTTCAGCCCGCAATTCTTCAGTAATTGCCCTTGATTTCCTCCTATTTTCTTCCATTTCTACACAACACAAAAAGCATGGGATTTGCACACCTAAGTATGAATTAGCATGTATTAGTTGAGATATGAAGATATTAGCTGCATAGTGTAATGAAATATCCCGGTTTAGATGGAGATAATATGGTCGTTTTCACGACATCAACATCCCCAAGCTTAAACCTTGAGAGTCCTTGAGCAAGGTAAAAAAATCATAAGGAACTCTGAGTCTAAGACGAAATAACGAAAATGCAAGTTCACTTACTATTGATGTCCGCTACTCCCACTTCTTCTCCTAAAAGCTTGGCATAGATAGAGTAATGGTAACGAAATATCCCGGTTTAGATGGAGATAATGTGTTCATTTTCACGAGCCATCACCAGCCTCGGGTCGCGTGATCTATTGGGTGGGCAGTGGAACCAGGGTTGAGGGTGAAACCCTATGGTGGAGGTTCCATTGTACTCAAAACACCATTAAGATTAAGTAACAAATGTAGTTAGTCATTGTAGCGCCGTATAGAAAGCACTGACAATTTTTTTTTTTGAGCGGGACGGATAAGATGGATCTTCTTCCTTTTACATTCCTCAGATATCGGGTTGGTTTGCATTCCATTAGGGAACCAACAGGGTGGGAGCACGTAACATCCTCCTCCATGATGCGGAATGACAACTATGGTATCGTAGAAGGGCGGATTATTGAGCATAGGTCTCGTGACCGAAACTCATTACACTGGGTGGAATGCGGGGTCATGAAGAAGGGCAATGATTGGCTTGTCTTTAGATTGGACCTCGGACCTAGGAAGTTTGCATGTGAATACGCGTGCATAAATTTCTCGGATGTGTAACATGGTTAAAGCCGTCTGTGGGAAAAGTAACACACCTCTCGAGAGTTTACTGGTCTTTGGAAAAAATACTACGATCATGATGCGAAAGGAACTCCATTCTCACAACCCTGAAAGTCCGGCGGACATAGTTTTCACATATCTAAAACTTACCTTTTCTAAAAACTCATTTTTTAAAACCTGCATATGCCTAGGATCCCCTGATCCACAGTTGTATATAGTGCATTAGACACCCTCATAATTGAGCTTGCTGACTAAGTTGTACTCAATATATTCTCTCATCCCTTTCTAGACCCTAGACGAGACAAGGACATCCGTCCAGACTGAATAGCTAGGACAATGAGGAGGACACTGCAAGGAGCAGACGTATAAACCGGAGTACAATATTATATGAGTGAGTTTAAATATAGTAGACGTTGATATAAATATAGGAAGAGACTACTTCCTCAAGCCTTAGAACATATCCATTGCAGTCTTGTTGTAGAAGCAAACATAAGTCATGTAGTAGTCGAAATAGTTCTTGTACTGAAGTAGTCGACGAGTTGCTTCTTTTGGATCTTGATTTGAATAGGAACTTACATGGCAAGTTTACTGTGCCAAGGAGGCTCCAGATATCTTTTGTACGAGATCTTTTTAGATGAAATACTATAGTCAGGCACATTTGGACCCTCGATATTTCCGTTGTCACTTTGTTGAGTGTGATGTTCATGAAACGGTGATCCGTGAGTGTTATGCCAATGATTTATACACTACAACAATGAGCGGTCACCACAGAATGTCACTCGACTAATTCTTTAACTCGGTTGGCACCCGTATATTGTAGTTTGTGTACATGGTCTTAATTATTTTGTTGTTATTTTTTACATGTATAATGTACATCGAATGTAACTCGGCTACTGATTTAGCTATGTTGCCACTCATATATTGTAATTTATGGACAATTTCTTAATTTATTTTTTGTTTTCTACATGTAGAATCTTCATCGAATGTTACTCGTCTACTCTTTAACTCTCTTGCCACCCGTATATTGTAGTTTGTGGATCGAGTCTTAATTATTTTGGTGTTTTCTACATTTATAATCTTCATCGAATATTACTCGGCTACTACTTTAACTTTATAGCCGGTCGTATATTGTAGTTTGCGAGCAGAGATTTAATTATTTGTTATTTTCTACAATGTACAATGTACATTAAATTTCACTTGGCTACTGCTTTTAACTCTGGTGCCACTCGTATATTGTAATTTGTGGGCAGAGTCTTAATTTTTTTTTCTTTTCTACATGTACAATGTACATCAAATATCACTCAGCTACTGCTTTAACTTTTGGTGCCACTCATATACTGTAGTTTGTGGCAGAGTCTTAATTTTTTTGTTCTTTTCTGCTTGTACAATGTACATCAAATGTAACTCAGCTACTGATTTAACTCCGTTGCCACTCGTATATTGTACTTTATGGGCAGGGCCTTAATTATTTTGTTGTTTTGTACATTTACAATCTTCATCGAATGTCACTCGGCTACTGCTTTAACTCTGCTGCCACTCATATATTATAGTTTGTGGGCAGAACCTTAATTATTTTGTTCTTTTATACATGTGTACAATGTATATAAATTGTCACTTGGCTACTGCTTTAACTTTGGTGCCACTCATTTATTGTAGTTTGTGGGCGGAGTCTTAATTATTTTGTCCTTTTCTACATGTACAATGTACATCAAATGTCAGTCGTCTACTGTTTTAACTCCTGTACCACTGATATATTGTAGTTCGTGGGCAGAGTCTTATTAGTTTGTTCTTTTCTACATGTATAATGTAGATGAGCAGGTATAGTGTTTTTTCTTCTTATTGTTATGACAATGTTAAGGCAGGGTTGAATGCATAAGCCACACATGGTTCTTTTGTTGTCGTCGGTGGATTATGATAATTCCTTTTGGCCAACAAATATTTGTTTATGTTAGTGTTGGGATATGATGCATTTCTTACATTATTGTCTAATTTTTTAAAGTAGATTAATATAATAATCGCACAAGACAAGACATTATATATAGCACATAACCTCTTCAACATTCGTCATCATGGCCTAATACAGACTACGGTGAGGTAAATTATTCAACATAGAGATGCTTCGGCTGCCTCCTTTATTCTGAATCATGCGGAGGCGACGATAGGCGCACTGTGTAGCACGATGGTCTCGAGGGTGAGACCAGGGCCGAATCCGAAGAGGACACCCCAGTCCATGCCCTCGCCGGTGGTGCCGTGGCCATCCTCGGCGGAGCGCTTCCTCATCTCATCGAGAATGAAGAGCACGCTGGAGCTGGACATGTTGCCATACTCAGACAACACATGCCTGGTGGCGCCCATCCTCTCCTTGTTGAGGCTCACCTTGGCCTCAACCATGTCTAGAATCGCTGGACCGCCGGGGTGTGCGACCCAAAATATGGAGTTCCAGTCGTCGATGCCCAATGGAGCGAAGGCTTTGACCAAAGCGTTCTCGATGTTTTTCGAGATGATGGTGGGCACATCCTTGTTGATGTGCACACTAAGGCCAGCCTCTCGGAGAGTGGCACCGATCAGGCCCTCGACTCGGGAAGGATTGTCTGGCTCGCCGAGACCAGCTGGAAGAGCGGCCTCTCCAAGGGCTCCTCGGGATCGGCTCCGACGACCACCGCCGCCGCACCATCCCCGAAGAGCGCCTGCGCGACAAGGTTGTCAAGGTGCGAGCCTGTGGCGGAGGGCCCACGGAAGGTGACGGCCGTGATCTCCGAGCAGACCACGAGCACACGCGCGCCAAGGTTGTTCTCCGCGAGGTCCTTGGCCACGCGGAGCACCGTGAGTGAAACAAGATGTTTTGCCGTGAATATGCCCATGGGCTTGCTCTCTATTTATATTGCTTGATCAGCTTGTACAACACGTACACAATCAGATTGATACGATCTGATATCTTACAGTAAATGTACAATCTCCTATACAGGGAAGCTACAGATGCTGTTTGATCTACATGCTACAATCATGGGATTCTAGCTTATCTCTATGTCTAACATTCCCCCTCAATCTGAACCTACAGTAATTAGGTTGAGATTGGTACGTAATTTCTGAAGCATTTGCTTGTTTACCGGTTTTGTGAATGCATCGGCTATCTGATCAGCGGAAGACACAAACCGAACCTCCAAAGCTCCAAGTGCCACCTTCTCTCTCACAAAATGAAAATCAACCTCGATGTGTTTAGTACGTGCATGAAACACCGGGTTGGCTGTCAAGTAGGTGGCGCCCAAATTATCGCACCAAAGCACCGGTGGTCGTGGCTGGGCAATACGAAGCTCCTTAAGCAATGACTGCAACCATGTCGCTTCGGCAGTCCCGTTGGCTAGCGCTTTGTACTCGGCCTCCGTAGATGAGCGAGATACTGTTGGCTGCTTTCGAGCACTCCAGGAGATAAGATTAGGTCCAAAGAACACGACGAAACCTCCGGTGGATCTCCTATCATCAGTGCAACCTGCCCAGTCCGCGTCTGTGAACACACTGATAAGTGTCGAAGAAGACTTGCGAATTTGCAAGCCAGTATTGGTTGTACCCTTCACATAACGCAGGATGCGCTTCACCGCCTCCCAATGAA
Organism: Lolium rigidum; assembly: GCF_022539505.1. Classification (NCBI taxonomy): domain Eukaryota; kingdom Viridiplantae; phylum Streptophyta; class Magnoliopsida; order Poales; family Poaceae; genus Lolium; species Lolium rigidum. The sequence goes on along the minus strand of NC_061512.1, from coordinate 208,722,649 downwards.
CATCTGTTGGCTTCGACAAGAACTGACAGACTTTGTTCACCGCAAATGAAATATCTGGGCGTGTGAGGGTAAGATACTGCAATGCTCCAACAACGCTCCGATATTGGAATGCATCATCATCACTAAGGGAGTGGCCGAGCTCTCGAGAAAGCTTCTCCTGGGTACACATTGGCGTAGTAACGGACTTGCAATTCTCCATACGAGTCCGATTAAGAAGATCAAGTGAGTACTTCTGTTGAGTCAGACTGATGCCCCCTGAATTGCGAGTCACTTCAATGCCAAGGAAATAATTCAGCGGTCCAAGATCCTTAACAGGAAAAGAGTGCTGAAGTTGTTGGAGAAGGCGATCAGCAGCGGCAACCGTCGAGCTAGCAATCACAATATCATCGACATAGACTAGCATATAAATAGTGACACCATCTCGACGGAAGATAAACAAGGAGGTGTCAGCGGCTGAAGTGATGAATCCCAACTGCTGCAGGCGATCACTTAACCGAGAGTACCAAGCGCGAGCCAACGGGACTGCCGAAGCGACATGGTTGCAGTCATTGCTTAAGGAGCTTCGTATTGCCCAGCCACGACCACCGGTGCTTTGGTGCGATAATTTGGGCGCCACCTACTTGACAGCCAACCCGGTGTTTCATGCACGTACTAAACACATCGAGGTTGATTTTGATACGATCTGATATCTTACAGTAAATGTACAATCTCCTATACAGGGAAGCTACAGATGCTGTTTGATCTACATGCTACAATCATGGGATTCTAGCTTATCTCTATGTCTAACACCGTGCCGCCGGCGAAGCAGCCATGCTGGTACAGCATGACTCTCCTCACGGAGGGGTCGAGCCCGAGCATCTTCAGTAGCTGGTAGTCGGCGCCTGGCATGTCGACGGCCTGTCGAGTGCAAAACACGAGATGCGTGATCTTTGAGAGTGGCTGGCCCCACTCCTTGATTGCCTTAAGCGCTGCAGCCGCCCCGAGCCTAGGGACCTCGCCGACGAGGATGGCCTGGCGCGCGTCTAGCGATGGCCCGTCGAACGAGCACATCTGGGGGTTTTGCTGGAAGAGCTCCTCCGTCATGTGCATGTACCTCTTCTTAATTGTGGACCTCTCACCTGTACGCATGCAACAAGAGTTAGCTGCGTACAACACGCGCACACTTTACTACCACACATTCAAAACTAGTAGTAGAGTATGTGCAGTCAGAGTTTTCTAACATCTGAGAATCTACATAAATATGAAAAGTTATTTGGATTGACAAATGATAATAATATTGTTAAATTATACCACATAATATTTGGTTACATATTTCTTATCACCAATTAAACATAATTGTTACCATCAATAAAACAACAAAGCTGATTGTTTTTTTGGTCTTTTGTGTCATAATATTCGAGTTGGACTCACTTGCAAGCACTTACCGCCTAAGTTTCAAAATAGATACATCCTATAGTGTTGTCGAACTTTCTGAATTTTGACTATTAATATATATGAGAAGTTCACTTGATACAAGAAAAAAATATTGTGAAATTGAAAACTAATAAAAAAAATTGTGTGGTAAGACTTTCATCAACATTTTTTCCCAATCTAGCATCAAGTAACTTTTTATAATGTTAAATTCATAAAACATATTTTTTGTGTGACACGATTCTTATCACCAATTAAACAAAAAATTTACACCCAACAAAAATAGAACTTCCATTTTTTGTTCTCTTCTGTCATAATATCCGTCGACTCACTTGCAAACACTTACCGCCTAAGTTCCAAAGTAGGCGACGTCCTATAGCAACTGTCAGACTTTATAAGCTTTGACTATTAATTGAAATGAGAAGTTTTTTCTTGATACAACAAAATAATATTGTTAAATTCATAACTAATAATATTTTTGTGTGGTAAGACTCTTATCAACATTTTTTATAATATACAAACAAGTGAAACAAAAAATTATACTTTTCATATTGTTAAATTCATAACAGATAATTTTTTGTGTGGCATAATTCTTATCACCAATTAAACAGAATTCTTACCCTCAATAAAAACAGAACTGATTTTTTTGGCTCTCTTTGTTATAATATTTGTTCGACTTACTTGCAAACGCTTACCTCCTGAGTTTCAAAATAGGTGATGTCCTATAGCAGCCCACATGTTGTCAAACTTTATGAACTTTTAACTATTAATAGACATGAGAAATATTTCACTTGGTACAAGAAAATAGTATCGTTAAATCCATAACTAATAATATTTATGTGTGGTATCACTCACATATCTTCTTGAACTTCTCTTTTAGGTCAGGGAGGTGCCCACTGTTCGTTACCCGAAAGTAATACTCTGGGTAGTCGGCCTGATAAACGCACTTGGCCGGTGTTGCCGTGCCGATTGCCAGCACAGTCGCCGGGCCATCGGCCCGCTGAGCCCTCATCATGTCGAGAACAGAAAGCACCGCCGGCGCCATTGATCTCTCTACAACAAATGACTGCTACAGGGTACTAGCTACCTATACTAAGAATAGAAGAATTATCTCGATGTATGTTGTGGTGTTTGAGTATGTGCTTCACTAGCTTTATATAGTTGGTGAAGCGCATAAATGGACGGAAACAATTAAGAGGGGTATTGATGGAGGGGTCACAGCTACGTGCATTAATGAAGTATAGTACGAAAAAAATTTAAGAGGGGTTTTGCTGGAGGGGTTACAGCTAAGTGAATTAATGAAGTATAGGCCGAAAGAACCTCAGCCGATGATTTGCCTCTGCTCCTCGGTTTTAACGATGGAGCCTGAACGGTCGACGAGCAATGAGTGTTGCATGCATGTGTCCAACTTAATAAGTATGCAAAGAACTAAGAGCCATACATTAGAGTTTACTGATAATGGCACAATTAGCTTAGTTTAGCCTTCATGTGATGATTTAAACATAGTGGTTACTGATTAGTAGGACTTCACGGGTAATCACCGGACCGTGACTACAATATGCATGCTCCAGCCACATACCATACATGAATCAACAACAATAAGAAGAAAAATATTGCATATAGAAGTATTTAACCATCAAAGCTACCTTACACCACTTAAAATCCAAAACAATTCGAGAAAAGGAGCTCAATAACCCCTAGTTGGATCATTAATTTCTCCAATCTCCTCCTCAATCCCCTCCACTGCCAAAAAGGGGAAGTGTTGCTCCGCGGAAGATCAACAGTGACATGATCGACACCGGCATGCGCCCAACACCGATAGAAAGGGACGGCAGGATGTGATACCAAGATCCATGATATAATGGAATGAGGAAGGAACGATGACGGTGAACCACCTACTAGATGAAATATAGGCGGGGAGTCAAGAGAGCGGGGATGGCTTCTCTGCAGCGGGTGGGTGTGGGAGGGGAGTGGGGGGGTGTGGGAGGAGGAAGAGCGATGGGAAATGAGCCATATTTAAATACGAAGATGCAAATATGCCGACAAGGTGGTAGGGAAAGTAAGAGCTAAATGTGCGGTCTCAACCCCCCTTCCGTGTTACACCTACTTTCATTTTTGTCGTACCTCTTCTTGTCCTGACTTTCGGTATGTCTTCTTGCGTTTTTATTTTTCATTGTTTTTCCAAGAAGATGTGCTCCGCGAGTGGAACTGAGCTATGTGTTCTTGACTGCATGGTATATATAGCAGTTTACGGTAGAGTAAACCATGCATGGGTTAAATAAATATTCTCTCTTTGAACAAACATTTACAGTAGAGATCCGGAGCCTCGTGACGAATCCGTTGAAGATCACATGCTACGCAAAACAAGAAAATTACCATAGATGAACAAACTAAGAAAAAATGTTGAGGTATAGGTAATGAGTTTATACCCTTATGAGTAGGATGACCACGTCAATACATTGCACATGTTAATGTAGTCGATGAAGTCGTCTGAATCATATAGATAGGTTATTCCGCTCAGTTGTGGGAGGTTTTTTCCTCACGAGGATTCGCGTGCTCAAGTGTCAAAGTAGATGCGCCCCCGAGGTATCCATGCATACCGTTCTAGCGTCACTGCAACCTCGTGTAGACCAGCACACAAACAAAGTACATTATAAAGCTAATGAATATGTAGCCCTCTGAAGTTGCCTTCTAGATCCGATCAAGAGGTGGAAGAAGAAGCAAATGTGACACGAGAGAGAGAGGTGGTGTTCCCTAGGGCTAATCCATAGGGCGAGCGAGAGAGAGAGGCATCAACTTGGGAGGAGGGGTCAGGCCAAGGGGTCTTGGGCGGCTAGGGTAGGACCCTTTGTGTGCTCGATCACCCCTTTAAATAGGAGGTGATGGGTTCCTGACTTACCGGGTACCCGAAGGAGATCAAAAGTTGGGAAGGAGGTCGTCTAGTGTCAAGACGCTGCTACAAACTTCATGCTGAAGTCAGCCCACAAAGCGATCGCCACATTTTCCGCTCCCATACGGCCTAGGCGTAGGTTGTGGCAGGGTCTGTAGCATCGAAATGAATCGCCATCTGGCAGGAGCAACTGATATAATGTTAGATGAGTTTACAGAGCCTAAGGAAGAATCTAAGGGTAAGGAGCCTATGGAGAGCGAGCCTCATACACCAGTATATTCTACTGGTGATTACATAGACATAGATGCCCCTGAACCACAACCAACCCCACCAACACCTAGGTACTTTCCTATTATCTCTTATGGAGGCTATGAGGGAGGAGAAGAATCCGGGAACACCCGACGCTCAGTTACCCCGATAGAGAACTCCACTGGATGGCGTTTTGAGCCATTCATGGGTACTAACTCAGATCCGGTGAGATGTGACCCGGAGATAGACCAAGATGCCGTAGATCAATGCCGTAACTTTCACTATGGTGTGGGAGATTATCAGGAGAATCCCGTAGTGATTGATTCAGATTCCTAAGGAGGGAAGGCACGTAAGGTGGCCAAGGGGGAGTGTTCCGGAATTAGGGGAAGGCGAGAACCTTTCAACATGAACACTTCTGAGTACACTGGAAATGTGTATGTTGGGGAGGAGTATCCCATAGGGGATGCATATGCATCGTTAAATAATCATTTCATGATGACATATTTCTCCATGGGATCTTCCTCAGACTGTGACTACCAGCCGACTGGAAGGTCATATGTTCCAGACACTATCAGGAGGACTACACGTTCAACCGGATGGGTGTCTGGAATGTACCAGGAACAAAGCTACGAGTAGTTGACCACCAACAGAGGCGAAGATGCAATACTAATGTACCATACGTATTGTAGTGTGTACTAGTTTGATAAGTTTGTAATTTTCATACAATAAGTGAGTTTTCATACTCACACTGCTTATGGGTATTATAACAAACTACTTATGTTTGTATATACATGGTATATGTTTTGTATGATTTGGATTTGCTTCTTGATTTCCATTGCATGACTAGTTCTGTGCACAAAGTTGAGCTTAGAAAACTTGCAGATGGAGTAACTATGAGTACCACTTTGTGTTACAGAGCTAGGGGTGATGTCGGGGCCGACAGGAGAGGAGAGTGATGGCGTGTATTTCACACGTTCGTTGGGCAACCCCAAGAGGAAGGTATGATGCGTACAGCAGCAAGTTTTCCCTCAGAAAGAAACCAAGGTTTATCGAACCAGGAGGAGCCAAGAAGCACGTTGAAGGTTGATGGCGGCGGGATGTAGTGCGGCGCAACACCGGGGATTCCGGCGCCAACGTGGAACCTGCACAACACAACCAAAGTACTTTGCCCCAACGAAACAGGTGAGGTTGTCAATCTCACCGGCTTGCTGTAACAAAGAGTTAACCGTATTGTGTGGAAGATGATTGTTTGCGAGAAAACAGTAGAACAAGTATTGCGGTAGATTGTATTTCGAGTAAAGAGAATTGGACCGGGGTCCACGAGTTCACTAGAGGTGTCTCTCCCATAAGACGAACAGACATGTTGGGTGAACAAATTACGGTTGGGCAATTGACAAATAAAGAGGGCATGATCATGCACATACATATCATGATGAGTATAGTGAGATTTAATTGGGCATTACGACAAAGTACATAGACCGTCATCCAAGCTGCATCTATGCCTAAAAAGTCCACCTTCGGAGTTATCATCCGAACCCCCTCCGGTATTAAGTTGCAAACAACGAGACAATTGCATTAAGTATGGTGCGTAATGTAACTAGTGACTACATCCTTGAACATAGCACTAATGTTTTATCCCTAGTGGCAACGAGCACAACACAACCTTAGAACTTTACGTCACTCGTCCCAGGTGTCAATGCGGGCATGAACCCACTATCGAGCATAAGTACTCCCTCTTGGAGTTACAAGCATCTACTTGGCCGGAGCATCTACTAGTAACGGAGAGCATGCAAGATCATAAACAACACATAAGCATAACTTTGATAATCAACATAACAAGTATTCTCTATTCATCGGATCCCAACAAACGCAACATATAGAATTACGGATAGATGATCTTGATCATGTTAGGCAGCTCACAAGATCCGACAATGATAGCACAATGGGGAGAAGACAACCATCTAGCTACTGCTATGGACCCATAGTCCAGGGGTAGACTACTCACACATCACACCGGAGGCGACCATGGTGGCGTAGAGTCCTCCGGGAGATGATTCCCCTCTCCGGCAGGGTGCCGGAGGCGATCTCTGGATCCCCGAGATGGGATCGGCGGCGGCAGCGTCTCCGGAAGGTTTTCCGTATCGTGGCTCTCGGTGCGGGGGTTTCGTCACGGAGACTTTTTATAGGCGGAAGGGCAGGTCAAGAGGCGGCACGGGGGCCCCACACCACAGGGCCGCGCGGCCAAGGGGGCCGCGCCGCCTAGGGTGTGGCCCCTCCGTGGCCCCTCTTCGTCTCTCCTTCGGACTTCCGGAAGCTTCGTGAGAAAATAGGCCCACTGGGCTTTGATTTCGTCCAATTCCGAGAATATTTCCTTACTAGGATTTCTGAAACCAAAAACAGCGAGAAAATAGCAACTGGCACTTCGGCATCTTGTTAATAGGTTAGTTCCGGAAAATGCACGAATATGACATAAAGTGTGCATAAAACATGTAGATAACATCAGTAATGTGGCATGGAACATAAGAAATTATCGATACGTCGGAGACGTATCAGCATCCCCAAGCTTAGTTCCGCTCGTCCCGAGCGGGTAAAATGATAACACGGATAATTTCCGGAGTGACATGCCATCATAATCTTGATCATACTATTTGTAAAGCATATGTAGTGAATGCAGCGATCAAAACAATGTTTATGACATGAGTAAACAAGTGAATCATATAGCAAAGACTTTTCATGAATAGCACTTCAAGACAAGCATCAATAAGTCTTGCATAAGAGTTAACTCATAAAGCAACAATTCAAAGTAAAGATATTGAAACAACACAAAAGAAGATTAAGTTTCAGCGGTTGCTTTCAACTTGTAACATGTATATCTCATGGATATTGTCAACATAGAGTAATATAATAAGTGCAATAAGCAAATATGTAGGAATCAATGCACAATTCACACAAGTGTTTGCTTCTTGAGGTGGAGAGAAATAGGTGAAGTGACTCAACATTGAAAGTAAAAGAATGGTCCTCCATAGAGGAAAAGCATCGATTGCTATATTTGTGCTAGAGCTTTGATTTTGAAAACATGAAACAATTTTGTCAACGGTAGTAATAAAGCATATGCATCATGTAAATTATATCTTATAAGTTGCAAGCCTCATGCATAGCGTACTAATAGTGCCCGCACCTTGTCCTAATTAGCTTGGACTACCGGGTCATCACAATGCATTGTTTTTACCAAGTGTCACAAAGGGGTACCTCTATGCCGCCTTGTACAAAGGTCTAAGGAGAAAGCTCGCATTGGATTTCTCGCTATTGATTATTCTTCAACTTAGACATCCATACCGGGACAACATAGACAACAGATAATGGACTCCTCTTTTATGCATAAGCATATACCAACAATTAATAATTTTCTCATTTGAGATTTGAGGATTGTTGTCCAAAAGCTGAAACTTCCACCATGGATCATGGTTTTAGTTAGCGGCCCAATGTTCTTCTCTAACATATGCATGCTTAACCATATGGTGGTAGATCTCTCTTACTTCGAGACAAGACGAACATGCATAGCAACTCACATGAAATTCAACAATGAAAAGTTGATGGCGTCCCCGGTGAACATGGTTATCGCACAACAAGCAACTTAATAAGAGATAAAGTGCATAATTACATATTCAATACCACAATAGTTTTTAAGCTATTTGTCCCATGAGCTATATATTGCAAAGGTGAATGATGGAATTTTAAAGGTAGCACTCAAGCAATTTACTTTGGAATGGCGGAAAATACCATGTAGTATAGGTAGGTATGGTGGACACAAATGGCATAGTGGTTGGCTCAAGTATTTTGGATGCATGAGAAGTATTCCCTCTCGATACAAGGTTTAGGCTAGCAAGGCTTATTTGAAACAAACACAAGGATGAACCGGTGCAGCAAAACTCACATAAAAGACATATCGAAAACATTATAAGACTCTACACCGTCTTCCTTGTTGTTCAAACTCAATACTAGAAATTATCTAGACCTTAGAGAAACCAAATATGCAAACCAAATTTTAGCATGCTCTATGTATTTCTTCATTAATGGGTGCAAAGCATATGATGCAAGAGCTTAAACATGAGCACAACAATTGCCAAATATCACATTACCCAAGACATTTATAGCAATTACTACATGTATCATTTTCCAATTCCAACCATATAACAATTTAACGAAGGAGAAACTTCGCCATGAATACTATGAGTAGAAACCAAGGACATACTTGTCCATATGCTACAGCGGAGCGTGTCTCTCTCCCATAAAGTGAATGCTAGGATCCATTTTATTCAAACAAAACAAAAAAAACAAAAACAAACCGACGCTCCAAGAAAAAGCACATAAGATGTGATGGAATAAAAATATAGTTTCGGGGAGGAACCTGATAATGTTGTCGATGAAGAAGGGGATGCCTTGGGCATCCCCAAGCTTAGACGCTTGAGTCTTCTTGATATATGCAGGGGTGAACCACCGGGTGCATCCCCAAGCTTAGAGCTTTCACTCTCCTTGATCATGTTGCATCATACTCCTCTCTTGATCCTTGAAAACTTCCTCCACACCAAACTCGAAACAACTCATTAGAGGGTTAGTGCACAATATAAATTGACATATTCAGAGGTGACACAATCATTCTTAACACTTCTGGACATTGCATAATGCTACTGGACATTAATGGATCAAAGAAATTCATCCAACATAGCGAAAGAGGCAATGCGAAATAAAAGGCAGAATCTGTCAAAACAGAACAGTTCGTATTGACGAATTTTAAAATGGCACCAGACTTGCTCAAATGAAAATGCTCAAATTGAATGAAAGTTGCGTACATATCTGAGGATCATGCACGTAAATTGGCTTAATTTTCTGAGCTACCTACAGGGAGGTGGACTCAGATTCGTGACAGCAAAGAAATCTGGAACTGTGCAGTAATCCAAATCTAGTACTTACTTTTCTATCAACGGCTTAACTTGGCACAACAAAACACAAAACTAAGATAAGGAGAGGTTGCTACAGTAGTAAACAACTTCCAAGACACAAAATAAAAACAAAGTACTGTAGGTAAAAACATGGGTTGTCTCCCATAAGCGCTTTTCTTTAACGCCTTTCAGCTAGGCGCAGAAAGTGTGTATCAAGTATTATCGAGAGACGAAGTGTCAACATCATAATTTGTTCTCATAATAGAGTCAAAAGGCACCTTCATTCTCTTTCTAGGGAAGTGTTCCATACCTTTCTTGAGAGGAAATTGATATTTTATATTACCTTCCTTCATATCAATAACAGCACCAACAGTTCGAAGAAAAGGTCTTCCCAATATAATGGGACAAGATGCATTGCATTCAATATCCAAGACAACAAAATCAACGGGAACAAGGTTATTGTTAACGGTAATGCGAACATTATCAACTTTCCCCAAAGGTTTCTTTGTAGAATGATCAGCAAGATTAACATCCAAATAACAATTTTTCAGCGGTGGCAAGTCAAGCATATTATAAATTTTCTTAGGCATAACAGAAATACTTGCACCAAGATCACATAAAGCATTACAATCAAAATCTTTAATCTTCATCTTAATGATGGGCTCCCAACCATCCTCTAACTTTTTAGGAATAGAGGCTTCGCGCTCTAGTTTCTCTTCTCTAGCTTTTATAAGAGCATTTGTAATATGATGTGTAAAAGCCAAATTTATTGCACTAGCATTAGGACTTTTAGCAAGTTTTTGCAAGAACTTTATAACTTCAGAGATGTGGCAATCATCAAAATTCAAACCATTATAATCTAAAGCAATGGGATCATCATCCCCAATGTTGGAAAAAATTTCAGCAGCTTTATCACGAGCGGTTTCAGCGGTTTTAGCGGTTTCGAGCAGTTTTTCGCGCTTTGCATTAGAAGTGGAAACATTGCTAACACCAATTCTTTTATTAGTATTAGTAGGAGGTGCAGCAACATGTGTAGCATTCGCATTACTAGTGGTGGTAATAGTCCAAACTTTAGCTATATTCTTCTTTTTAGCTAGTTTTTCATTTTCTTCTCTATCCCACCTAGCACGCAGTTCAGCCATTAATCTTATATTCTCATTAATTCTAACTTGAATGGCATTTGCTGTAGTAGTAATTTTATTATGATGATTCTCATTAGGCAAAACTTTTGATTTCAAAAGATCAACATCAACGAGCAAGACTATCGACTTTAGAAGCAAGTATATCAATTTTCCCAAGCTTTTCTTCAACAGATTTGTTAAAAGCAGTTTGTGTACTAATAAATTCTTTAAGCATGGCTTCAAGTCCAGGGGGTGAATTCCTATTATTGTTGTAAGAATTTCCATAAGAATTACCATAGCCGTTGCCATTATTATAAGGATATGGTCTATAGTTGTTACTAGAATTGTTCCGGTAAGCATTGTTGTTGAAATTATTATTTTTAATGAAGTTTACATCAACATGTTCTTCTTGTGCAACCAATGAAGCTAACGGAACATTATTAGGATAAATATTAGTCCTATCATTCACAAGCATAGACATAATAGCATCAATCTTATCACTCAAGGAAGAGGTTTCTTCGACGAATTTACCTTCTTACCTTGTGGAGCCCTTTCCGTGTGCCATTCAGAGTAGTTGATCATCATATTATCAAGAAGCTTTGTTGCTTCACCAAGAGTGATGGACATAAAGGTACCTCCAGCAACTGAATCCAATAAATTCCGTGAAGAAAAATTTAGTCCTGCATAGAAGGTTTGGATGATCATCCAAGTAGTCGATCCATGGGTTGGGCAATTTTTAACCGAGAGATTTCATTCTTTCCCAAGCTTGAGCAACATGTTCAGTATCTAATTGTTTAAAATTCATTATGCTACTCCTCAAAGATATAATTTTAGCAGGGGGATAATATCTACCAATAAAAGCATCCTTGCATTTAGTACATGAATCAATACTATTCTTAGGCAGAGATAGCAACTAATCTTTAGCTCTTCCTCTTAATGAGAAAGGGAACAATTTTAGTTTAATAATATCACCATCTACATCTTTATATTTTTACATTTCACATAATTCAACAAAATTATTAAGATGGGCAGCAGCATCATCGGAACTAACACCGAGAAAATTGCTCTCGCATAACAAGATTCGAGTAAAGCGAGGTTTAATTTCAAAGAATTCTGCTGTAGTAGCAGGTGGAGCAATAGGTGTGCATAAGAAATCATTATTATTTGTGGTTGTGAAGTCACACAACTTAGTATTTTCAGGGTTGGCCATTTTAGCAACAGTAAATAAAGCAAACTAGATAAAGTAAATGCAAGTAAACTAATTTTTTTGTGTTTTAGATATAGCAAACAAGATAGCAAATAAAGTAAAACTAGCAACTAATTTTTTTGTATTTTGATTTAGTGCAGCAAACAAAGTAGTAAATAAAACTAAGCAAGACAAAAACAAAGTAAAGAGATTGAGAAGTGGAGACTCCCCTTGCGGCGTGTCTTGATCTCACCGACAACGGCGCCGAAATCTATGCTTGATGGCGTGTATTTCACACGTTCGTTGGGCAACCCCAAGAGGAAGGTATGATGCGCACAGCGGCAAGTTTTCCCTCGAGAAAGAAACCAAGGTTTATCGAACCGGGAGGAGCCAAGAAGCACGTTGAAGGTTGATGGCGGCGGGATGTAGTGCGGCGCAACACCGGGGATTCCGGCGCCAACGTGGAACCTGCACAACACAACCAAAGTACTTTGCCCCAACGAAACGGTGAGGTTGTCAATCTCACCGGCTTGCTTTGTAACAAAGAGTTAACCGTATTGTGTGGAAGATGATTGTTTGCGAGAAAACAGTAGAACAAGTATTGCAGTAGATTGTATTTCGATAAAGAGAATTGGACCGGGGTCCACGGTTCACTAGAGGTGTCTCTCCCATAAGACGAACGACATGTTGGGTGAACAAATTACAGTTGGGCAATTGACAAATAAAGAGGGCATGACCATGCACATACATATCATGATGAGTATAGTGAGATTTAATTGGGCATTACGACAAAGTACATAGACCGTCATCCAACTTCATCTATGCCTAAAAAGTCCACCTTCAGGTTATCATCCGAACCCCCTCCAGTATTAAGTTGCAAACAACAGACAATTGCATTAAGTATGGTGCGTAATGTAACTAGTGACTACATCCTTGAACATAGCACTAATGTTTTATCCCTAGTGGCAACGAGCACAACACAACCTTAGAACTTTACTATCCTTTGTCCCAGGTGTCAATGCGGGCATGAACCCACTATCGAGCATAAGTACTCCCTCTTGGAGTTACAAGCATCTACTTGGCCAGAGCATCTACTAGTAACGGAGAGCATGCAAGATCATAAACAACACATAAGCATAACTTTGATAATCAACATAACAAGTATTCTCTATTCATCGGATCCCAACAAACGCAACATATAGAATTACGAGATAGATGATCTTGATCATGTTAGGCAGCTCACAAGATCCGACAATGATAGCACAATGGGGAGAAGACAACCATCTAGCTACTGCTATGGACCCATAGTCCAGGGGTAGACTACTCACACATCACACTGGAGGCGACCATGGTGGCGTAGAGTCCTCCGGGAGATGATTCCCCTCTCCGGCAGGGTGCCGGAGAGCGATCTCTGGATCCCCGAGATGGGATCGGCGGCGGCGGCGTCTCTGGAAGGTTTTCCGTATCGTGGCTCTCGGTGCTGGGGGTTTCGTCACGGAGACTTTTTATAGGCGGAAGGGCAGGTCAAGAGGCGGCACGGGGGCTCCACACCACAGGGCCGCGCGGCCAAGGGGGGGGCCACGCCGCCCTAGGGTGTGGCCCCTCCGTGGCCCCTCTTCGTCTCTCCTTCGGACTTCTGGAAGCTTTGTGAGAAAATAGGCCCCTGGGCTTTGATTTCGTCCAATTCCGAGAATATTTCCTTACTAGGATTTCTGAAACCAAAAACAGCAGAAAACGACAGCGGCACTTCGGCATCTTGTTAATAGGTTAGTTCCAGAAAATGCACGAATATGACATAAAGTGTGCATAAAACATGTAGATAACATCAATAATGTGGCATGGAACATAAGAAATTATCGATACGTCGGAGACGTATCAGAGAGCGAAGCTCAGCGCCTCGAGCACGAGGAAAGACAGAAGGATGAAGCAGATGCAGCAGCAGGAAATCAGTTTCCACCACCACCACCTCCGATGACGCAACAGAATTTCCTGCAGTATATGCATATGATGGAGGAAAGACAGCGTGCAACATTGGAGCAGCCAAGAACTTCTGCACCAGAATGGTAGAGAGGCCCAAAAACCAAGGAGTTACCTTGTCGGATTTCCAGAACACTAAGCCTATATCCTCTGCATACGCACTAGGACCAATGGATGCGGAGGATTGGCTGATGGATACAGAGAGAAAACTCAAGATAGTTGGATTCATCGATGAGGAGAATGTGAGATATGTGACATATCTGTTGTGTGGACCCGCCACATCTTGGTGGGATAATATTGTGGCAGTACACCCAGTTGGAAGAGTATTCACCTGGGATGAGTTCAAACGGAAGTTCAGGGAATCCAATGTTCCTGGAAGTGTTATGAAGTTGAAGCGTAGGGAGTTTGAGAACTTAGAACAGAAAGATAAGGCAATCTTGACTTATGTCAGGGAGTTCACAGGATTATCCCGATACGCAGCTGATTCATGAGAGGATTAAATCCGTCTTTCAAGATGCAACTCAGAATGCTGAGAGCAACAGAGTTTCAAGAGCTGGTTGATGCAACAATCACCCTGGAGGATGATTTCAAACAAGTACATGAGGAGAAGCGCAAGAAGGCAAAGTTTGAACCGAAGAAGTTCATTAGCAACAAACCCAAAACCAACTTGACCTGCAAGCCCAGATACAACCCCTGTAGCAACAGGAGGACCCCAGGATCCCAGTTTATGGCAAATATCATCTGCCGTAACTGTGGACTTAAGGGACATTACTCGAGGGATTGCCGGAAGCCAAGAAAGATCTGCTTTGGTTGTCGCCAGGAAGGGCATAAGCTTAAGTATTGCCCTAACAGAAATAATGGAGGAGGGAAGTCAGGCGGAGGAGGGAGTCGGAATGGAAATTCTAGAGGAAACTGGAAAAACAAGAAGCCCTTCGGAAAACAGAACTTTACCAACCTGGAGGAGGCGATTAACTCGAACAAGGCTGTCATAGGTACGATTCAGATACTTACTCATCCTAGCAAAGTACTTTTTGATACTGGTGCAACCACATCATTCATTTCTCGACAATTCATCATCAAACATGGGATAAATTGCACTAAGTTAGAAACACACATTACCATATTATCTGCGGGCGGAACGATATTAGTTACACACGTTAAGCAAGAGCAGGTCATTATGATCCGCAGATGTGTGTTCTACGCAGACTTGTTTGTCTTACCCATGAAAGACATAGATGTTATTCTTGGTATGAATTGGTTAGAAGAGAATGGAGCCTTGATAGATTGTGCAGACAAGACAGTGTCTCTGAAAAGCCCAGATGGAGGAAGGATTATTTATCAAGGAGATAAGCATACTCAGATTGAGGTTGAGTTACAGCTTAACAGTATAAAGGAGATGAAACTATAGGATATACCAGTAGTCAATGAATTCCAAGATGTTTTTCCAAAGGAATTACCTGGAATGCCACCAGATAGAGAGATAGAGTTTACCATAGACCTAATTGCAGGAACAACCCCAATTGCCCAAGCACCATATAAGATGGGACCAAAAGAGCTTAAGGAACTCAAAGAGCAATTGGATGATTTGGAACAAAAAGGATTCATACAAGAAAGTGTATCACCTTGGTGAACACTAGTAATTTTTGTGGACAAAAGAGATGGAGGTCGTAGAATGTGCGGAGATTATCGAAATCTCAACAATGTTACTATCAAGAACAAGTATCCACTAGCCCGAATCCAAGATTTGTTTGACCAAGTTAAAGGAGCTGGAGTATTTTCCAAGATAGACTTGAGATCGGGTTATCATCAGATAAAGATTAAGAAGGGAGATGTTCCAAAGACTGCCTTTGTTTCAAGGTATGGACATCATGAGTACTTAGTAGTACCTTTTGGGTTGACAAATGCCCAGCAATATTCATGAACCTCATGAACAAGATATTCATGCCCTATCTTGACAAGTTTGTTATCGTATTCATCGATGATGTCCTGATATATTCCAAGGATAAGTCTGAACATGCAGAGCATCTTAAGATAGTGTTACAAACACTAAGAGAACATCAGTTGTATGCCAAATTCAGCAAGTGTGATTTTTGGCTAGACTAAGTGGAATTTCTTGGTCATGCGATTACCAAAGATGGACTAGCAGTAAACCCACGCAAAGTTGCAGCAGTTTTGGAGTGGGAAGCACCTAAGAATGTCAAAGAAATAAGAGGATTCTTAGGAATGGCTGGATACTACCGGAGATTCATTGAAAGATTCTCCAAGATAGCGGGACCAATGACCAAGTTGTTAAGGAAAAATACACCTTTTGTGTGGTCAGACGAGTGTGAACATAGTTTTCAGACTCTAAAGGAGAAGTTAACCACAACAGCAGTGTTGGCAGTGCCATAAACTGGTAAAGAATACACGGTGTATTGTGACGCTTCCAAGCATGGATTGGGATGTGTACTTATGCAAGATCGAAAAATTATATCTTATGGATCAAGACTACTAAGACCTCATGAAGTCAATTACCCCACACATGACTTAGAGTTAGCAGCCGTAGTGTTTGCACTAAAAAGTGTATACGGATCATAAGAGTCTCAAATACTTCTTCACTCAGAAGGAATTAAACATGAGACAGAAAATATGGCTTGAATTGATCAAGGATTATGATTTGACCATCAATTATACACCAGGGAAGGCTAATGTTGTATCTGATGCCTTAAGTCGGAAGAGTACAGGAGGGGTAGAACAAGAGTTACTGATGACGCGTCAAGCACACGCCCGTTGGGAACCCCAAGAGGAATGTGTGATGCGTACATCAGCAAGTTTTCCCTCAGTAAGAAACCAAGGTTATCGAACCAGTAGGAGTCAAGGAACACGTGAAGGTTGTTGGTGACGGAGTGTAGTGCGGCGCAACACCAGGGATTCCGGCGCCAGCGTGGAACCTGCATAACACAATCCAAATACTTTGCCCCAACTTAACAGTGAGGTTGTCAATCTCACCGGCTTGCTGTAACAAAGGATTAAATGTATGGTGTGGAAAATGATGTTTGTATGCGAAGAACATTAAAGAACAATGTTTGCAGTTGATTGTATTTCGATGTAAAAGAATGGACCGGGGTCCATAGTTCACTAGTGGTGTCTCTCCAATAAGAAATAACATGTTGGGTGAACAAATTACAGTTGGGCAATTGACAAATAAAGAGGGCATAACAATGCACATACATATCATGATGAGTAGTGTGAGATTCAATTGGGCATTACGACAAAGTACATAGACCGCTATCCAGCATGCATCTATGCCTAAAAAGTCCACCTTCGGGTTAGCATCCGCACCCCTTCCAATATTAAGTTGCAAACAACAGACAATTGCATTAAGTATGGTGCGTAATGTAATCAACACAAATATCCTTAGACAAAGCATTGATGTTTTATCCCTAGTGGCAACATCACATCCACAACCTTAGAACTTTCACGTCACTCGTCCCAGATTTAATGGAGGCATGAACCCACTATCGAGCATAAATACTCCCTCTTGGATTCACAAGTATCAACTTGGCCGAGCCTCTACTAGCAACGGAGAGCATGCAAGATCATAAACAACACATATATGATAGATTGATAATCAACATGACATAGTATTCCATATTCATCGGATCCCAACAAACACAACATGTAGCATTACAAATAGATGATCTTGATCATGATAGGCAGCTCACAAGATCTAACATGATGGCACAATGAGGAGAAGACAACCATCTAGCTACTGCTATGGACCCATAGTCCAGGGGTGAACTACTCACACATCAATCCGGAGGCGATCATGGCGATGAAGAGTCCTCCGGGAGATGATTCCCCTCTCCGGCAGGGTGCCGGAGGCGATCTCCTGAATCCCCCGAGATGGGATTGGCGGTGGCGTCTCTGGAAGGTTTTCCATATCGTGGCTCTCGGTACTGGGGTTTTCGCGACGAAGGCTATAAGTAGGCGGAAGGGCAGCGTTGGAGGGCTGACGAGGGGCCCACCCCATAGGGCGGCGCGGGCCCCCCTTAGGTCGCGCGGCCCTATGGTGGCGGCGCCTCGTCGCCCCACTTCGTATCCCCTTCGTTCTTCTGGAAGCTTCGTGGAAAAATAAGACCCTGGGCGTTGTTTTCGTCCAATTCCGAGAATATTTCCTTTGTAGGATTTCTGAAACCAAAAACAGCAGAAAACATCAACTGGCTCTTCGGCATCTCGTCAATAGGTTAGTGCCAGAAAATGCGTATAAATGACATAAAGTGTGTATAAAACATGTGAGTATTATCATAAAAGTAGCATGGAACATAAGAAATTATAGATACGTTTGAGACGTATCAAGCATCCCCAAGCTTAGTTCCTACTCGCCCTCGAGTAGGTAAATGATAACAAAGATAATTTCTGAAGTGACATGCTATCATAATCTTTGATCAATACTATTGTAAAGCATATGTAATGAATGAAGTGATTCGAAGCAATGGTAAAGACAATGAATAAACAACTGAATCATATAGCAAAGACTTTTCATGAATAGTACTTTCAAGACAAGCATCAATAATACTTGCATAGGAGTTAACTCATAAAGCAATAGATTCTTAGTAGAAAGTTTTGAAGCAACACAAAGGAAGATATAAGTTTCAGCAGTTGCTTTCAACTTCAACATGTTTATCTCATGGATAATTGTCAACACAAAGTAATATGATGAATGCAAATAAGCAAGTATGTAGGAATCAATGCACACAGTTGACACAAGTGTTTGCTTCTAAGATAGAAAGAAGTAGGTAAATTGACTCAACATAAAAGTAAAAGAATGGCCCTTCGCAGAGGGAAGCATGGATTGCTATATTTGTGCTAGAGCTTTTATTTTGAAAACATAGAAACAATTTTGTCAACGGTAGTAATAATTCATATGTGTTATGCATAAGATATCCTATAAGTTGCAAGCCTCATGCATAGTATACCAATAGTGCCTGCACCTTGTCCTAATTAGCTTGGATTTACATGGATTATCATTGCACAGAATATGTTTCAACCAAGTGTCACAAAGGGGTACCTCTATGCCGCCTGTACAAAGGTCTAAGGAGAAAGTTCGCATTGGATTTCTCGCTTTTGATTATTCTCAACTTAGACATCCATACCGGGACAACATAGACAACAGATAATGGACTCCTCTTTAATGCATAAGCATTCAACAACAGATAATATTCTCATAAGAGATTGAGGATTGATATCCAAACTGAAACTTCCATCATGGATCATGGCTTTAGTTAGCGGCCCGATGTTCTTCTCTAACAATATGCATACTCAAACCATTTGATCATGATAAATCACCCTTACTTCAGACAAGACGAACATGCATAGCAACTCACATGATATTCAACAAAGGTGAAATAGTTGATGGCGTCCCCAGGAACATGGTTACCGCTCAACAAGAAACTTATAAGAAATAAGATACATAAGTACATATTCAATACCACAATAGTTTTTAAGCTATTTTTCCCATGAGCTATATATTGCAAAGACAAAGATTGGAATTTTAAAGGTAGCATGATGTCTATGCACACTCCTTTTCCTGTAGACAGTGTTGGGCCTCCAAGAGCAGAGGTTTGTAGAACAGCAGCAAGTTTTCCCTTAAGTGGATCACCCAAGGTTTATCGAACTCAGGGAGGAAGAGGTCAAAGATATCCCTCTCAAGCAACCCTGCGATCACAATGCAAGAAGTCTCTTGTGTCCCCAACACACCTAATACACTTGTCAGATGTATAGGTGCACTAGTTCGGCGAAGAGATAGTGCAATACAAGTGGTATGAATATATATATGAGCAGTAGTAACGGCACCAGAAAATAGCTTGATGCTACAACTGGCGTGTGGTTGATGGTGGTAATATTGCAGGCAGTACAGATGCAGTAGAACAGTAAACAAGCGATGATTGCAGTATTTGGGAACAAGGCCTAGGGATCATACTTTCACTAGTGGAAACTCTCAACATTGATCACATAACAGAATAGATAAATAAATGCTCTACTCTACACTCTCTTGTTGGATGATGAACACCACTAATTGTGTAGGATTACACGAACCCTCAATGCCGGAGTTAACAAGCTCCACAATATTCGATATTCATGTTTAAATAACCTTAGAGTGCATGATAGATCATTGCAATTACACCAAGTACTAACATAGCATGCACACTGTCACCATCACACTATGAAGGAGGCATAGATCACATCAATACTATCATAGCAATAATTAACTTCATAATCTACAAGAGATTACAATCATAACCTACGCCAAGTACTACATGATGCACACACTGTCACCATTACACCGTGCAGGAGGAATAGAGTACTTTAATAACATCACTAGAGTAACACATAGATTAATAGTGATACAAAGCACATTGCAATCATAAAGGGATATAAATAAGCACTTCACTATGCTATTCATAACAATGAATAAGTATTCTGTGAAATATAGCCTAAGAGACCCACACGGTGCACACACTGTCACCTTTACACATGTGGGACAAGGAGTCTCCGGAGATCACATAAGTAAAATTCACTTGACTAGCATAACGACATCTAGATTACAAGCATCATCATATGAATCTCAATCCTGTAAGGCAGCTCATGAGATTATTGTATTGAAGTACATAGGGAGAGAGATGAACCACATAGCTACCGGTACAGCCCCTTAGCCTCGATGGAGAACTACTCCCTCCTCATGGGAGACAGCAGCGGTGATGAAGATGGCGGTGGTGTCGATGGAGAAGCCTTCGGGGGCACTTCCCCGTCCCGGCGGCGTGCGCGAACGAGACTCCTGTCCCCCAGATCTTGGCTTCGCGATGGCGGCGGCTCTGGAAGGTTTCTCGTACCGTGGCTTTTCTGTATCGAAGATTTAGGTTAGGGACCTTTAAATAGGCGAAGAGGCGGAGTCGGAGGGCTGGTGAGGCGACGACACAGTAGGGGGGCGCGGCCCACCCCCTGGCCGCGCCAGCCTATCATCTGGGGCCCACAGGGCCCTCCTCTGGTGGCTCTCGGGTGTTCTGGAAGCTTCGTGGGATTCTAAGATGCTGGGCGATGATTTCGTCCAATTCCGAGAATATTTCCTTACTAGGATTTTTGAAACCAAAAATAGCAGAAAACAGGAACTGGCACTTCGGCATCTCGTCAATAGGTTAGTTCCGGAAAACGCATAAAATCATCATAAAGTATGTATAAAACATGTAGGTATTGTCATAAAACAAGCATGGAACATAAGAAATTATCGATACGTCGGAGACGTATCAGCATCCCCAAGCTTAGTTCCTACTCGTCCACGAGTAGGTAAACGATAACAAAGATAATTTCTGAAGTGACATGCTATCAACATGATCTTAATCATACTAATGTAAAGCATATGAGATGAATGCAGCGATTCAAGACAATGGTAAAGACAATGATTAAACAACTGAATCATATAGCAAAGACTTTTCATAAATAGTACTTTCAAGACAAGCATCAATAAGTCTTGCATAAGAGTTAACTCATAAAGCAATAAATTCAAAGTAAAGGCATTGAAGCAACACAATGGAAGATTAAGTTTCAGCGGTTGCTTTCAACTTGTAACATGTATATCTCATGGATATTGTCAACATAAAGCAATATAACAAGTGCAATAAGCAAGCATGTAAGAATCAATGCACAGTTGACACAAGTGTTTGCTTCTTGAGATGGAGAGAAATAGGTGAACTGACTCAACATAAAAGTAGAAGAAAGGCCCTTCGCAGAGGGAAGCATGGATTGCTATATTTGTGCTAGAGCTTTTATTTTGAAAACATAAAGAGAGCATAAAAGTAACATTTTAAGAGGTGTTTGTTGTTGTCAACGAATGGTAATGGGCACTCTAACCCCCTTGCCAGACAAACCTTCAAAGAGCGGCTCCCATGAAACATTTTTATTTTTGGGTGGCACTCCTTCCAACCTTGCTTACACAAACCATGGCTAACCGAATCCTCGGGTGCCTGCCAACAATCTCATACCATGAAGGAGTGCCTTTTTATTTTAGTTTTATTTAGATGACACTCCTCCCCACCTTTGCTTTCTCAAGCCATGGCTAACCGAATCCTCGGGTGCCGTCCAACAATCACATACCATGGAGGAGTTTCTATTTTTTGTAAAATCATGAAAATTAATTAATTGGGACTGGGAATCCCATTGCCAACTCTTTTTGCAAAATTATTGGATAAGCGGATGAAGCCACTAGTCCATTGGTGAAAGTTGCCCAACAAGATTGAAAGATAAACACCACATACTTCCTCATGAGATATAAAACATTGACACAAATAAGAGGTAATAACTTTTGAAGTGTTTAAAGATAGCACTCAAGCAATTTACTTTGGAATGGCGGAGAAATACCATGTAGTAGGTAGGTATGGTGGACACAAATGGCATAGTGTTTGGCTCAAGGATTTGGATGCACGAGAAGTATTACCTCTCAATACAAGGCTTAGGCTAGCAAGGTTGTTTGAAGAAAACACAAGTATGAACTAGTACAGCAAAACTTACATAAGAACATATTGTAAGCATTATAAGACTCTACATTGTCTTCCTTGTTGTTCAAACACCTTTACCAGAACATATCTAGACCTTAGAGAGACCAATCATGCAAACCAAATTTTAACCAGCTCTATGTAGTTATTCATTAATAGGTGCAAAGTATATGATGCAAGAGCTTAATCATGAGCACAACAATTGCCAAGTATCAAGTTATTCAAGACATCGTACCAATTACTACATGTAGCATTTTCTGTTTCCAACCATATAACAATTAACGAAGCAGTTTCAACCTTCGCCATGAACATTAAAAGTAAAGCTAAGAACACATGTGTTCATATGAACCAGCGGAGCGTGTCTCTCTCCCACACAAGCATTTATTCAAACAAAAACAAAAACAAAAACAAACAGACGCTCCAAGTGAAGTACATATGATGTGACCGAATAAAAATATAGTTTCAAGAGAAGAAACCTGATAATTTGTCGATGAAGAAGGGGATGCCTTGGGCATCCCCAAGCTTAGATGCTTGAGTCTTCTTGAAGTATGCAGGGATGAACCACCGGGGCATCCCCAAGCTTAGAGCTTTCACTCTTCTTGATCATATTGTATCATCCTCCTCTCTTGACCCTTGAAAACTTCCTCCACACCAAACTCAAAACAACTCATTAGAGGGTTAGTGCATAATCAAAAATTCACATGTTCAGAGGTGACACAATTATTCTTAACACTTCTGGACATTGCACAAAGCTACTTGGAAGTTAATGGAATAAAGAAATCCATCCAACACAGCAAAAGAGGCAATGCGAAATAAAAGGCAGAATCTGTCAAAACAGAACAGTCCGTAAAGACGAATTTTAAAGAGGCACCAGACTTGCTCCAATGAAAATTCTCAAATTGAATGAAAGTTGCGTACATATCTGAGGATCACTCACGGAAATTGGCATAATTTTCTGAGTTACCTACAGAGAATTAGGCCCAGATTCGTGACAGCGAAGAAATCTGTTTCTGCGCAGTAATCCAAATCTAGTATGAACCTTGCTATCAAAGACTTTACTTGGCACAACAATGCAATAAAATAAGATAAGGAGAGGTTGCTACAGTAGTAACAACTTCCAAGACACAAATATAAAGCAAAATTGCTGTAGTAAAATAAACACATGTGTTATCTCCCAAGAAGTTCTTTCTTTATAGCCATTAAGATGGGCTCAGCAGTTTTAATGATGCACTCGCAAGAAATAGTATTTGAAGCGAAAGAGAGCATCAAGAGGCAAATTCAAAACACATTTAAGTCTAACATGCTTCCTATGAAAAGGAATCTTGTAAATAAACAAATTCATGAAGCATAATGCAACAAGCATAGAAGGATAAAACAAGTGCAACTTCAAGATTTTCAGCAAAAAGAGAGGTGTTTTAGTAACATGAAAATTTCTACAACCATATTTTCCTCTCTCATAATAATGTCCAGTAGCATCATGAGCAAACTCAACAATATAACTATCACATAAAGCATTCTTATCATGAGTCTCATGCATAAAATTATTACTCTCCACATAAGCATAATCAATTTTATTAGTTGTAGTGGGAGCAAATTCAACAAAGTAGCTATCATTATATATAGGAGGCATATTGTAATCATAATCAAATTTATCCTCCATAACAGGTGGCACCAAAAGACTATTATCATTATAATCATCATAAATAGGAGGCAAAGTATCATCAAATAAAAAATTCTCCTCAATGCCCGGGGGACTAAAAATATCATGCTCATCAAAACCAGCTTCCCCAAGCTTAGAATTTTCCATATCATTAGCAACAATGGTATTCAAAGTGTTCATACTAATATGTTCCATGGGTTTTTAATTTTCGCATCAAACCATCCATGTCTTAACTCAGGAAAAAGAATAAAAAGCTCCATGTTGCTTTCCATTATGCCAAACTAGTGTAAAACAAGAAACAAAAAGATGCAATTGCAGGATCTAAAGGAAATAGCTTCGAGTACTTACAACGGCGCCGGAAAATAGCTTAGTAGCTGAGATCTGGAGTGTGAGTACCTTCTACCTTTCCTCCCCGGCAACGGCGCCAGAAAAGTGCTTGATGTCTACGCACACTCCTTTTCCTGTAGACAGTGTTGGGCCTCCAAGAGCAGAGGTTTGTAGAACAGCAGCAAGTTTTACCTTAAGTGGATCACCCAAGGTTTATCGAACTCAGGGAGGAAGAGGTCAAAGATATCCCTCTCAAGCAACCCTGCGATCACAATGCAAGAAGTCTCTTGTGTCCCCAACACACCTAATACACTTGTCAGATGTATAGGTGCACTAGTTCGGCGAAGAGATAGTGAAATACAAGTGGTATGAATATATATGAGCAGATAGTAACGGCACCGAGAAAATAGCTTGATGCTACAACCGGCGTGTGGTTGATGGTGGTAATATTGCGAGGCGTACGGATGCGGTGAGAACGATAAACAAGCGATGATTGCAGTATTTGGGAACAAGGCCTAGGGATCATACTTTCACTAGTGGACACTCTCAACATTGATCACATAACAGAATAGATAAATAAATGCTCTACTCTACATTCTCTTGTTGGATGATGAACACCACTAATTGTGTAGGATTACACGAACCCTCAATGCCGGAGTTAACAAGCTCCACAATATTCGATATTCGTGTTTAAATAACCTTAGAGTGCATGATAGATCATTGCAATTACACCAAGTACTAACATAGCATGCACACTGTCACCATCACACTATGAAGGAGGCATAGATCACATCAATACTATCATAGCAATAATTAACTTCATAATCTACAAGAGATTACAATCATAACATACGCCAAGTACTACATGATGCACACACTGTCACCATTACACCGTGCAGGAGGAATAGAGTACTTTAATAACATCACTAGAGTAACACATAGATTAATAGTGATACAAAGCACATTGCAATCATAAAGGGATATAAATAAGCACTTCACTATGCTATTCATAACAGTGAATAAGTATTTTGTGAAATATAGCCTAAGAGACCCACACGGTGCACACACTGTCACCTTTACACACGTGGGACAAGGAGTCTCCGGAGATCACATAAGTAAAATTCACTTGACTAGCATAACGACATCTAGATTACAAGCATCATCATATGAATCTCAATCATGTAAGGCAGCTCATAAGATTATTGTATTGAAGTACATAGGGAGAGAGATGAACCACATAGCTACCGGTACAGCCCCTTAGCCTCGATGGAGAACTACTCCCTCCTCATGGGAGACAGCGAGCGGTGATGAAGATGGCGGTGGTGTCGATGGAGAAGCCTTCCGGGGCACTTCCCCGTCCCGGCGGCGTGCGCGGAACAGATACTCCTGTCCCACAGATCTTGGCTTCGCGATGGCGGCGGCTCTGGAAGGTTTCTCGTACCGTGGCTTTTCCGTATCGAAGATTTAGGTCAGGGACCTTTAAATAGGCGAAGAGGCGGAGTCGAAGGGCTGACGAGGCGACGACACAGTAGGGGGGCGCAGCCCACCCCCTGGCCGCGCCAGCCTATCATCTGGGGCCCACAGGGCCCTCCTATGGTGGCTCTCGGGTGTTCTGGAAGCTTCGTGGGATTCTAAGATGCTGGGCGTTGATTTCGTCCAATTCCGAGAATATTTCCTTACTAGGATTTCTGAAACCAAAAACAGCAGAAAACGAGAAGCGGCACTTCGGCATCTCGTCAATAGGTTAGTTCCGGAAAACGCATAAAATCATCATAAAGTATGTATAAAACATGTAGGTATTGTCATAAAACAAGCATGGAACATAAGAAATTATCGATACGTCGGAGACATATCATATCACTCAAGCAATTTACTTTGGAATGGCAGAGAAATACCATGTAGTAGGTAGGTATGGTGGACACAAATGGCATAGTTTTTGGCTCAAGGATTTGGATGCACGAGAAGTATTCCCTCTCAATACAAGGCTTAGGCTAGCAAGGTTGTTTGAAGCAAACACAAGTATGAACCGGTACAACAAAACTTACATAAGAACATACTGCAAGCATTATAAGACTCTACACTATCTTCCTTGTTGTTCAAACCCTCACCAGAAAATATCTAGACTTTAGAGAGACCAATCATGCAAACCAAATGTCAACAAGCTCTACGGTATTTCTTCATTAATAGGTGCAAAGTACATGATGCAAGAGCTTAAACATGATCTATTTGAGCACAACAATTGCCAAGTATCAAATTATTCAAGACATTATACCAATTACCACATGAAGCATTTTCTGTTTCCAACCATATAACAATGAACGAAGCAGTTTCAACCTTCGCCATGAACATTAAGAGTAAAGCTAAGAACACATGTGTTCATATGCAACAACGGAGCGTGTCTCTCTCCCACACAAATAATGCTAGGATCCGATTTTATTCAAACAAAAACAAAAATAAAAACATACAGATGCTCCAAGTAAAGCACATAAGATGTGACGGAATAAAAATATAGTTTCACTAGAGGTGACCTGATAAGTTGTCGATGAAGAAGGGGATGCCTTGAGCATCCCCAAGCTTAGATGCTTGAGTCTTCTTGAAATATGCAGGGATGAACCACGGGGCATCCTCAAGCTTAGAGTTTTCACTCTCCTTGATCATATTGTATCATCCTCCTCTCTTGATCCTTGAAAACTTCCTCCACACAAAGCTCAAAACAAACTCATTAGAGGGTTAGTGCATAATCAAAAATCCACATATTCAGAGGTGACATAATCATTCTTAACACTTCTGGACATTGCACAAAGCTACTGAAAGTTAATGGAACAAAGAAATCCATCAAACATAGCAAAACAGACAATGCGAAATAAAAGGCAGAATCTGTCAAAACAGAACAGTCCGTAAAGACGAATTTTTCTGGGGCACTTAACTTGCTCAGATGAAAATGCTCAAATTGAATGAAAGTTGCGTACATATCTGAGGATCACGCACGTAAATTGGCAGATTTTTCTGAGTTACCTACAGAGAATCCTACTCAAATTCGTGACAACAAGAAATCTATTTCTGCGCAGTAATCCAAATCTAGTATCATCTTTACTATCAAAGACTTTACTTGGCACAACAATGCAATAAAATAAAGATAAGGAGAGGTTGCTACAGTAGTAACAACTTCCAAGACTCAAATATAAAACAAAAGTGCAGAAGTAAAATAATGGGTTGTCTCCCATAAGCGCTTTTCTTTAACGCCTTTCAGCTAGGCGCAGAAAGTGTGAATCAAGTATTATCAAGAGATGAAGCATCAACATCATAGTTTTCACAACTTGTCACAATAGGTATCTTAGATGTTCCATTATCTATAGTGGTACTAAGGGCTTTGTCAATTTTAGGCCTATAATAGTTTTTTGGCTTAGACACCTTAGAGACATACATGAACTTTTGCTCCTTACCCACATAAGCTTTCTCCTTAAACTTAAGAGAAGAAAAAGTTGAACCCAAGGTTCCCATAGCTTCTTCAAGTTCACTAATCCTATGGGTTTGATTATCATGAGTAGCACAAGTTTCTAAGACGGCAATTCTCTCATTAATTCCACCTAGAGATTTATCAAGTTTATCAGTGCTATTAAGTAATATTGCCAATTTAGTATTAATACTTGGAAGATTTTGCTCTATGGTCTCCAACCTTTTCATGACATCTTCAAGAGAGATTTCAATTTTAACTTCATTAACAGGTGGTATTCCAACTAGACTCTCAATAATGCAACTAGCTTCTAAAGCAGGAGCGCCTAGGAAATTACCTCCCGCGAGAGTATCAAGAACATACCTATTCCAGCTAGAGATACCAACATAAAAATTCCGGAGTAGGATAATAGTGGAGTGTTTCTTAGTGCACCTATTATGAGCATCACTAATTCTATACCAAGCATCTTTTAAACATTCTGCCCCTTGTTGCTTAAACGAACGAACTTCAACTTCAGGATTACTCATTTTAGCAATAGTAAATAAAGCAAACTAGATAAAGTAAATGCAAGTAACTAATTTTTTTTTGTGTTTTTGATATAGAGAACGCAAACAAGACAGTAAATAAAATAAAGCAAGTAACCAATTTTTTTGTATTTTGATATAAGAAAGCAAACAAAGCAGTAAATAAAATAAAGTAAAGAAAGACAAAAACAAAGTAAAGAGATTGGAAGTGAGAGACTCCCCTTGCAGCGTGTCTTGATCTCCCTGGCAACGGCGCCAGAAAACAGTCTTGATGACGCGTCAAGCACACGCCCGTTGGGAACCCCAATAGGAAGGTTTGATGCGTACAGCAGCAGGTTTCCCTCAGTAAGAAACTAAGGTTATCGAACCAGTAGGAGTC
This sequence comes from Lolium rigidum, assembly GCF_022539505.1. Lineage (NCBI taxonomy): Eukaryota > Viridiplantae > Streptophyta > Magnoliopsida > Poales > Poaceae > Lolium > Lolium rigidum. Next base: position 208,694,004 of record NC_061512.1, on the reverse strand, counting down.
AAGGAACACGTGAAGGTTGTTGGTGATGGAGTGTAGTGCGGCGCAACACCAGGGATTCCGGCGCCAACGTGGAACCTGCACAACACAATCCAAATACTTTGCCCCAATTTAACAGTGAGGTTGTCAATCTCACCGGCTTGCTGTAACAAAGGATTAAATGTATGGTATGGAAAATGATGTTTGTATGCGAAGAACAGTAAAGAACAATGTTTGCAGTTGATTGTATTTCGATGTAAAAGAATGGACCGGGGTCCACAGTTCACTAGTGGTGTCTCTCCAATAAGAAATAGCATGTTGGGTGAACAAATTACAGTTGGGCAATTGACAAATAAAGAGGGCATAACAATGCACATACATATCATGATGAGTAGTGTGAGATTCAATTGGGCATTACGACAAAGTACATAGACCGCTATCCAGCATGCATCTATGCCTAAAAAGTCCACCTTCGGGTTAGCATCCGCACCCCTTCCAGTATTAAGTTGCAAATAACAGACAATTGCATTAAGTATGGTGCGTAATGTAATCAACACAAATATCTTTAGACAAAGCATTGATGTTTTATCCCTAGTGGCAACAACACATCCACAACCTTAGAACTTTCTATCACTGTTCCAGATTTAATGGAGGCATGAACCCACTATCGAGCATAAATACTCCCTCTTGGAGTCACAAGTATCAACTTGGCCAGAGCCTCTACTAGCAACGGAGAGCATGCAAGATCATAAACAACACATATATGATAGATTGATAATCAACATGACATAGTATTCCATATTCATCGGATCCCAACAAACACAACATGTAGCATTACAAATAGATGATCTTGATCATGATAGGCAGCTCACAAGATCTAACATGATGGCACAATGAGGAGAAGACAACCATCTAGCTACTGCTATGGACCCATAGTCCAGGGGTGAACTACTCACACATCAATCCGGAGGCGATCATGGCAATGAAGAGTCCTCCGGGAGATGATTCCCCTCTCCGGCAGGGTGCCGGAGGCGATCTCCTGAATCCCCCGAGATGGGATTGGCGGCGGCGGCGTCTCTGGAAGGTTTTCCGTATCGTGGCTCTCGGTACTGGGGTTTTCGCGATGAAGGCTATAAGTAGGCGGAAGGGCAGCGTTGGAGGGCTGACGAGGGGCCCACCCCATAGGGCGGCGTGGGTCCCCCTTAGGCCGCGCGGCCCTATGGTGGCGGCGCCTCGTCGCCCCACTTCGTATCCCCTTCGGTCTTCTGGAAGCTTCATGGAAAAATAAGACCCTGGGCGTTGATTTCGTCCAATTCCGAGAATATTTCCTTTGTAGGATTTCTGAAACCAAAAACAGCAGAAAACAGCAACTAGCTCTTCGGCATCTCGTCAATAGGTTAGTGCCGGAAAATGCGTATAAATGATATAAAGTGTGTATAAAACATGTGAGTATCATCATAAAAGTAGCATGGAACATAAGAAATTATAGATACGTTTGAGACGTATCAGTTACCAACGGAGTTGAAGAGGGAAATAAGTCAAGCACAGATACAACTCTGGGGAAAGGAAGCACGTGAGGGATTATCAGCTTTCGAGGTTGCAGAAGAGTTGAATATAAACTTGAAGTATGAGATCATAATGGGTCAATTGGATGATCCCTTTACCGTGGAAGAAATAAGAAGGATCGATGAGGGAAGACCATCAGAATTCAACCTGGGCGAGTCTAGATCCTTATGGTTTTAAAAGAGGATTTGTGTTCCTGACATCGCTGAAATTAAGTAATTAATACTAAGAGAAGCCCATGAAACACCATATTCAATCCATCATGGAAGTACTAAGATGTACATGGATTTAAAGGAATTGTTTTGGTGGAATAACATGAAGAGATAAATTGCCAAGTATGTGGCAGAGTGTCATACTTGTCGAAGAGTGAAAGCTGAACATCAAAGTCCCGCAGGACCACTACAACCTTTACCAATTCCGAAGTGGAAGTGGGAAGAGATAGGAATGGATTTTATCACCGGACTACGCATGACCAATAAAAAGAAGGATATGATTGGGTAATCGTGGACCGGTTGACGAAAAGTGCACATTTCATTGCGGTAAACCAGAAGGATACATGTGAGAAGCTTATTGACATCTATATCATGGAGATTGTGAGCAAACATGGAGTTCCAAAGAAGATAGTATCAGATCGGGGATCTGTGTTCACATCTGCCTTTTGGAAACAGTTACAAGAAGCTTTAGGATCCAAGCTGGATTATATCACCGCTTATCATCCACAGACGGGAGGACAGACCGAGAGGACAAACCAAATACTAGAGGACATGCTTAGAGCTTGTGCATTAGATTTTCGAGGATCATGGGAAGAGCATTTACCTTTAGCGGAGTTTTTCTACAATAATAGCTATCAAAGAAGCATCAAGATGACACCATTTGAGGCTTTGTATGGAAGAAAGTGTAGATCGCCCATATGTTGGTATGAGGCAGGATCAAGCAAGGAGTTTGACCTGGACTATGTGAAGGAGAAACAACAGATCATTGATGTGATTAGGGATAGACTCAAGATAGCTCAAAGTCGATAGAAAAGCTATGCAGATCAGAAGAGGAGGACATGGGAACCAAAGGTTGGGGACATGGTATACTTAAAGGTTAGTCCGATGAAAGGTCTTCAGAGATTCAGAGTTAAGGGAAAACTTAGTCCAAGATACATCAGACCTTTCAAGATACTGAGTCAGAACCGAGGATTAGCCTTTGAATTGGAATTACCTGGAAAGTTAGCCCTGGTACACAATGTATTTCATGTTTCACAACTACGGAGATGTTTAAAGACACCAGATGAACCAGTATCCCATGAAGACCTAGATCTTCAACCAGATTTGACTTACATTGAGAAACCAGCCAAGATTTTGGAAGAGAATTGGAAGAAACTCCAAAACAGAGCCATCAAGTATTGTAAGATACAGTGGAAACATCATCCAGAGAGGGAAGCCACTTGGGAGAAAGAAGAGGATTTAAGGAAAGCATATCCAGAGATGTTCAGGTATTACCAACCACAACTTCAGGACGAAGTTTTCTTTAAGGGGGAAAGACTGTAATATCCCAGGATTCCAGACGAATGCGGGGTAGAATTAGAAAAGGGATGTGCATTGCATCGCAAAACTAGGGAAAATTTTGGGCTTAATCGCATAAAACCTAAGAGGGAACAAGTTTCTCTCTCGACACCAGACATGATTAGGGTTTCGAGAGTGCGATAAACTTGGACATGATCTCTTTTGAATTAGGATTTTGAAATGAGGGGGAACATTTGAATTTCACACTTACAATTGAGTGGTTGAATTTGAAATGAGTTTGAAGTGAAATTCAAACTCAAACAACACATAAAATATAAAGATAATTAATAATTCAAACAATAATATTATATTTGGATAATACAAATAAGAAAAGAATATAAATGTATTACAATAAGCTCATTAGAGAAACATTGAGCTTTATTGATCATCACACACAAGATACATTGTCTTTACTATATTCAAAGATAATAATTATTACATAACTCATTTCAGAAAATGATAAATGAAAAAAAGGAAAATTACAATGTATCAATGAACTAGCTAAACTAAAATCTATCTATCATCTTGATCTTCTCGATCGACAAGTAGATGGAGCATTCCTTGATCATCTCTTGATCCGTGCATAGTCAACATAAAAGAAGAAATGCACATTGTGCCAAGTGGCAATGCCACTTGGAAGATTACAAACAATGGAAATAGGCAGGATAAGATCAACCCAGCCGGAGCTGATCCATAGTTTCACAAGTTCTAACAGGGAACCTCACAAGCAGCTCACAAGAATGAGTGCATGCTCACCAACACACACAACTGAGGAGTCACTAAAATGGCACAGGACCTGCTGTCGACCAAGGAGGCCAACACAGGTTCATATAAAACCTTTTCCAACACAAACTCTAGCCATTCATCGACCAGCCAGCCACAACTAGCAAGAACACAAGAACACCAAGAACACAGAACATAATAGTTCCAATCCCTTTTCCACCAAGAAGAAGAAATTGTTGAACCAACAGATGGAGTAGCACCAGCACAAGCCAGCTAGGAGGAGCAGGGCAAGCACCAAACCAACAGGCAGAAGAAATACTCTAAACCAACACCATCTAGGAGCTGGAGTGAGGTATACATTGAATCATGGACAGAACAGATGGTTTTGTCCATAATATTGCACAGACATGCTACACACAAACACACAAGGGTGGAGAACCATGTTTGATCATCATTTGGACATAGACCAAGTGAATCTGGTGAAAATGGCAAAATCCAGAGATGAATCAACCATATGACCATGGTTATGCCAACCATCCAAATGGTAGCATCTTCCAAATGGAAATAGGAAGGAAACCATCCTAGATAATTAAACCATATCTACCATACTACACTAGCCCTTTGAAACCATCAGAAAAAGGCAGTAATAGAAGTATCTGCCACTATTTTTCAACACCAAAAGCTGCTGGCAATCCAAATGGATCACCCAGCAAGCACTTATCCCATCACAGAAGGCCAACCAAGGTGGGAGATACCAAAACAGCAGCTAGATGCTGCTAAGGCCAACTCAACCACACACAAAGCCATCCACACAATAAGCCTACACACTTATCATCATCCAGATAGGGTTCAAAATGGAGCTAGGGTCCCCAACATCAGTTGGCATCCCTCTAGCTCAAGCACATACATCACAAGATTCATCACTGCACAGCAGTTCATCTCATTTATCCATTTATACAAGATAAACTGCACAGATAAATAAAGTAATCAAATAACCAGTAACATAAACACTTGTTAAGCATCAAATGGATCACTGCAAGCATAAACACATGCTTTACCAAGCATCAGCAATCACCAGCACATGGTGAAATGCTAGACAAGTGCAAGGATATACATCAGTAAGCACATAGAGGATCACAATGAGCATTTACAAAGAAACTGATGATCATATGATCATCAAAGCTTGCTAGAGCTTGCTAGAACTAACTAGAGCATCAGTAACTCATAGAAGTTACTGAATTATCACAGCCAAGCCATAATTGCATTAATAGTAAGTGAATAGACAATTTTATAATTGTATCCAGAAGCACATCATCCAAAATGGATGAATTTGTGCAACTGAACAAGCAAGCAAGCCCTAGGAGTAGATGGAGCCTCACAGCAATACACACAGGCATAGCTGGCACTTGCAAATGCAAGTACTGCAAGCTGCAGTAAGCCAGGTATGCAAATAAGGATGGCATACACATATAAATGAGCCACATCAATAACCAAATATAGCCAAGCAAGCAATTGATCAACCATAACATAACCAGAGGCACAACAGGAACAGCAGCAGCAGTTCATGGCATGAATAGCATGGCAACAGCCAATAGCACAATAGCAGGCCAAGCACTAGAGCAAGGACAACAACAATAACAGTAGGCATAGCACAGGAGCAACACTACATGGCCAGCACCTCAGAGAGGAAGGCGTGGCCAATGACCAGAGCATGGTGAAGGACAGGAGAAGAGATGGAGAGAAGAACATGAGGCATACCTGGAGCTGGGCGATGCAGGCGTACCATGGCGGCACGGCGGTAGGCGCCTGGTCGTGGCGGCGCCAGGCCAAGACCAAGCCGTGGTCCACGTCGAGCACCACTGCTCCGACCCACCACCAGCGTGCTCTGGACATCACCACGACGTCCAGGAGCATCAGCACGGCGAACATCGCCACGGATCCCATAACCCTAGCCGCAGAAGGGGGTCGGGGACGAACGGTGGCGACGCAATCTCCAGATCGAGGCGGATAGAAGTGAGCGGCGTCGAGAGATGGTCCGATTGCGACCCATCTCGCCGCCAGAGACCGCCGAAGACGGCCGGGAGACGCCGCCGATGGCGACACAGAGTTGCGGGAGCGAGAGAGGATTAGGGTTAGGTCACGAGGATGGCGACGCGAGCGAGTGTGTCTGTTGGGCCGAGCCCAACGGGCTGGTCCAACCTAACCACTCGGTCGGTATGACCAGTGGGCCCAGGAGGGGCAAAATGGTCTTTTGACCATAGGGTTTTACTTAAAAATTCAAATTAAATCTAAAAACCCTAAAATAACTCTAAAAAATAAATAAAAATATGTAGACCACTTAAAATTTTGAGAGCTATTCAAAATAAATACTCTCATCATAAATTGAATAAATGTTAAAAGATGGTTGATACGTCTCCGACGTATCGATAATTTCTTATGTTCCATGCCACATTATTGATGATATCTACATGTTTTATGCATACTTTATGTCATATTTATGCATTTTCCGGAACTAACCTATTGACAAGATGCCGAAGTGCCAGTTCCTGTTTTCTGCTGTTTTTGGTTTCAGAAATCCTAGTAAGGAAATATTCTCGGAATTGGACGAAATCAATGCCCAGCATCTTAGGATTGCATGAAGCTTCCAGAATACCCGAGAGCCGCCAGAGAGGGGCCACAGGGGGCCCACACATGGTGGCGGCGCGGCCCAGGGGGGCGCGCCGCCCTAGTGTCTGGTGGCCCCAGACCCTTTCTGACGCCGCCTCTTCGCCTATAAGAAGCCCCTGACCTAAGTCTTCGAGACGGAAAAGCCACGGTACGAGAAACCTTCCAGAGCCGCCGCCATCGCGAAGCCAAGATCTGGGGGACAGGAGTCTCTGTTCCGGCACGCCGCCGGGACGGGGAAGTGCCCCCGGAAGGCATCTCCATCGACACCACCGTCATCTTCATCAACGCTGTTGTCTCCCATGAGGAGGGAGTAGTTCTCCATCGAGGCTAAGGGCTGTACCGGTAGCTATGTGGTTAATCTCTCTCCCTATGTACTTCAATACAATAATCTCATGAGCTGCCTTACATGATTGAGATTCATATGATGATGCTTGTAATCTAGATGTCGTTATGCTAGTCAAGTGAATTTTAGTTATGTGATCTCCGGAGACTCCTTGTCCCACGTGTGTAAAGGTGACAGTGTGTGCACCGTGTGGGTCTCTTAGGCTATATTTCACGAATACTTATTCACCGAGTTATGATTTGAGTTGGATGTCTCTATGAAATTGTGGTGTGTTAGTACCTCCTGTGAATGCTCAAAGTGACAGCGTGGGGTGTTCATTAGTACTTGGGAATACATCTTTAAGGTTTGCCTACATGATGAATTAGAGTTCGTTATCTTGCCAGAGAGTAATTCGGAATAGCATAGTGAAGTGCTTATATTTATATTCCTTTATGATTGCAATGTTGAGAGTTTCCACTAGTGAAAGTATGATCCCTAGGTCTTGTTTCCAAATACTGCTATCGCTGCTTGTTTACTGTTCTACTGCATCTGTACTGTCCGCAATATTACCACCATCAACCACACGCCAGTCCTGGACAGCAAAGCACTTTTCTGGCGCCGTTACTACTGCTCATACTTATTTATACCACCTGTATTTCACTATCTCTTTGCCGAACTAGTGCACCTATTAGGTGTGTTGGGGACACAAGAGACTTCTTGCTTTGTGGTTGCAGGGTTGCTTGAGATGGATATCTTTGACCTCTTCCTCCCTGAGTTCGATAAACCTTGGGTGATCCACTTAAGGGAAACTTGCCGCTGTTCTACAAACCTCTGCTCTTGGAGGCCCAACACTGTCTACAAGAATAGAAGCACCCGTAGACATCAAGAACTTTTCTGGCGCCGTTGCCGGGGAGGAAAGGTAAAATGTACTCACACTCCGGATCTCGGCTACTAAGCTATTTTCCGCCGTTGTAAGTACTCGAAGCTATTTCCTTTAGATCCTGCAATTGCATCTTTTTGTTTCTTTTTTTACACTAGTTTGGCATAATGGAAAGCAACATGGAGCTTTTTATTCTTTTTCTTGAGTTAAGACATGGATGGTTTGATTCGAAAATTAAAAAACCCATGGAACATATTAGTATGAACACTTTGAACACCATTGTTGCTAATGATATGGAAAATTCTAAGCTTGGGGAAGCTGGCTTTGATGAGCATGATATTTTTAGTCCCCCAAGCATTGAGGAGAAAATTTACTTTGATGATACTTTGCCTCCTATTTATGATGATTATAATGATAGTGGTCTTTTGGTGCCACCTACTATGGAGAGTATATTTTATTATGATTATACTATGCCTCCTACACTTGATGAGAATAATAATGATAGCTACTTTGTTGAATTTGCTCCCACTATTACTAATAAAATTGATTATGCTTATGTGGAGAGTAATAATTTTATGCATGAGACTCATGATAAGAATGCTTTATGTGATAGTTATATTGTTGAGTTTGCTCATGATGCTACTGAAAATCTTTATGAGAGAGGAAAATATGGTTGTAGAAGTTTTCATGTTACTAAAACACCTTTCTATATGCTAAAAATCTTGAAGTTGAGCTTGTCTTGTTTTCCTATGCTTGTTACTTTGCTCTTTATGAACTTGTTTATTTACAAGATTCCTTTTCATAGGAAGCATGTTAGGCTTAAATGTGTTTTGAATTTGCCTCTTGATGCTCTCTTTTGCTTCAACTACTATTTCTTGCGAGTGCATCATTAAAACTGTTGAGCCCATCTTAATGGCTATAAAGAAAGAACTTCTTGGGAGATAACCCATGTGTTATTTTACTACTGCACTTTTGTTTTATATTTGAGTCTTGGAAGTTGTTACTACTGTAGCAACCTCTCCTTATCTTAGTTTTGTTGCATTGTTGTGCCAAGTAAAGTCTTTGGTAGTAAGGTTCATACTAGATTTGGATTACTGCGTAGAAACAGATTTCTGTCTGTCACGAATCTGGGCCTAATTCTCTGTAGGTAACTCAGAAAATTATGCCAATTTACGTGAGTGATCCACAGATATGTACGCAACTTTCATTCAATTTGAGCATTTTCATTTGAGCAAGTCTGGTACCTCAATAAAATTCGTATTTACGGACTGTTCTGTTTTGACAGATTCTGCCTTTTATTTCGCATTGCCTCTTTTGCTAAGTGGGATGGATTTCTTTGTTCCATTAACTTCCAGTAGCTTTGAGCAATGTCCAGAAGTGTTAAGAATGATTGTGTCACCTCTGAACATGTGAATTTTTGATTATGCACTAAACCTCTAATGAGTTTGTTTCGAGTTTGGTGTGGAGGAAGTTTTCAAGGGTCAAGAGAGGAGGATGATACAATGTGATCAAGAAGAGTGAAAAGTCTAAGCTTGGGGATTCCCCGGTGGTTCATCCCTGCATATTTCAAGAAGACTCAAGCATCTAAGCTTGGGTATGCCCAAGGCATCCCCTTCTTCATCGACAAAATTATCAGGTCACTTCTCTTGAAACTATATTTTTATTCGGTCACTTCTTATGTGCTTTGCTTGGAGCGTCTGTTTGTTTTTGTTTTTGTTTGAATAAATGCTTGTGTGGGAGAGAGACACGCTCCGCTGGTTCGTATGATGTCTTGAATAATTTGATACTTGGCAATTGTTGTGCTCATGTTTAAGCTCTTGCATCATATACTTTGCACCTATTAGTGAAGAAATACATAGAGCTTGCTAAAATTTGGTTTGCATGATTGGTCTCTCTAAGGTCTAGTTATTTTCTGGTAAGGGTTTGAACAACAAGGAAGACGGTGCAGAGTATTATAATGCTTGCAATATGTCTTTTATGTGAGTTTTGCTGCACCGCTTCATCCTTGTGTTTGTTTCAAATAACCTTGCTAGCCTAAGCCTTGTATCGAGAGGGAATACTTCTCATGCATCCAAATCCTTGAGCCAACCACTATGCCATTTGTGTCCACCATACCTACCTACTACATGGTATTTCTCCGCCATTCCAAAGTAAATTGCTTGAGTGCTACCTTTAAACAATTCAAAATTTATCACCTCTGATTTGTGTCAATGTTTTATAGCTCATGAGGAAGTATATGGTGTTTATCTTTCAATCTTGTTTGGCAACTTTCACCAATGGACTAGTGGCTTCATCCGCTTATCCAATAATTTTGCAAAAAGAGCTGGCAATGGGATTCCCAGTCCCAAATTAATTAATCTAAATAGACACTCCTCCATGGTATGTGATTGTTGGACGGCACCCGAGGATTCGGTTAGCCATGGCTTGAGAAAGCAAAGGTGGGGAGGAGTGTCATCATAATAAAACTAAAATAAAAAGACACTCCTTCATGGTATGAGATTGTTGGCAGGCACCCGAGGATTCGGTTAGCCATGTTTTGTGAAAGAAAGGTTGGAAGGAGTGCCACCCAAAAATAAAAATAATTCATGGGAGCCGCTCTTTGAAGGTTTGTCTGGCAAGGGGGTTAGAGTGCCCACTACCATTCGTTGACAACAACAAACACCTCTCAAAACTCTACTTTTATGCTCTCTTTATGTTTTCAAAATCAAAGCTCTAGCACAAATATAGCAATCAATGCTTCCCTCTGCGAAGGGCCTTTCTTTTACCTTTTATGTTGAGTCAGTTTACCTATTTCTCTCCATCTCAAGAAGCAAACACTTGTGTGAACTGTGCATTGATTCTTACATACTTGCATATTGCACTTGTTATATTACTTTACATTGACAACTATCCATGAGATATACATGTTATAAGTTGAAAGCAACCGCTGAAACTTAATCTTCCTTTGTGTTGCTTCAATACTTTTACTTTGAATTATTGCTTTATGAGTTAACTCTTATGCAAGACTTATTGATGCTTGTCTTGAAAGTACTATTCATGAAAAGTCTTTGCTTTGTGATTCATTTGTTTACTCATGTCATTTACCATTGCTTTGATCGCTGCATTCATTACATGTGCTTACAATCGTATGATCAAGATTATGATGGCATGTCACTCCAGAAATTATCTTTGTTATCGTTTACCTGCTCAGGACGAGCAGAAACTAAGCTTGGGGATGCTGATACGTCTCCGACGTATCGATAAGTTCTTATGTTCCATGCCACATTATTGATGATATCTACATGTTTTATGCATACTTTATGTCATATTTATGCATTTTCCGGAACTAACCTATTGACGAGATGCCGAAGTGCCAGTTCCTGTTTTCTGTTGTTTTTGGTTTCAGAAATCCTAGTAAGGAAATATTCTCGGAATTGGACGAAATCAATGCCCAGCATCTTAGGATTGCATGAAGCTTCCAGAACACTGTCGGGAAACTTGCTGCTGTTCTACAAACCTCTGCTCTTGGAGGCCCAACACTGTCTACAAGAATAGAAGCACCCGTAGACATCAATGGTTATGAGGAATTTATACCAGTAAAAATTGAATAAGAAAAATTGAGTTTTAATAATTAAAAGAAAAAGAAAAATTAATAATAATTCTAAATAAGTTGGAATAAAATAAATATTTTCTTTGATTAAACACCTCAATACAAATAACCAATAATTATTTAATACAAAAAACTATATGGCTTATATATAGGAACAGAGGGAGTAGCTCTTAAGGAGTATTATAAACTGTGCCTATTCGCCACCTCCGATATTAAATAATTAAGCATCGAGAAGGGGAAACAACCCTAAATATCAAAAGCATGCATATTTGAATCTTTAACCATTGCCCTTATCGGACAATAATGCTATCTTTCAGAGACAGAGGACCAGGGTTAGTCCAAACAATCCAACTGCACAATGTTGCAGTCACCAGGCAAGTTCATCGCTTGCTCATGTCACTTTGAGTATTTTTTATAAAATTACTTGCAAAATACTATACTTATCACTCTTGCATGAAAAGCAAAAAATACTATTTTCATAACTATGAATATGACTATGTGGTGGGCAATGGAACCATGGTATGAGTATGGTGGAGGTTCCATTGCAATGGATTTATATCCATCTAGGATTAACAAAAAATGTCGTTGAGTGATTCTTGTGCCGTAAGACCCGTGTTAACCATAAGATCTGGAGTGGAACGAAATAGTCGGTTGTGTTTCTTCCTCTCGTTCATCAATGTATGCGCTTACCGTAGTTAGTTGAATCCCGAGGGACAACTATAGTGGGTGGGGAACCCCCAAGTCCCCACGGTAATGTGGTCTATGTTGGGTTGCAGCAGACCGACGAAGGTATCGAGGTCGTGGTACATGATATTAGTCGAGGTCGGATGGTATCTGATACGTCTCCGACGTATCGATAATTTCTTATGTTCCATGCCACATTATTGATGATATCTACATGTTTTATACATACTTTTAGTCATATTTATGCATTTTCCGGCACTAACCTATTAAGGAGATGCCGAAGAGCCAGTTGCTGTTTTCTACTGTTTTTGGTTTCAGAAATCCTAGTAAGGAAATATTCTCGGAATTGGACGAAATCAACGCCCAGGGGCCTATTTTTCCACGAAGCTTCCAGAAGACCGAAGAGGATACGAAGTGGGGCCACGAGGTGGCGACACAGCAGGGCGGCGCGGCCTGGCCCTTGGCCACGCCGGCCTAGCGTGTGGGGCCCTCGTGTGGCCCCCTGACCTATCTCCTCCGCCTACTTAAAGCCTTCATCGCGAAAACCCCAGTACCGAGAGCCACGACACGGAAAACCTTCCAGAGACGCCGCTGCCGCCAATCCCATCTCGGGGGATTCAGGAGATCGCCTCCGGCACCCTGCCGGAGAGGGGAATCATCTCCCGGAGGACTCTTCACCGCCATGGTCGCCTCCGGAGTGATGAGTGAGTAGTTCACCCCTGGACTATGGGTCCATAGCAGTAGCTAGATGGTAGTCTTCTCCTAATTGTGCTTCATTGTCGGGTCTTGTGAGCTGCCTAACATGATCAAGATCATCTATTTGTATATGTTGTGTTTGTTGGGATCCGATGGATAGAGAATACTATGTTATGTTGATTATCAATCTATTACCTATGTGTTATTTATGATCTTGCATGCTCTCCGTTATTATTAGGGGCTCTGGCCAAGTTTTTGCTAGTAACTCCAAGAGGGAGTATTTATGCTCGATAGTGGGTTCATGCCTCCATTAAATCTGGGACAGTGACAGAAAGTACTAAGGTTGTGGATGTGCTGTTGCCACTAGGGATAAAACATCGATGCTATGTCCGAGGATGTAGTTATTGATTACATTACGCACCATACTTAATACAATTGTCTGTTGTTTGCAACTTAATACTGGAAGGGGTTCGGATGATAACCTGAAGGTGGACTTTTTAGGCATAGATGCATGCTTGGATAGCGGTCTATGTACTTTGTCGTAATGCCCAATTAAATCTCACTATACTCATCATATCATGTATGTGCATGGTCATGCCCTCTTTATTTTTCAATTGCCCAAGCTGTAATTTGTTCACCCAACATGCTATTTATCTTATGGGAGAGACACCTCTAGTGAGCTGTGGACCCGGTCCATTCTTTTAATCGAATACAATCTATCGCAATACTTGTTCTCTTGTTTTTACGCAAACAATCATCATCCACACTATATATCTAATCCTTTGTTACGGCAAGCCGGTGAGATTGACAACCTCATTTGTTTCGTTGGGAGCAAAGTACTTTGGTTGTGTTGTGCGAGGTTCCACGTTGGCGCGGAATCCCTGGTGTTGCGCCGCACTACATCTCGCCGCCATCAACCTTCAACGTGCTTCTTGACTCCCTACTGGTTCGATAAACCTTGGTTTCTAACTGAGGAAACTTACTTGTTGTACGCATCACACCTTCCACCTGGGGTTCCCAACGGTCGCGTGTTGTACGCGTGTCAAGCTAAATTTCTGGCGCCGTTGCTGGGGAGATCAAGACACGCTGCAAGGGGAGTCTCCACTTCCAATCTCTTTACTTTGTTTTTGTCTTGCTTTATTTTATTTACTACTTTGTTTGCTGCACTAAAACAAAACACAAAAAAATTAGTTGCTAGCTTTACTTTATTTGCTATCTTGTTTGCTATATCAAAAACACAAAAAAAATAGTTACTTGCATTTACTTTATCTAGTTTGCTTTATTTACTATTGCTAAAATGGGTACTCCTGAAAATACTAAGTTGTGTGACTTCACAACCACAAATAATAATGATTTCTTATGCACACCTATTGCTCCACACGCTACCACAGTGAGAATTCTTTGAAATTAAACACTGCTTTACTAAATCTTGTTATGAGAGAGCAATTTTCACGGTGTTAGTTCGATGATGCTTGCTGCCCATCTCAATAATTTTGTTGAATTATGTGAAATGCAAAAATATAAGGATGTAGATGGTGATATTATAAAATTAAAATTGTTTCCTTTCTCATTAAGAGGAAGAGCTAAAGATTGGTTGCTATCTCCTGCCTAAGAATAGTATTGATTCATGGACTAAATGCAAGGATGCTTTTATTGGTAGATATTATCCCCCTGCTAAAATTATATCTTTGAGAAGTAGCATAATGAGTTTTAAACAATTGGATAATGAGCATGTTGCACAAGCATGGGAAAGAATGAAATCTTTGGTTAAAAATTGCCCAACCCATGGGTGACTACTTGGATGATCATCCAAACCTTTTATGCGAGGACTGAATTTTTTTCGTGGAACCTATTGGATTCAGCTGCTGGAGGTACCTTTATGTCCATCACTCTAGGCGACGCAACAAAGCTTCTTGATAATATGATGATTAATTACTGCGAATGGCACACGGAAAGAGCTCCACAAGGTAAGAAGGTAAATTCAGTCGAAGAAACCTCTTCCTTGAGTGATAAGATTGATGCTATTATGTCTATGCTTGTGAATGGTAGGACTAATGTTGATCCTAATAATGTTCCGTTAGCTTCATTGGTTGCTCAAGAAGAACATGTTGATGTGAACTTCATTAAAAATAACAATTTCAACAACAATGCTTACCGGAACAATTCTAGTAATAACTATAGGCCATATCCTTATAATAATGGCAACGGTTATGGTAATTCTTATGGGAATTCTTACAACAATAATAGGAATCCACCCCCTGGACTTGAAGCCATGCTTAAAGAATTTATTAGTACACAAACTGCTTTTAACAAATCTGTTGAAGAAAAGCTTGGGAAAATTGATATACTTGCTTCTAAAGTCGATAGTCTTGCTGCTCGATGTTGATCTTTTGAAATCGAAAGTTATGCCTAATGAAAATCATAATAATAATATTGTTACTACAGCAAATGCCATCCAAGTTAGAATTAATGAGAATATAAGATTGATGGCCGAATTGCGTGCTAGGTGGGAAAAAGAAGAAAATGCTAAAGAAGATAATATAGCTAAAGTTTGGACTATTACCACCACTAGTAATGCTAATGCTCCACATGTTGCTGCACCCCCTACTATTAATGGTAAAATAATTGGTGTTGGCAATGTTTCCACTTCTAATGCAAAGCGCGAAAAACTGCTCGAAACTGACTAAAGCTGAAAGCACTGTGATAAAACTGCTGAAATTTTTTCCAACATTGGGGATAATGATCCCATTGCTTTAGATTATAATGGTTTGGATTTTTATGATTGCCACATCTCTGAAGTTATAAAGTTCTTACAAAAACTTTCTAAGAGTCCTAATGCTAGTGCTATAAATTTGGCTTTCACGAAACATATTACAAATGCTCTCATAAAAGCTAGAGAAGAGAAATTAGAACGCGAAGCTTCTATTCCTAGGAAGCTAGAGGATGGTTGGGAGCCCATCATTAAGATGAAGGTCAATGAATTTGATTGTAATGCTTTATGTGATCTTGGTGCAAGTATTTCCGTTATGCCTAGGAAAATCTATAATATGCTTGACTTGCCACCATTGAAAAATTGTTATTTGGATGTTAATCTTGCTGATAATTCTACAAAGAAACCTTTGGGGAGAGTTGATAATGTTCGCATTACCGTTAACAATAACCTTGTCCCCGTTGATTTTGTTGTCTTGGATATTGAATGCAATGCATCTTGTCCCATTATATAGGGAAGACCTTTTCTTCGAACTGTTGATGCTATCATTGATATGAAGGAAGGTAATATTAAATATCAATTTCCTCTCAAGAAAGGTATGGAACACTTCCCTAGAAAGAGAATGAAGTTACCTTTTGATTCTATTATTAGAACAAATTATGATGTTGATGCTTCATCTCTTGATAATACTTGATACACACTTTCTGCGCCTAGCTGAAAGGCGTTAAAGAAAAGCGCTTGTGGGAGACAACCCATATTTTTACTACTGCACCTTTATTTTATATTTGAGTCTTGGAAGTTGTTACTACTGTAGCAACCTCTCCATCTTAGTTTTGTGCATTGTTGTGCCAAGTAAAGTCGTTGATAGTAAGGTTCATACTAGATTTGGATTACTGCGCAGAAACAAATTTCTTTGCTGTCACGAATCTGGGCCTAATTCCCTGTAGGTAACTCAGAAAATTATTCCAATTTACGTGAGTGATCCTCAGATATGTACGCAACTTTCATTAAATTTGAGAATTTTCATTTGAGCATGTCTGGTGCCTCAATAAAATTTGTCTTTACGAACTGTTCTGTTTTGACAGATTCTGCCTTTTATTTCGCATTGCCTGTTTTGCTATGCTTGATGGATTTTTCGATTCCATTAACTTTTAGTAGCTTTGTGCAATGTCCAGAAGTGTTAAGAATGATTATGTCACCTCTGAACATGTAATTTTTAATTGTGCACTAACCCTCTAATGAGTTGTTTTGAGTTTGGTGTGGAGGAAGTTTTCAAGGATCAAGAGAGGGAGATGATACAATATGATCAAGGAGAGTGAAAGCTCTAAGCTTGGGGATGCCCCGGTGGTTCACCCCTGCATATTTCAAGAAGACTCATGCGTCTAAGCTTGGGGATGCCCAAGGCATCCCCTTCTTCATCGACAACATTATCAGGTTCCTCTAGTGAAACTATATTTTTATTCCATCACATCTTATGCACTTTGCTTGGAGCGTCGGTTTGTTTTTTGTTTGTTTTTGTTTTGTTTGAATAAAATGGATCCTAGCATTCATTGTGTGGGAGTGAGACACGCTCCGCTGTTGCATATGGACAAATATGTCCTTAGGCTTTACTCATAGTGTTCATGGCGAAGGTTGAATCTTCTTCGTTAAATTGTTATATAGTTGGAAACGGGAAATGCTACATGTAGTAATTGGTAAAATGTCTTGGATAATGTGATACTTGGCAATTGTTGTGCTCATGTTTAAGCTCTTGCATCATATACTTTGCACCTATTAATGAAGAAATACATAGAGCTTGCTAAAATTTGGTTTGCATAATTGGTCTCTCTAAGGTCTAGATAATTTCTAGTAAAGTGTTTGAACAACAAGGAAGACGGTGTAGAGTCTTATATTGTTTACAATATGTCTTTTATGTGAGTTTTGCTGTACCGGTTCATCCTTGTGTTTGTTTCAAATAGTCTTGCTAGCCTAAGCCTTGTATCGAGAGGGAATACTTCTCATGCATCCAAAATCCTTGAGCCAACCACTATGCCATTTGTGTCCACCATACCTAACTACTACATGGTATTTATCCGCCATTCCAAAGTAAATTGCTTGAGTGCTACCTTTAAACAATTCAAAATTTATCACCTCTGATTTGTGGCAATGTTTTATAGCTCGTGAGGAAGTATGTGGTGTTTATCTTTCAATCTTGTTGGGCAACTTTCACCAATGGACTAGTGGTTTCATCCGCTTATCCAATAATTTTGCAAAAAGAGCTGGCAATGGGATTCCCAGTCCCAAATTAATTAACCTAAATAGACACTCCTCCATGGTATGTGATTGTTGGACGGCACCCGAAGGATTCGGTTAGCCATGGCTTGAGAAAGCAAAGGTGGGGAGGAGTGTCATCATAATAAAACTAAAATAAAAAGGCACCCCTTCATGGTATGAGATTGTTGGCGGGCACTCGAGGATTCGGTTAGCCATGGTTTGTGAAAGAAAGGTTGGAAGGAGTGCCACACAAAAATAAAAATAATTCATGGGAGCCGCTCTTTGAAGGTTTGCCTGGCAAGGGGGTTAGAGTACCCACTACCATTCGTTGACAACAACAAACACCTCTCAAAATTTTACTTTTATGCTCTCTTTATGTTTTCAAAACCAAAGCTCTAGCACAAATATAGCAATCAATGCTTCCCTCTGCGAAGGGCCTTTCTTTTACTTTTATGTTGAGTCAGTTCACCTATCTCTCTCCACCTCAAGAAGTAAACACTTGTGTGAACTGTGCATTGATTCCTACATACTTGCATATTGCACTTGTTATATTACTTTACATTGACAATATCCATAAGATATACATGTTACAAGTTGAAAGCAACCGCTGAAACTTAATCTTCCTTTGTGTTGCTTCAATACCTTTACATTGAATTGTTGCTTTATGAGTTAACTCTTATGCAAGACTTATTGATGCTTGTCTTGAAAGTACTATTCATGAAAAGTCTTTGCTATATGATTCATTTGTTTACTCATGTCATTTACCATTGTTTTGATCGCTGCATTCATTACATGTGCTTACAATAGTATGATCAAGGTTATGATGGCATGTCACTCCAGAAATTATCTTTGTTATCGTTTACCTACTCGGGACGAGCAGGAACTAAACTTGGGGATGCTGATACGTCTCCGACGTATCGATAATTTCTTATGTTCCATGCACATTATTGATGATATCTACATGTTTTATACATACTTTATGTCATATTTATGCATTTTCCGGCACTAACCTATTAACGAGATGCCGAAGAGCCAGTTGTTGTTTTCTGCTGTTTTTGGTTTCAGAAATCCTAGTAAGGAAATATTCTCGGAATTGGACGAAATCAACGCCCAGGGGCCTATTTTTCCACGAAGCTTCCAGAAGACCCAAGAGGATACGAAGTGGGGCCACGAGGTGGCGACACAGCAGGGCGGCGCGGCCTAGCCCTTGGCCGCGCCGGCGTGGCGTGTGGGGCCCTCGTGTGGCCCCCTGACCTATCTCCTCCGCCTACTTAAAGCCTTCGTCGCGAAACCCCCAGTACCGAGAGCCACGGTACGGAAAACCTTCCAGAGACGCCGCCGCTGCCAATCCCATCTCGGGGGATTCAGGAGATCGCCTCCGGCACCCTGCCGGAGAGGGAATCATCTCCGGAGGACTCTTCACCGCCATGGTCGCCTCCGGAGTGATGAGTGAGTAGTTCACCCCTGGACTATGGGTCCATAGCAGTAGCTTGATGGTCGTCTTCTCCTAATTGTGCTTCATTGTCGGGTCTTGTGAGCTGCCTAACATGATCAAGATCATCTATCTATATATGTTGTGTTTGTTGGGATCCGATGGATAGAGAATACTATGTTATGTTGATTATCAATCTATTACCTATGTGTTATTTATGATCTTGCATGCTCTCCGTTATTAGTAGGGGCTCTGGCCAAGTGTTTGCTAGTAACTCCAAGAGGGAGTATTTATGCTCGATAGTGGGTTCATGCCTCCATTAAATGCGGGACGAGTGACGGAAAGTTCTAGGGTTGTGGATGTCTTGTTGCCACTAGGGATAAAACATCGATGCTATGTCCGAGGGATGTAGTTATTGATTACATTACGCACCATACTTAATGCAATTGTCTGTTGTTTGCAACTTAATGCTTGGAAGGGGTTCGGATGATAACTCGAAGGTGGACTTTTTAGGCATAGATGCATGCTTTGGATAGAGGTCTATGTACTTTGTCGTAATGCCCAATTAAATCTCACTATACTCATCATATCATGTATGTGCATGGTCATGCCCTCTTTATTTGTCAATTGCCCAAGCTGTAATTTGTTCACCCAACATGCTATTTATCTTATGGGAGAGACACCTCTAGTGAGCTGTGGACCCGGTCCATTCTTTTAATTGAATACAATCTCTTGCAATACTTGTTCTACTTGTTTTACGCAAACAATCATCATCCACACTATACATCTAATCGTTTGTTACAGCAAGCCGGTGAGATTGACAACCTCACTCTGTTTCGTTGGGGCAAAGTACTTTGGTTGTGTTGTGCAGGTTCCACGTTGGCGCCGGAATCCCTGGTGTTGTGCCGCACTACATCTCGCCGCCATCAACCTTCAACGTGCTTCTTGACTCCTACTGGTTCGATAAACCTTGGTTTCTATCTGAGGGAAACTTACTGCTGTACGCATCACACCTTCCACTTGGGGTTCCCAACGGTCGCGTGCTGTACGCGTGTCAGTATCCAATGGATACGCTGACTGATACGTCTCCAACGTATCTATAATTTCTGATGTTCAATGCTTGTTTTATGACAATACCTACATGTTTTATACACACTTTATGTCATATTTATGCATTTTCCGGAACTAACCTATTGACGAGATGCCGAAGTGCCGGTTCTGTTTTACTGCTGTTTTTGGTTTCAGAAATCCTAGTAAGGAAATATTCTCGGAATTGGACGAAATCAACGCCCATCATCTTATAATTCCACGAAGCTTCCAGAACACCCGAGAGGGACCAGAGGAGAGCCGCAGGGCCACCAGACAGTAGGGCGGCGCGGCCCAGGGGGGCGCGCCCCCCTGTTGTGTGGCGCCCCCGTAACCCTTTCGACTCCGCCTCTTCGCCTATAAGAAGCCCCCTGACCTAAATCTTCGATACGAATAAGCCACGGTACGAGAAACCTTCCAGAGCCGCCGCCATCACGAAGCCAAGATCTGGGGGACAGGAGTCTCTGTTCCGGCACGCCGCCGGGACGGGGAAGTGCCCCCGGAAGGCATCTCCATCATCACCACCGCCATCTTCATCAACGCTGTTGTCTCCCATGAGGAGGGAGTAGTTCTCCATCGAGGCTAAGGGCTGTACCGGTAGCTATGTGGTTAATCTCTCTCCTATGTACTTCAATACAATGATCTCATGAGCTACCTTACATGATTGAGATTCATATGATGAGCTTTGTATCACTATTAATCTATGTGCTACTCTAGTGATGTTATTAAAGTACTATATTCCTCCTCCATGATGTAATGGTGACAGTGTGTGCATCGTGTAGTACTTGGCGTAGTTTATGATTGTGATCTCTTGTAGATTATGAAGTTAACTATTACTATGATGGTATTGATGTGATCTATTCCTCCTTTCATAGTCTGTTGGTGACAATGTGCATGCTATGTTAGTACTCGGTATAATTGCGTTGGTCTATCATGCACTCTAAGGTTATTTAAATATGAACATTGAATGTTGTGGAGCTTGTTAACGCCGGCATTGAGGTGCTCTTGTAGCCCTACACAATTAGTGGTGTTCATCATCCAACAAGAGAGTGTAGAGTGGTTTTATTATGTGATCAATGTTGAGAGTGTCCACTAGTGAAAGTATGATCCCTAGGCCTTGTCTCCGAATAGAAAAGTCACACCACAAAGATTCCTATCTCCCACGTCAAGCGCACGCCGGCAAGCATTTTACGGCGCCGTTGTCACTTGTTTGTTTCTTGTTCCACTTGCATGTTTACTCGCTGCCATATTTTATTCAGATTGCTATTACCACTCATATACATCCATATTACTTGCATTTTACTATCTATTCGCCGAACTAGTGCACCTATACATCTGACAAGTGTATTAGGTGTGTTGGGGACACAAGAGACTTCTTGCATTGTGATCGCAGGGTTGCTTGAGAGGGATATCTTTGACCTCTTCCTCCCTGAGTTCGATAAACCTTGGGTGATCCACTTAAGGGAAAACTTGCTGCTGTTCTACAAACCTCTGCTCTGGGAGGCCCAACATTGTCTACAGGAAAAGAAGCGTGAGTAGACATCAAGCTATTTTCTGGCGCCGTTGCCGGGGACCTGAAGGAACAAGATTCTACCTCCCTCGTCAACCACGCGCCAGTTATAGACAGTCAAGTATTTTCTGGCGCCGTTGCCGGGGAGGTAAGGTAAAAGGCACTCACACTCCGATCCCAGGTAACTAAGTTATTTTCTGGTGCCGTTGTAAGTGCTCGAAGCTATTTCGTTTAGATCCTGCAATTGCATCTTTTTGTTTCTTGTTTTTATTTCACTAGTTAGGCATAATGGAAAGCAACATGGAGCTTTTTAATCTATTTCCTGAGTTAAGATATGGATTGTTTGATGCGAAAATTAAAAAACCTATGGAATCTTATTTGCATGCTAGTAGCAATGATATTAGTATGAACGCTTTGAACACCATTGTTGCTAATGATATGGAAAATTCTAAGCTTGGGGAAGCTGGTTTTGATGAGCTTGATATTTTTAGTCCCCCAAGCATTGAGGAGAAAAATTACTTTGATGATACTTTGCCTCCTATTTATGATGGTTATAATGATAGTGGTCTTTTGGTGCCACCTACTATGGAGAGTACATTTTATTATGATTATACTATGCCTCCTACACTTGATGAGAATAATAATGATAGCTACTTTGTTGAATTTGCTCCCACTATTACTAATAAAATTGATTATGCTTATGTGGAGAGTAATAATTTTATGCATGAGACTCATGAAAAGAATGCTTTATGTAATAGTTATATTGTTGAGTTTGCTCATGATGCTACTGAAAATATTTATGAGAAAGGAAAATATGGTTGTAGAAATTTTCATGTTACTAATACACCTCTCTATATGCTAAAATTTTTGAAGTTATTTGTGTTTTATCTTCCTATGCTTGTCACTTTGCTCCTCTTGAATTTATTTGTGTACAAGATTCCTATGCATAGGAAGCGGGTTAGACTTAAATGTGTTTTGAATTTGCTTTTTGATGCTCCCTTTTGCTTCAACTGCTATTTCTTGCGAGTGCATCATTAAAATTATTGAGCTCATCTTAATGGCCATAAAGAAAGCACTTCTTGGGAGATAACCCATGTGTTTATTTTACTACAGCAATTTTTGTTTTATATTTGTGTCTTGGAAGTTGTTACTACTGTAGCAACCTCTCCTTATCTTATTTTATTGCATTGTTGTGCCAAGTAAAGTCTTTGATAGCAAGGTTGATACTAGATTTGGATTACTGCGCAGAAACAGATTTCCGTCTGTCACGAATTTGGGCAGGGTTCTCTGTAGGTAACTCAGAAAAATCTGCCAATTTACGTGCGTGATCCTCAGATATGTACGCAACTTTAATTCAATTTGAGCATTTTCATTTGAGGAAGTCTGGTGCACCTAAAAAATTCGTCTTTACGGACTGTTCTGTTTTGACAGGTTCTGCCTTTTATTTCGCATTGCCCGTTTTGCTATGTTTGATGGATTTCTTTGTTCCAATAACTTCTAGTAGCTTTGTGCAATGTCCAGAAGTGTTAAGAATGATTGTGTCACCTCTGAACATGTGAATTTTTATTATGCACTAACCCTCTAATGAGTTTGTTTTGAGTTTGGTGTGGAGGAAGTTTTCAAGGGTCAAGAGAGGAGGATGATATAATATGATCAAGAAGAGTGAAAAGTCTAAGCTTGGGGATGCCCCCGTGGTTCATCCCTGCATATTTCAATAAGACTCAAACATCTAAGCTTGGGGATGCCCAAGGCATCCCCTTCTTCATCAACAATTTATCAGGTTTCTTCTCTTGAAACTATATTTTTATTCGGCCACATCTTATGTACTTTACTTGGAGCGTCTGTGTGTTTTTATTTTCGTTTTTGTTATTTTCATTCTATGAATAAATGCTTGTGTGGGAGAGAGACACGCTCCGCTGGTTCATATGAACACATGTGTTCTTAGCTTTATTCTTAATGTTCATGGCGAAGGTTGAAACTGCTTCGTTCATTGTTATATGGTTGGAAACAGAAAATGCTGCATGTGGTAAATGGTATATGGTCTTGAATAATTTGATACTTGGCAATTGTTGTGCTCATATAGATCATGTTTAAGCTCTTGCATCATATACTTTGCACCTATTAGTGAAGAAATATTGTAGAGCTTGTTGACATTTGGTTTGCATGATTGGTCTCTCTAAGGTCTAGATATTTTCTGGTAAAAGTGTTTGAGCAACAAGGAAGACAGTGTAGAGTCTTATAATGCTTGCAATATGTTCTTATGTAAGTTTTGCTATACCGGTTCATACTTGTGTTTGCTTCAAACAACCTTGCTAGCCTAAGCCTTGTATTGAGAGGGAATACTTCTCGTGCATCCAAATCCTTGAGCCAAAAACTATGCCATTCGTGTCCACCATACCTACCTACTACATGGTATTTCTCCGCCATTCCAAAGTAAATTGCTTGAGTGCTACCTTTAAATTTCTATTCTTTGTCTTTGCAATATATAGCTCATGGGACAAATAGCCTAAAAACTATTGTGGTATTGAATATGTACTTATGTATCGTATTTCTTATTAAGTTGCTTGTTGAGCGATAACCATGTTCCTGGGGACGCCATCAACTACCCTTTGTTGAATATCATGTGAGTTGCTATGCATGTTCGTCTTGTACTGAAGTAAGGGTGATTTATCATGAGTTGAATGGTTTGAGTATGCATATTGTTAGAGAAGAACATTGGGCCGCTAACTAAAGCCATGATCCATGGTGGAAGTTTCGAGTTTTGGACAACAATCCTCAATCTCTTATGAGAATATTATCTGTTGTTGAATGCTTATGCATTAAAGAGGAGTCCATTATATGTTGTCTATGTTGTCCCGGTATGGATGTCTAAGTTGAGAATAATCAAAAGCGAGAAATCCAATGCGAGCTTTCTCCTTAGACCTTTGTACCAGGCGGCATAGAGGTACCCCTTTGTGATACTTGGTTAAAACATATGTATTGCGATGATAATCCATGTAAATCCAAGCTAATTAGGACAAGGTGCGGGCACTATTGGTAATCTATGCATGAGGCTTGCAACTTGTAGGATATCTTATACATAACGCATATGCTTTATTATTACCGTTGATAAAATTGTTTCTTGTTTTCAAAATAAAAGCTCTAGCACAAATATAGCAATCCATGCTTCCCTCTTCGAAGGGCCATTCTTTTACTTTTATGTTGAGTCAGTTTACCCACTTCTTCCCATCTTAAGAAGCAAACACTTGTGTTAACTGTGCACTGATTCCTACATACTTGCATATTTGCATTCATCATATTACTTTGCATTGACAATATCCATGAGATATATATGTTGAAAGTTGAAAGCAACTGCTGAAACTTAAATCTTCCTTTGTGTTGCTTCAATGCCTTTACTTTGAATTTATTGCTTTATGAGTTAACTCTTATGCAAGACTTATTGATGCTTGTCTTGAAAGTACTATTCATGAAAAGTCTTTGCTATATGATTCAGTTGTTTAATCATTGTCTTTATCATTGCTTTGAATCGCTGCATTCATCTCATATGCTTTACAATAGTATGATTAAGATTATGTTGGTAGCATGTCACTTCAGAAATTATTCTTTTATCGTTTACCTACTCGAGGACGAGTAGGAACTAAGCTTGGGGATGCTGATACGTCTCCAACGTATCTATAATTTCTGATGTTCCATGCTTGTTTTATGACAATACCTACATGTTTTATACACACTTTATGTCATATTTATGCATTTTCCGGAACTAACCTATTGACGAGATGCCGAAGTGCCAGTTCTCGTTTTACTGCTGTTTTTGGTTTCGGAAATCCTAGTAAGGAAATATTCTCGGAATTGGACGAAATCAACGCCTAGCATCTTATAATTCCACGAAGCTTCCGGAACACCCGAGAGGGACCGGAGGAGAGCCGCGGGGCCACCAGACAGTAGGGAGGCGCGGCCCAGGGGGGCGCCCCCCTGTTGTGTGGCGCCCCCGTAACCCTTCCGACTCCGCCTCTTCGCCTATAAGAAGCCCCCTGACCTAAATCTTCGATACGAATAAGCCACGGTACGAGAAACCTTCCAGAGCCGCCGCCATCGCGAAGCCACTGGGGTACAGGAGTCTCTGTTCCGGCACGCCGCCGGGATGAGGAAGTGCCCCCGGAAGGCATCTCCATCATCACCACTGCCATCTTCATCAACGCTGCTGTCTCCCATGAGGAGGGAGTAGTTCTCCATCGAGGCTAAGGGCTGTACCGGTAGCTATGTGGTTAATCTCTCTCCTATGTACTTCAATACAATGATCTCATGAGCTGCCTTACATGATTGAGATTCATATGATGAGCTTTGTATCACTATTAATCTATGTGCTACTCTAGTGATGTTATTAAAGTACTCTATTCCTCCTCCATGATGTAATGGTGACAGTATGTGCATCATGTAGTACTTGGCGTAGTTTATGATTGTGATCTCTTGTAGATTATGAAGTTAACTATTACTATGATGGTATTGATGTGATCTATTCCTCCTTTCATAGTCTGTTGGTGACAGTGTGCATGCTATATTAGTACTCGGTATAATTGCGTTGGTTGATACGTCTCCGACGTATCGATAATTTCTTATGTTCCATGCCACATTATTGATGATATCTACATATTTTGTGCACACTTTATGTCATATTCGTGCATTTTCTGGAACTAACCTATTAACAAGATGCCGAAGTGCCGATTCTTTGTTTTCTGCTGTTTTTGGTTTCAGAAATCCTAGTAAGGAAATATTCTCGGAATTGGACGAAATCAACGCCCAGGGTCCTATTTTGCCACGAAGCTTCCAGAAGACAGAAGAGGAGACGAAGTGGGGCCACGAGGTGGCCACACCATAGGGCGGCGCGGCCCAAGCCCTGGCCGCGCCGATCTGTAGTGTGGGCCCCTCGTGATGCCCCTCGACCTGCCCTTCCGCCTATAAATAGCCTTCATCGCGAAACCCCCAGTACCGA
The DNA here is from genome assembly GCF_022539505.1 of Lolium rigidum. NCBI lineage: Eukaryota > Viridiplantae > Streptophyta > Magnoliopsida > Poales > Poaceae > Lolium > Lolium rigidum. The sequence continues at coordinate 208,667,373 of NC_061512.1, read as the reverse complement.
GAGCCACGATACGGAAAACCTTCCAGAGACGCCGCCGCCGCCAATCCCATCTCGGGGGATTCAGGAGATCGCCTCCGGCACACTGCCGGAGAGGGGAATCATCTCCCGGAGGACTCTACGCCGCCATGGTCGCCTCCGGAGTGATGTGTGAGTAGTCTACCCCTGGACTATGGGTCCATAGCGGTAGCTAGATGGTTGTCTTCTCCCCATTGTGCTTAATTGTCGGGTCTTGTGAGCTGCCGAACATGATCAAGATCATCTATACGTAATTCTATATGTTGCGTTTGTTGGGATCCGATGAATAGAGAATACTATGTTATGTTGATTATCAATTCATGTCTATGTGTTGTTTATGATCTTGCATGCTCTCCGTTATTAGTAGATGCTCCGGCCAAGTTGATGCTAGTAACTCCAAGAGGGAGTATTTATGCTCGATAGTGGGTTCATGTCTCCGTGAATGCGGGGAGTGAGAGAAACCTCTAAGATTATGGATGTCGTTGTTGCCACTAGGGATAAAACATTGGTGCTATGTTCGAGGATGTAGTTACTTGATTACATTACGCTCAATACTAAATGCAATTGTCTGTTGTTAGCAACTTAATACTGGAGGGGTTCGGATGATAACTTTGAAGGTGGACTTTTTAGGCATAGATGCATACTTGGATAGCGGTCTATGTACTTTGTCGTAATGCCCAATTAAATCTCACAATACTCATCATAATATGTATGTGCATGGTCATGCCCTCTTTATTTGTCAATTGCCCTACTCGTAATTTGTTCACCCAACATGCTTGTTTATCTTATGGGAGAGACACCTCTAGTGAACTGTGGCCCCCGGTCCAATTCTCTATCCTGAAATACAATCTCCTGCAATACTTGTTCTACTGTTTTCTGCAAACAATCATCATCCACACTATACATCTAATCCTTTGTTACAGCAAGCCGGTGAGATTGACAACCTCGCTGTTTCGTTGGGGCAAAGTACTTGGTTTGTGTTGTGCGGGTTCCACGTTGGCGCCGGAATCCCCGGTGTTGCGCCGCACTACATCTCGCCGCCATCAACCTTCAACGTGCTTCTTGGCTCCTCTCGGTTCGATAAACCTTGGTTTCATGCGAGGGAAAACTTGCCTGCTGTACGCATCACACCTTCCTCTTGGGGTTCCCAACGGACGCGTGCTGTACGCGTATCAAGCTCTTTTTACAGGCGCCGTTGCCGGGAGATCAAGACACGGCTGTAAGGGAGTCTCCACATCCCAATCTCTTTACTTTGTTTTTGTCTTGCTTAGTTTTATTTACTACTTTGTTTGCTGCACTAAATCAAAATACAAAAAAATTAGTTGCTAGTTTTACTTTATTTGCTATCTTGTTTGCTATATCAAAAACACAAAATAATTAGTTACTTGCATTTACTTTATCTAGTTTGCTTTATTTACTGTTGCTAAAATGGGTACTCCTGAAAATACTAAGTTGTGTGACTTCACAACCACAAATAATAATGATTTCTTATGCACACCTATTGCTCCACCTGCTACTACAGCAGAATTCTTTGAAATTAAACCTGCTTTACTTGAATCTTGTTATGCGAGAGCAATTTTACAGTGTTAGTTCGATGATGCTGCTGCCCATCTTAATAATTTTGTTAAACTATGTGAAATGCAAAAGTATAAAGATGTAGATGGTGACATTATAAAATTAAAATTGTTCCCTTTCTCATTAAGAGGAAGAGCTAAAGATTGGTTGCTATCTCTGCCTAAGAATAGTATTGATTCATGGACTAAATGCAAGGATGCTTTTATTGGTAGATATTATCCCCCTGCTAAAATTATATCTTTGAGGAGTAGCATAATGAATTTTAAACAATTAGATACTGAGCATGTTGCACAAGCGTGGGAAAGAATGAAATCTTTGGTTAAAAATTGCCCAACCCATGGACTGACTACTTGGATGATCATCCAAACCTTTTATGCGGGGACTGAATTTTTCTTCGCGGAACCTATTGGATTCAGCTGCTGGAGGTACCTTTATGTCCATCACTCTTGGTGAAGCAACAAAGCTTCTTGATAATATGATTATCAACTACTCTGAATGGCACACGGAAAGAGCTCCACAAGGTAAGAAGGTAAATTGCATCGAAGAAACCTCTTCCTTGAGTGATAAGATTGATGCTATTATGTCTATGCTTGTGAATGATAGGACTAATATTGATCCTAATAATGTTCCGTTAGCTTCATTGGTTGCACAAGAAGAACATGTTGATGTAAACTTCATTAAAAATAATAATTTTAACAACAATGCTTACCGGAACAATTCTAGTAACAATTATAGGCCATATCCTTATAATAATGGCAACGGCTATGGTAATTCTTATGGGAATTCTTACAACAATAATAGGAATTCACCCCCTGGACTTGAAGCCATGCTTAAAGAATTTATTAGTACACAAAGCTGCTTTTAACAAATCTGTTGAAGAAAAGCTTGGGAAAATTGATATACTTGCTTCTAAAGTCGATAGTCTTGCTGCTGATGTTGATCTTTTGAAATCAAAAGTTATGCCTAATGAAAATCATCATAATAAGATGTTACTAGAGCAAATGCCATCCAAGTTAGAATTAATGAGAATATAAGATTGATGGCCGAATTGCGTGCTAGGTGGGAAAGAGAAGAAAATGAAAAAGAAGATAATATAGCTAAAGTTTGGACTATTACCACCACTAGTAATGCTAATGCTACACAAGTTGCTGCACCTCCTACTACTAATAATAAAAGAATTGGTGTTAGCAATGTTTCCACTTCTAATGCAAAGCGCGAAACTGCTCAAACTGCTAAAGCTGCTTGAAGCTTGCTCGTGATAAAGCTGCTGAATTTTTTTCCAACATTGGGGATGATGATCCCATTGCTTTAGATTATAATGGTTTGAATTTTTATGATTGCCACATCTCTGAAGTTATAAAGTTCTTACAAAAACTTGCTAAGAGTCCTAATGCTAGTGCTATAAACTTGGCTTTCACGCAACATATTACAAATGCTCTCATAAAAGCTAGAGAAGAGAAACTAGAGCGCGAAGCCTCTATTACTAGAAAGCTAGAGGATGGTTGGGAACCCATCATTAAGATGAAGGTCAATGACTTTGATTGTAATGCTTTATGTGATCTTGGTGCAAGTATTTCTGTTATGCCTAAGAAAATTTATAATATGCTTGACTTGCCACCGCTGAAAATTTGTTATTTGGATGTTAATCTTGCTGATCATTCTACAAAGAAACCTTTGGGGAAAGTTGATAATGTTCGCATTACCGTTAACAATAACCTTGTCCCCGTTGATTTTGTTGTCTTGGATATTGAATGCAATGCATCTTGTCCCATTATATTGGGAAGACCTTTTCTTCGAACTGTTGGTGCTATCATTGATATGAAGGAAGGTAATATAAAATATCAATTTCCTCTCAAGAAAGGTATGGAACACTTCCCTAGAAATAGAATGAAGTTACCTTTTGATTCTATTATTAGAACAAATTATGATGTTGACACTTCGTCTCTTGATAATACTTGATACACACTTTCTGCGCCTAGCTGAAAGGCGTTAAAGAAAAGCGCTTATGGGAGACAACCCATGTGTTTTTACTACAGTGCTTTGTTTTTATTTTGTATCTTGGAAGTTGTTTACTACTGTAGCAACCTCTCCATATCTTAGCTTAGTGTTTTGTTGTGCCAAGTAAAGTCGTTGATAGTAAAGTTCATACTAGATTTGGATTACTGCACAGAAACAGATTTCTTTGCTGTCACGAATCTGGGCAAAATTCTCTGTGGGTAACTCAGAAAATTATGCCAATTTACGTGAGTGATCCTCAGATATGTACGCAACTTTCATTCAATTTGAGAATTTTCATTTGAGCAAGTCTGGTGCCTCGATAAAATTCGTCAATACGAACTGTTCTGTTTTGACAGATTCTGCCTTTTATTTCGCATTGCCGGTTTTATTATGTTCGATGGATATTTCGATTCCATTGACTTTCAGTAGCTTTGTGCAATGTCCAGAAGTGTTAAGAATGATTATGTCACCTCTGAACATGTATATTTTGATTGTGCACTAACCCTCTAATGAGTTGTTCTAAGTTTGGTGTGGAGGAAGTTTTCAAGGATCAAGAGAGGGAGATGATACAACATGATCAAGGAGAGTGAAAGCTCTAAGCTTGGGGATGCCCCGGTGGTTCACCCCTGCATATATCAAGAATACTCAAGCGTATAAGCTTGGGGATGCCCAAGGCATCCCCTTCTTCATCGACAACATTATCAGGTTCCTCCCCTGAAACTATATTTTTATTCCATCACATCTTATGTGCTTTGCTTGGAGCGTCGGTTTGTTTTCGTTTTTGTTTTGTTTGAATAAAATGGATCCTAGCATTTACTTTGTGGGAGAGAGACACGCTCCGCTGTTGCATATGGACAAGTATGTCCTTAGGCTCTACTCATAATATTCATGGCGAAGTTTCTTCTTCGTTAAATTGTTATATGGTTGGAATTGGAAAATGATACATGTAGTAAATTGCTAAAATGTCTTGGATAATGTGATACTTGGCAATTGTTGTGCTCATGTTTAAGCTCTTGCATCATATACTTTGCACCCATTAATGAAGAAATACATAGAGCATGCTAAAATTTGGTTTGCATATTTGGTCTCTCTAAGGTCTAGATAATTTCTAGTATTGAGTTTGAACAACAAGGAAGACGGTGTAGAGTCTTATAATGTTTTCAATATGTCTTTTATGTGAGTTTTGCTGCACCGCTTCATCCTTGTGTTTGTTTCAAATAGCCTTGCTAGCCTAAACCTTGTATCGAGAGGGAATACTTCTCATGCATCCAAAATACTTGAGCCAACCACTATGCCATTTGTGTCCACCATACCTACCTACTACATGGTATTTCTCCGCCATTCCAAAGTAAATTGCTTGAGTGCTACCTTTAAATTTCTATCCTCCACCTTTACAATATATAGCTCATGGGACAAATAGCTTAAAAACTATTGTGGTATTGAATATGTACTTATGCACTTTATCTCTTATTAAGTTGCTCGTTGTGCGATAACCATGTTCACTGGGGACGCCATCAACTACTCTTTGTTGAATTTCATGTGAGTTGCTATGCATGTTCGTCTTGTCTGAAGTAAGAGCGATCTACCACCTTATGGTTAGAGCGTGCATATTGTTAGAGAAGAACATTGGGCCGCTAACTAAAGCCATGATCCATGGTGGAAGTTTTAGTTTTGGACATATATCCTCAATCTCATATGAGAAAAATAATTGTTGCTATATGCTTATGCATAAAAGAGGAGTCCATTATCTGTTGTCTATGTTGTCCCGGTATGGATGTCTAAGTTGAGAATAATCAATAGCGAGAAATCCGATGCGAGCTTTCTCCTTAGACCTTTGTACAGGCGGCATAGCGGTACCCCTTTGTGACACTTGGTTAAAACATGTGCATTGCGATGATCCCGGTAGTCCAAGCTAATTAGGACAAGGTGCGGGCACTATTAGTATACTATGCATGAGGCTTGCAACTTGTAAGATATAATTTACATGATACATATGCTTTATTACTACCGTTGACAAAATTGTTTCTTGTTTTCAAAATCAAAGCTCTAGCACAAATATAGCAATCGATGCTTTCCTCTTTGAAGGACCTTTCTTTTACTTTTATTGTTGAGTCGGTTCACCTATTTCTCTCCACCTCAAGAAGCAAACACTTGTGTGAACTGTGCATTGATTCCTACATATTTGCATATTGCACTTGTTATATTACTCTATGTTGACAATATCCATGAGATATACATGTTACAAGTTGAAAGCAACCGCTGAAACTTCATCTTCCTTTGTGTGCTTCAATGCCTTTACTTTAAATTATTGCTTTATGAGTTAACTCTTATGCAAGACTTATTGATGCTTGTCTTGAAGTACTATTCATGAAAAGTCTTTGCTATATGATTCACTTGTTTACTCATGTCATATACATTGTTTCGATCGCTGCATTCACTACATATGCTTTACAAATAGTATGATCAAGGTTATGATGGCATGTCACTCCAGAAATTATCTTTGTTTATCGTTTACCTGCTCGGGACGAGCAGGAACTAAGCTTGGGGATGCTGATACGTCTCCGACGTATCAATAATTTCTTATGTTCCATGCCATATTATTGATGATATCTACATGTTTTGTGCACACTTTATGTCATATTCGTGCATTTTCTGGAACTAACCTATTAACAAGATGCCGAAGTGCCGATTCTTTGTTTTACGCTGTTTTTGGTTTCAGAAATCCTAGTAAGGAAATATTCTCGGAATTGGACGAAATCAACGCCCAGGGTCCTATTTTGCCACGAAGCTTCCAGAAGACCGAAGAGGAGACGAAGTGGGGCCACGAGGTGGCCACACCATAGGGCGGCGCGGCCCAAGCCCTGGCCGCGCCGACCTGTAGTGTGGGCCCCTCGTGACGCCCCTCGACCTGCCCTTCCGCCTACAAATAGCCTTCGTCGCGAAACCCCCAGTACCGAGAGCCACGATACGGAAAACCTTCCAGAGACGCCGCCACCGCCAATCCCATCTCGGGGATTCAGGAGATCGCCTCCGGCACCCTGCCGGAGAGGGGAATCATCTCCCGGGAGGACTCTACGCCGCCATGGTCGCCTCCGGAGTGATGTGTGAGTAGGCTACCCCTGGACTATGGGTCCATAGCGGTAGCTAGATGGTTGTCTTCTCCCCATTGTGCTTAATTGTCGGGTCTTGTGAGCTGCCGAACATGATCAAGATCATCTATCCGTAATTCTATATGTTGCGTTTGTTGGGATCCGATGAATAGAGAATACTATGTTATGTTGATTATCAATTCATGTCTATGTGTTGTTTATGATCTTGCATGCTCTCCGCTATTAGTAGATGCTACGGCCAAGTTGATGCTAGTAACTCCAAGAGGGAGTATTTATGCTCGATAGTGGGTTCATGTCTCCGTGAATGCGGGGAGTGAGAGAAACCTCTAAGATTATGGATGTCGTTGTTGCCACTAGGGATAAAACATTGGTGCTATGTTCGAGGATGTAGTTACCGATTACATTACGCTCAATACTTAATGCAATTGTCTGTTGTTAGCAACTTAATACTTGGAGGGGTTCGGATGATAACTTTGAAGGTGTACTTTTTAGGCATAGATGCATGCTTTGGATAGCGGCCTATGTACTTTGTCGTAATGCCCAATTAAATCTCACAATACTCATCATAATATGTATGTGCATGGTCATGCCCTCTTTATTTGTCAATTGCCCAAGCTGTAATTTGTTCACCCAACATGCTGTTTATCTTATGGGAGAGACACCTCTAGTGAGCTGTGGACCCCGGTCCAATTCTCTATACTTGAAATACAATCTACTGCAATACTTGTTCTACTGTTTTCTACGCAAACAATCATCATCCACACTATACATCTAATCCTTTGTTACGACAAGCCGGTGAGATTGACAACCTCATTGTTTCGTTGGGGCAAAGTACTTGGTTTGTGTTGTGCAGGTTCCACGTTGGCGCCGGAATCCCTGGTGTCGCGCCGCACTACATCTCGCCGCCATCAACCTTCAACGTGCTTCTTGGCTCCTACTGGTTCGATAAACCTTGGTTTCATACTGAGGGAAAACTTGCCGCTGTACGCATCACACCTTCCTCTTGGGGTTCCCAACGGACGCGTGCTGTACGCGTATCATTGGTCTATCATGCACTCTAAGGTTATTTAAATATGAACATTGAATGTTGTGGAGCTTGTTAACTCCGGCATTGAGGTGCTCTTGTAGCCCTACACAATTAGTGGTGTTCATCATCCAACAAGAGAGTGTAGAGTGGTTTTATTATGTGATCAATGTTGAGAGTGTCCACTAGTGAAATTATGATCCCTAGGCCTTGTCTCCGAATAGAAAAGTCACACCACAAAGATTCCTATCTTCCACGTCAACTGCACGCCAGCAAGCATTTTCACGGCGCCGTTGTCCTTGTTTGTTCATTGTTCCACTCTGCATGTTTACTCGCTGCCATATTTTATTCAGATTGCTATTACCACTCATATACATCCATATTACTTGCATTTTACTATCTCTTCGCCGAACTAGTGCACCTATACATCTGACAAGTGTATTAGGTGTGTTGGGGACACAAGAGACTTCTTGCATTGTGATCGCAAGGTTGCTTGAGAGGGATATCTTTGACCTCTTCCTCCCTGAGTTCGATAAACCTTGGGTGATCCACTTAAGGGAAAACTTGCTGCTGTTCTACAAACCTCTGCTCTTGGAGGCCCAACACTGTCTACAGGAAAAGAAGCGTGAGTAGACATCACTGACCGGCAAGGACCCAAGGTCGGAACTGCAACAAAGGGTGGGTGTTCTGGGTTGTGGAGGAACGCAATGATTGGCTAGGATCTTATACCAGGCCTCACACCACGGAAGTGTGGATGGAAAAGCTGTCCGGTTGGCACCAATGTTAAGATCTCTTATGGGTAAAGCAACACACCTCTGCAGAGTGTAATGAATCGTGACCTGTCACTCCCTGTTCCGGGTAATGAAACCGCGAACGCGGCCGGAAAGGAACTCCATGAAGTTCTAAACACCCGGTGAAGGCTGACAGACATAGCTCTTCGGAATAAAAGCAACCTTTTAAAGAAAAGCTTATAAAAACTGCATTGGCATTTGACTTTCTGGTCTAATGTCGTAGCTAGTGCATAAAACACCTCTTTCCTATAATAAACTTGTTGAGTACGCTCGTACTCATACCTCTTATAATCCCATGCTTAGACTGTCTGAATCACCTGGAGGAGGCCAATGAAGGACCAAAAGGAGCAGATGTGATCTGCTATGAAGAACCAGACCTATCTGGAGGAGTAGAGGGGCTAGACTACCTTATTGTGTACGAAACCGGGGAGGTTCCAGAAGAAGACAATGCTTGAGTCACACGAGTAGTAGTGGTCAAGCAGCACGAAACCTATAGTATTTAGCTTCTCGAGTAGAAATGGTACTAAGCCTTCTTAGAACTATATTGTATAAGTTAAGTAGGGTTCACCTAGAACCTTTGAGTTATCCTCCATGGACCCAGGAGGAGCTCCAATGTAATGTACATATATGGTTTGTAATCTTAATTGAGTGAAATAAAGACCAGCTATGCTTCTGTTGTACTACTCCGAGAGATGTAATATTTGCGGATTGCTACTTCGCACATGTTATGTCAACGACTGGCATACTACAACATGCAGTGGTATGCAGGGTCACTACAGTAAGGGATGCCGAGGGATGACACGTGAGATTCCGAAGAACCTTTGGCCTTGCTGAGACGGTGGAGTGGGACAATCTATGTAGGATTTTTGACCTACACCCATTCAACCCTGGCAATGATAAGGTGACTTGGGGGTTAGAGAATTCAGGGGAATTCACTACCAAGTCCATTTACTACCGAATGTCCTTGGGAGCGGCGGTCACACACTTCTCCGACATTTGGAAGATTAGGGTACCGCAAAAGATCAAGTTCTTCCTTTGGCAGTTGCTCCGGGGGCGCTTACCGGCTGGGGACCAACTGGTAAAGCGACACGGCCCCTCGGACGGTTTCTGCAGCCTTTGTGGGGATTGGGAAGACTGCAAACATTTTTTTATTGTCCTTTGGCAAAGTTTATGTGGGCAGGAGTGAGGGAACTCCTCAAATGCGACTGGAATCCGGCAGGGGCTGGGCAGTTCATGGGTTTAGTTCAGGTCTGTCGGGGTCCCACCGTAGGCTAGTCTGGTTTACCTTTCTTTGCTCAATGTTGGGCACTCTGGAATATTAGTAATAAACTAGCTATAGAGGGGAAGCTGATCAACAACCCCGCTGACGCCTTGTTTCAAATGTCGATGTACATGCAGAGATGGAGGGTTCTCGTCAGACCGACAGACAAGACGCTTCTGGACGTGGCTAGAGACGACATCCGGAGACTCTAGTGCGGTCAAGGGACGGAAGGTAACGGCATCATGGAAAGCTTTACCTTTAACGAAAGGTAACTTGCTGCTAGTGCTAGCTTTGTTCTTGAGCTGATTGAAATACAGTAACACTTTATGGCCGGACTCACAAATTTATAGCAATCATCGTTTCGTTATGAAACAACCGACCAATGTCATCTCTGCGCTGCATCTTCCTAGTAGATTTTTTGTTTTTGTTTTGCGAATCATCTTCCTAGTAGATACAGATACGGACTTCCGCAGTACAATCTCTGAAGACGGTGGCTGTCTTTGGGGCTTCCCAAAATAAAATCCACATCGGCTTCAGGTCAGGTATCCCTCAAACCTCCTCCACCTCGCCGCCCCGCCCCGCCGCAGCAGGCACCGCGACGCTTCCCCACGCCGCGCCGGCCACCGCGAGCCCTGGTCGTCCCCGTCACCTTCGCCCTCCCCCGACCGCCGCCGCCGCAGATCTAGGGCTTCTCCGCCCGACTCCGACCGCCGCCGCCGCCGCCATCGCGACCCCAAGCCCTCCGACAACGCAATGCTGAGGTTCGGAAAGGTCGACGACCGTCCTCCCCAGAGCGCTAGGTTTTCAAATGGGGACGAGGAAGATGGCCTCAGGACGTGGCGCTCTAGGGCTTCTGACGACGAGGAGAGCGATCACCGGCGGAGGCGCACTAGGGTTTCTCACGACAAGATGGATAGCGACTGCCGCAGCAAACGTGACCGCGGCCGACACCACAGCCGCCGGATCCCCAGGCCGGATTCGGGATCCTCCCCTGACAGCCGACACCGCCGTGACGAGAGCTCGAGGCGTCGGGCCGAGTGCCGGGGCAGGGAAGAGCGCCGGACGAGCCCAGAGAGGAGGGAGCCGACGCCACCGCCACCGCCGTTGCCGGAGATGATCCCTGGGCGCACAGGAGGTGTCTACATCCCGCCCTTCCGCACGGCGCAGATGCTGCGGGATGTGGAGGATAAGGCGAGCCCCGAGTACCAGCGGCTCACATGGGACGCTCTCAAGAAGAGCATCAATGGGCTGGTTAATAAGGTGAACGGCACCAACATCAAGAACTTAGTTCCCGAGCTGTTTGCTGAGAACCTGGTTCGTGGGCGTGGACTCTTCTGCCAGTCGTGCGTCAAGTCGCAGATGGCTTCACCGGGCTTCACGGATGTGTTTGCTGCGCTTGTTGCGGTTGTGAATACCAAGTTCCCTGAGATCGGCCGCTTGCTTCTCGTTCGCGTTATGCTCCTGCTCAAAAGGGCTTTTAAGAGGAATGACAAGGTAAAATTATCCCGGTCTTCTTTGTTTCACCCTTGTCATGTGAAATGGTATTTACTGGCTCGAATATGACTTAAGGAAACACTTGAGTTCATTTCTATACATTATGTTCTTATATAATATTACACCTCAACACCCAACAAAGGTATCTGCCATTGTTATAACTTAATCTTTTGAAGGATGAGTTATTGCGATTACTATCCTATTAAGTATGGAAGAGGAACAACGTTGGTTACTGCAGTTGCAGCGGAACCCATTATGATATGATTGTGCAATTTCTAATGTTTGTCGTCCTTTATTTACAAAGGGTGTTGCCTTACGTGTACAGAAGATGAATATTTACTTAATTTCAGAATCCTATTATGCTATTATCCAAGTATAAGGCCTACTATAAATTGTTGTAGAGTTGGGACTTGAGATCCTGCTGATATTTGTATTGGGTGCACTTCAGTTTTGAATTTGTGCATAAAATGCTTACAACTGCTCTTGTTGGTTGCAGCCCCAATTGCTTGCAGCAACCAAGTTCATAGCACACTTGGTTAATCAGGTAGTTGTGCATGAGGTCGTGGCGCTGGAGCTTCTTGCTGTACTTCTGGAGAATCCAACTGATGATAGTGTCGAGGTGCATAGCTCGCTTCACTTTTCTTTTCATCGTGCAATGCATGCGCCTGTATGTACTACTGATATTGTGAACATATGTCTGAATTATGGCCATGTGTCTCGTCTGACAGGTGGCTGTGGGGTTTGTGAAGGAATGTGGAGCAATACTGCAGGACTTAACTCCTCAAGGACTTCATGGTGAGTTGGAATTTGTATTTATTTTAACACATCACTTTCTGAACCTCTTACTTACACCTCTTTGTGTACCATATATGTCTTGTTTGAGACATACTATCGTGCTATCGGTTCTGTTAGATAGGTGGTATAAATTAATTATGCATCAGCTCTACTTGACACCTGGAGGATTTTTAGCTTGAAGATGTCATGTTTGTGCATTTAGGTCAAAACCTGTGAGATGGTTCACTTTAGGATAAACATTATTCTGGGAAATGCTGTGATGGCACCTAAATATTTAGCTGAGGCTCTGGACTTATTGTTTTCATGGAGAATTGCAAATCTAGTCGGAAAATATTAGTGAATATGTTTTTTCAAGATTTTTGTGTCAACTAGTCGCTTCCCATACACTTGCACTGCAGGTGCACTTCAATATTTTGGCAAATTTCATTGAGATTTACATATACAATGATTAGTTTTGTAACTGGCGGTTGAACCACATGAGTTATGCATGCCTGGAATTTATGATGATTGTCAAAGAGATAACTGTATAGTAGGTAGAAAAGATGCCCAAGAGTCAATACTCATGAATTATAAACTTCTCCTACCAAATCTACCTCTTTTTTTAGTAGTGGAGACATGTATCCCTTTTCCATCTGCATTCCTTGTTTTCGCTGGGTCTTTGACTCATTAATTAATGACTTCGAAATAATCTGAAAAGCATCTCTTTTTCTTGGGTCTGTTGACTCATAAATGACTTCTAAAAACTGAAAAGCCTCGGTTATGGGAACTCAAGTAGTTTATGGTTTTAGGCTTGTAAATTTAGAATTTCAAGCTACTCAAGGTGCATCTTGAATCACATACTTAGTCAAATGCCCTTAATGCTTATAAGTTCAACCTTAACAAAACGGAAAATAATACTCCCTCTGTCCCATGAAACTTGTCTCAACTTTGTCTAAATTTTGGTCTATCTACCTACAAACTAGTGTCTAGATACATCTAAATTTGGACAAAGTTAAGACAAGTTTCATAGGACGGAGGGAGTACGATGGTTGAAGTGAGACTTGAGTGCAGTGCTCTTGGAGCTTGCCACATTCTTCTGTTGTCCTGGTAGTACCTGTGAAATTGATCTACTCCCATTAAAACTAAAATAATGAATCTTAATACTACTGTTTTATTTAATGAATAAAATTTCAATTCCTTGAAATTTTATCATTTTCCTATTTCTTGTAATTGAACTATTATTATTTGTTTAAAAATCCATCTTAAATTGGGGTTGATATAATTTGTTTATCTCCTTTTTTTCTTTGTATTAGTTCTTTCCACCTTTACTTGCTTTTGTTCTCAATGGTTTCTCATCTCACTCGATCGCAGCTATGTTCGAACGATTTCGAGGCATCCTTCATGAAGGTGAAATAGACAAGCGTGTGCAGTTTCTCATTGAAGGTCTTTTTGCTATTAGAAGGGCTAAATTTCAGGTAAATTCATAGTTGTCCTAGATGGTGCCTTCTTTTGCATGCACATAACAAATTATGATTATATGGTTTCCGTGCCTATCTAAAGGGTTTCCCGGCCATCCGTCCAGAACTGGATCTTGTGGAGCCGGAGGACCAATGTACTCATGACATGTCCTTCGAAACTGAGCTAGACCCTGAGACTAACCTAAGTAAGCTTTTGCTTCCTTCGAGGGCATGGTGCTCTGTTACTTTCATGACATTAGGGAAGAAACTTACACTTTTTTATGGCAAAGTGCTGACCTTTTCCAACCTGCAGATGTTTTCAGAGTAAACCTGAACTTCGTTGAAGATGAAAAGGCTTATGTGAACCTAAAGAAAAGTATCCTGGGAGATGAATTGGATGAAGATGAAGAAGGGTCTGATGATGCTTCGGATGACGAGGATGAAGAAGAATCCGATGATGAAGATGATGAACTGATGGAGATAAGGGATAAAACTGAGACCAACCTTATCAACCTTCGGAGAACCATATATTTGACAATCATGTCCAGTGTTGATTTTGAGGAAGCTGGTCACAAGCTTTTAAAGATTAAACTTGAGCCTGGTCAAGAGGTAAGTACTTGTACTTCACCTCCCTAATATTTTTATCTAATGTCGACTTCAGTTTTGTCTGGTAAAGTCACTTGTTGATTGCCTTGTTTATGTGGTTTCTATTGTTTCCTGCTATAGAAATCTTCAGATTCAGATACATGTGTTTTGTAATAACAGCAATACTAGATTAGATACCTGACCTTATCTTTTGCAAATGTGTCAAGTTGTCCATTTTTTTCATGGAGCTACTTTACTTTGACTCGTTTACCAGCCGTACAGCTTTAGTACAACTTTTCTGGGATCGTTTTTATGCCCCTAGTTTAGATCCTCCAATACATGATCATATTAGGGAAAATTGTTACGAAAACTAGGGGCATTTGGATAGTTTTCTTAACAATTTTCACATGCATTTGGGTAGTTTTCTTGGTGCTGGATGTGTGAAGAAAACTGTATGCATCAATGGGCGGTCATTGCATCACACCTTCCATTTTGTTGAGTCTTAACTTTGTTGGTTACAGTGAATTGTTTAAAACAGATTTTATTTTAACGTAATTATTCAGGCTTACCATTGTAATATACTCATGCCATTCCAAAATAATTGAATTCTAATTTTGTCCCAAGTCATAATACTTAATGTTTGACTAAATTTGTAGACAAATATCTCATCATTTGGAGCACCAATTTATTTTTATTAGATTCATCGCACTATATATTTTTAGACTAAAGATTGGACGCTGTAGATGCTGGCATTTTTTCTCTAAATCTTGGGACAAAACTAGAACTTCAATTACTTTGAGTAAATTACAAGGAACTACCACAATTGGTGCTACAGTTATGGCCATGCCGTTTGGCCATGTTATCACTGACAGTGGGGCCACGGCGGCTAAATCACTATCAATCGACAATTTGGTACAGTTTCGAAAAAAATAGCAGAAGTGGTACTGACCTGTAATTGTAGCCCCAGTTGTGGTAGTTCCTTGTAATTTACTCAATTATTTAGGAGCGGAGGAATTAATTGATAAAACTCCATATTGGTCTCAAGTTCTAGACATGATTCTCTTGAAGCGTTCCCCTGTACTACACTAGAGGGTAAACACAACCAATAGTGCAACTTTGTGGCATGGCGTAGCGTTCACAGAGGAAAAACAGAGATGATTATTACTTGTTCTTTCTCTCAATGCCTAATTAAATCAGGATATGAATCCCTCCATTTATGGGAAGTTCATGATTAAACTATGATGTATGCCAAGCTTTTGGATTGAATATGGTCACTTCTGGAGTTTGGCTGTGTGTATTTGTTTCTTATAACTGATCAACGTATGCATTACTATCATTCAGAGTCTTTTTTTTTTTTGTTTTGCCTCCTGTATTTTATTCATGTCTTCCATCAATTGCTCGTTGCTAAACTGCAAAAGATGGTATTTTCCCTAAAGCTAAATCTGATGTTTCATTTGACAGATGGAGGTGAACATCATGCTTCTTGAGTGTTGCAGCCAAGAGAGAACTTACCTTAGATATTATGGCTTATTAGGACAACGGTTTTGCATGATCAATAATGTTTTTCAAGAAAACTTTGAAACATGTTTTGTGCAACAGTATTCTATGATACATCGTCTCGAAACAAATAAGTTGAGGAATGTTGCCAAGTTCTTCGCACATTTGTTGGGGACGGATGCCCTTTCTTGGCATGTTTTGGCTTACATCAGGTTGACAGAGGAGGACACAACATCGTCTTCCCGAATTTTTATAAAGATTCTATTCCAGGTATGTTGTGAATGTGCCACTGAACTTCTATTACTGTCCCATGAAAATTGTCTTAGATTTGTCAAAATTTGGATGTATCTAGATACTATTTAGTGTGTGGATACATCCAAATTTTGACAAATCCAAGACAAGTTTCATGCGATGGAGCGAGTATATGGCAATATTTTCTTCACCCTATCAGACTGTTGAATTACTTCATATGCAGGAGTTGTCGGAACATCTGGGTATACATTTACTGAACGAGAGATTAAATGATCCGAACATGCAAGATTTCTTCGAGTCAGTCTTCCCGAGAGATCATCCGAAGAATACTAGATTCTCCATAAATTTCTTCACCTCCATCGGTCTTGGAGGTATCACAGAAAGCCTGCGAGAGTACCTGAAGAACATTCCTCGGCTTATAATGCAGCAACAGAAGCCTGCATCATCAGAGTCGGAATCAGGTGGAGAAAGCTCTGATTCAGGATCTAGCTCCGGGTTAGAATCCAGCTCCGATGAGAGTGACAAGAAACAGAGCAAGAGAAGGAAGAGGAGCTAAGCACAACTTCACTCATGCTTACTGGCTGCACCTATCTCGTCAGTTTTGTTAAGATCAGCTGTCTAGTTGGATCATTGCGTACGCATGTGTAGTACACTGTCATCAGATCTAACTGTTGTTGGCTGTTACATTCTGGAATCGAGCATAATCAGATGGCGGTGTGAAGTATTCGACGGCCTTGATCATGTGGCGTGACTTGTCAAGGCAAACAAAAACCAAGAGGATCATAATACGGCATTTTTTCTTCATAAATTTTAGACAGTGTGAGTTACTTCACCGGTTTATATGTTTGTTATAGCAGTGTAATATTTTGGCTGATCTAAAGAGGTTCCAAAATTCTAGATTCCTGAATGGATAGTTTTTTGATATTCCCTCCATCAATAAAAAGATGTGATGATTTGTCAAAGTTAGGAGTGTCTAGATATATCCAAACTTTAAAAAAATTGTGTCATCCTTTTATGGACACAGGAATGCTTGGAAACTGATTTTGCCAGACTGAGGACAGGGACAGATAGTGGAACTCAGGTTAGCCAAATCACTCTACTTTTCAAGTTCCATTAGAAATTCCATTGCGATCGAGTGGCTGTAAGCGCTAGGCGCTGGCCTCCACAACAACGACCGCAATTTTCGAGTTGGTTTTCTTTTTCGTTGGCTGGTTCGAATTTTCGCATCGAGTTCGTCCCCAATTCCTCTCCTCTCTCCTCGCCTGCATCTAGTCCCCTGCTCGCCACCTGTGAATCAGCCTAGTTGGTGGCGAGCGTCCGGCGAGAAGTTTCCCTGGTCGGTCCAAGCAGTGTAGGAGGAGCTTCCACGACGCGCACTAGCGGATGGAGGCGTCCGAGGAGTTTGGCTGCAGCCGCTAACTTCGGCGAGTGCAAGAAATTTGAGGGTTAGTTTTAAGCAAAAAATTTAGAACACTTATTCTCGAGAAACAGACGTTCATCCTGCTTTATAAATAAAACAACTACAACCATATAGAGTATGGGACCAAGTCTCCAATCACAAGAGTAAAGAGAAAAAAAAGCTTGCTGCAGCACAGAGAAGTCCAAGGCGAAACCGAAAAATAAAAATAAAGCATGGCTTCCCAGGACGATTGGGCGCCAGTCAGCGCTTGGACGGAGAGAGACAGTGTGCCGCCTGTAGAAGGTTGTCAAAGCATGGCATCTAGGCGCTCCCGATACCACTGCTGCAAGAAATCTAGGAATTTGAAGATTGAGTCAGTGGAATGCTGAAGGAAAACCTTTGCAATAACCATCTTATTACGAACAATCCAAAGAGTCAACGACATGGCAGCAAACACCAACTAGAGTAGACGTTTCTTCTTGCCGGTGTTATTCACCCGGTACTTTAGGAACTAACCGAGGTCTTGGGCCAGCCTGCCGGGGCCCAAAACCTCATGAACAAAATTTCATAAGAACCTGGCCACGGGACAAGTGAACATTATGCGGGTTTTACCGACTCGGGTACCCCACATAATGGACATAAACCGCCCCCGACCCATGGTGTTTAGCTACCTCCACCACTGAGGGCAGGTGATCCCAAAGGAGATGCCAGCCGAAGATCTTCTTCAGGGGTAGGGGCGCTTTCCAAAGCAGCGCAATCCAGGGAAGTCTGGGCCCTCTAAAAAGGGCTCGATACGCTGAACTAACAGTGAAGTTCCCCAAAGGGATGAGACGCCAAGAAACACTATTCGACGAGGCTGAGAGGGACGTCGGGAGCCTCAATCGTCTTTAGGGGTAGGCGCGCTTTCCAAAGCGGCGCAGTCCACGGAAGTCTGGGCCCTCTAAAAAGGGCCCGATACGCTGAACTAACATTGAAGATCCCCGAAGGGATGAGACGCCAAGAAACACTATCCGACGAGGCTAAGAGGGACGCCAGGAGCCTCGCCCGCAACATCTCCCACGCCTCGCCTTCCTCTGCTCTGAAGGTCCTACGGAAAGCAAGGTCAACACAAATCGTGAATATGCATCCCCCCAAGCCACGAGTCTAACCAAAATATGGTCTCCACGTCCGTGCCTATGGAGAAGGATATCCCTAGGCCGATATCATGTTTGGTGTCTTGGAGGGATCGCCAAAATTGCGACCCCTCGCGACCGTCGCATGCTAGAAGAGGCCGGCTCCTTAGGTATTTGGCCTTAATGTGGTGATCTTTTGTGGAAGGTTTACCCTATGGCTCACTACGAATCAGCATGACCATGAATATTCTTAGCCATAGCATTTTTATCCTACATAATTTACCCCAGATAAATTAATGCGTGAGTATTTCATGCATCATATGGCTGACCTTTTTCGAAATGAATTGCGATGAGGTGATATTACGTGGGAGTAATTATTTAACATGGGTCATGGGCATTGATGATTTTGTCGACCCGTGGCCTTGTGGCCATAAACACTCCACATGTACATAATGTCATGGATATTTACAAAATAGCATAATCGGAATGACTCAATTCTCAGACTGAGTATTTAAGTGGATGATCAATATCCATTTATCCCTTTTGGGAACTCCCTTAAGGAGATATATGTTATAAGCACCACACAAATGGCTATTCAATCGTGTTCGGCAATCGTGTTGGGGACTTCGAGTCCATTGAGGCTTATAAGTCATTTGTCTGTAAATCAACATCGAGTTGAAATTATATGATAAGGCAATTTTGGATACATATCTGATTGTAAGTTTTTACTGCACTTTACATTCTTTTATGATGGTAAATATAAATACCATTTTTATTTCAGGGTAAAAATATGATGAATTTCGTATGAAGGATCGTTACGTTCAATAGGTGTGATACCATTGCCTGAAATTCATGCTTGCGCTCTTAGTGCTAAGCAATCTAGTGGTTAGACAACCACAAAGAGTTCAATGTAAAGTGAAGATAAAATGAAATAGAAAAGTAGTATATCTCTCAAAAGGGAATGGATCATTTAGAATAAATATGACAACCCTCAAGTTTGTCAAAGGGTTGGTAGTACGGAATATCGTACCAATGGTTACCATTCTGTCAAGCATACCAAAGAAGGCAAATGAGTTCAATGAGATAAAATTGAAGTCTAACTTCAAAGGAACAACCAGAAAATATTCTGGTAATGTAGAAGGAAAATTACTCCACTGCAGTGATACATGTTTGTAGATGATTATTCTCAAGATGTTCGTGTAGTCTCTTGTTTCCAGGATGATTATTCCCAAGATGTCCTCCTTCTCCTTCTCCGGCGCCAAAACTATTTTGGGAGGGATGTATGTCAAACAATCTTTTTTTTATTCTGCACAAACACATAAGATCTAATCTATGTAGATGTAAATAACGGGATTGAATTAACATCACTCATCTACTAGTGCGGGATGCAATCTATGTCCAAACATACCCTAATCTTTACGCATAAATTTTGGATCCAAACACACGAGTATGAACTATGACTTGTCTGCACATCTGTGCCCCAGTAGTAGTTCAAATATCTTCCTGTATGCACAGCCTGAATGCTGTTTTCCTTTGTGCCACCCAAGCAAAGCCAAGTTGCGAGCTGCCGTGCCCATTACTCTTGGGTTTCCACCATCCGAGGAG
Source organism: Lolium rigidum (assembly GCF_022539505.1). Classification (NCBI taxonomy): domain Eukaryota; kingdom Viridiplantae; phylum Streptophyta; class Magnoliopsida; order Poales; family Poaceae; genus Lolium; species Lolium rigidum. Next base: position 208,647,424 of record NC_061512.1, on the reverse strand, counting down.
GAGAGAAATATAGAAATCCGCGCAGCAATCGGTGGCGTAAGCGCGATCCAATGTTCAAATCGCTGCACCTCTCCGTGCGCTCTTGCCGACTCCGATGAGCGATCGATGGAACCGATCCCGGAGGCCGCCGTTTCGTTTGCTGCTGCACATCAGCACATGGCTTGGGTTTTCCCCTTGGATTGACGCACCACCTCTTTTTTCCTTGATGAATTGCTGCCATTGGTTACACTGGTCGTTGGGTGTATCTAGTTCCGGTGGTGCCTGAATACATTTGGGGATTAACCAAAAAATGAGCTGCTGCCGTTACACTTTTGCTAATTCTCATTTGCTTACTTGACGCCAAGAACCATCAACCTGGCACTGACACGCAGTGGTGGAGCCATAAAATCAACTAAAGTTGTGTAGTCAAATACATGTATTGATATAAAAACTGTGTAGCCAATTGACTACACAGCATATATAGGTGTGGTTCCGCCACTGCTGACACGTGCATGATTTCATATTTTTTGAACTTACATCCTCTATTACAATTTATTTAAAGTTCTAGCTTTTTCGCAATGCTTACACATCAAAATAAATAGTAGTTTGAAAATACATTTCTATGATGAAAGTGTACAGAGTCGATTCAGAAATTACGTAGCCTCGCTAGAGCAAGACTTATAGACAGACAAAAAGATCCAATGCAAGTGATTAGGCCTGCCTCGTGGAAGTTTCCCTTGTTCAACTCCCAAAATTATTCGTGTATTTGTTCGAATGAAGTGTCCAAACGAACTAATGGAGCAAGTTAGGACTCCTTCCATCAATAAAAAGATCTCTCAACTTTAGATAAATTTAGATGTATGTGATACTAATGTCTAGATACATCTACATTTTGACAAAGTTGCGACCTATTTTTGTAGACAGAAGGAGTACTTAGGCTTGATTGCTCATAATGTTGGGATGTAATTAACTTCATTTTATAATTGTTTTTGAAATATCGGCGAAAAAGTAGAAAAGATAGGTTAGCCAAACGGAAATGTAGGCAACATTTGGCCTGGCAAACAGGATTATCGTAATCCGAATTGACAGAAATGAGCATACGATCACAGATCTCTATATCTCACACGCAAGCTAGCGTTGATTCAACGGAACGGCGAGCCTGAATATGTTATGCCGCCACGCATCACTGCAGCTCCATCGTTCCCATGACCGAATTCTTTGGTCCAATGGCCACCCCCCACCGTCGTTCACTGCTCTACGTTAGCTTTGTTAATTCTGCGGAGTATGCATGCTCATACGCATGTGAGTACAACCAAACCCTTAATTCCTCCGGATCAGTGTCGAGCTGCTCATATCGGAAATCCTAGACCTACGGACTAGTTGCTACGGAATGCACATACGGACTGACGTGGGGATCGTGGGTTGGTTTGATTTTTTGACCTCCCCTGATTTCCGGATGCAAGGCTAAATCTGCAACAAACAGCCCGTATGTGTAGCATTACTCTGCTCATATATACGCATGTGCACGGACAAGGTATAAAAGCACAAATCCAGGAAGACTTCTTGCTCACTTCACTTCACCGTCGTAGCGTGCCACGCTCGCCACCACCGCTCCAAAATGGCAAGCATCACGGTGGTCTTGCTCGTCCTGCTTCCGTTGCTCCTCTCCTCGCTGGTCGCCGAGGCGCATTCCGATGGCGTCTTCGGCTTCCAGGCCACGCTCACCCACGTCGACGCCGGCAAGGGGTACACGGACGCGCAGCTGCTCTCCCGCGCGGTGCGCCGGAGCAGATCGCGCGTGGCCGCGCTGCAGTCGCTGGCGGCGACCCCCGCGGACGCGATCACCACGGCCCGCATTCTCGTGCTGGCCAGCTGGGGCGAGTACCTGATGAGCATGGCCATCGGCACGCCGCCCCGGGAATACTCGGCCATCCTCGACACCGGCAGCGACCTCATCTGGACGCAGTGCGCGCCGTGCATGCTCTGCGTGGACCAGCCCACGCCCTTCTTCGAGTCAGCCAAGTCCCCCACCTTCAAGAAGCTCTCCTGCTCCTCCCCGATGTGCAACGCCCTCTACGTCTGGGACTGCTACAAGAACACCTGCGTCTACCAGTACTTCTACGGCGACAGTGCCAGCACCGCCGGCGTGCTCGCCAACGAGACCTTCACCTTCGGCACCAACGGCACGCGTGTCTCTGTGCCCAAGATCGCCTTCGGCTGCGGGAACCTCAACGCCGGCTCCCTCTACAACGGCTCCGGCATGGTGGGCTTCGGCCGGGGCCCGCTGTCCCTGGTCAGCCAGCTCGGGGTGCCCAGGTTCTCCTACTGCCTCACCTCCTTCATGTCCACCGTGCCCAGCCGCCTCTACTTCGGCGCCTACGCCACGCTCAACACAACCAACACAAGTGACTCTGGCCCGGTGCAGTCCACGCCCTTCATCGTCAACCCGGCGCTGCCCACCATGTACTACCTCAACATGACGGGCATCAGCGTCGGCGGCGACCTGCTGCCCGTCGACCCGTCCGTGTTCACCATCAACGACGCCGACGGCACGGGCGGGGTCATCATCGACTCGGGCGCCACCATCACGTACCTGGCGCAGCCCGCGTACGACATGGTACACCAGGCATTCGTCGCGCAGGTCGGGCTCACCCTGGTGAACGTCACGTCGCCAGACGACCTGGACACGTGCTTCAAGTGGCCGCCACCGCCTCGGAAGAAGGTGACCATGCCGGAGCTCGTCTTCCACTTCGAAGGGGCTGACATGGAGCTGCCGCTGGAGAACTACATGCTCATTGACGGCAGCACCGGGAACCTCTGCCTGGCGATGGCGCCGTCTGAAGACGGCTCCATCATCGGCAGCTTCCAGCACAGCAACTTTCACGTCCTCTACGACAACGAGAACAGCCTGCTGTCCTTCGTCCCCGCGCCCTGCAATCTAGTCTAGTCGCAGCTCTGCATCTCGATCACGTTTAGCCCCTAAATTAATTCTCCATTGCTCTACGTTTATGCATCATTCCGCCATTTTCATTCTGTTTTCGTAGTTATTACATGGCAGGGATTTTAACTGTAGGTTGATGATCTGTATCTGCGATATTTCGATGGATGTCTGGTTCTACCATTGTCCTCACGCACACTGCGTACCAATATTCAGCTCGTGTAATTTCTATGCTGTGTGCTGTGTCCAAATATATTTTCCAAGAACTAGTGATTTCTTGTGGAGACTTGTAAAGAATTAATCCAAATGAAATGTCATGATCAGCTCAAATGTGATAGAGTGTGGATTTTCTGCAATGGGTGGTAGCTACCCCTGTCGTTTCAGCAGTTGGATGTTGTGCATCTAAAACTAATGCTTAACGGCCACTTCACGGACTGAGCTCATACCAAGTGCCAGACCATGACAAAAAGGTGGCAGGCTCCACTGCCCCAGTGCATAAAAAATGAACATCTGACACAAAAAGAAAGGTAGGTCTTCATGCATGCATCTACGAGCAAATAAAAAGGGGTAAAGCAGTGGACAGGCGCTTGAAGATGGCGATTTACACAGAAATAACCCTTTTGTGAAACTATAGCACAGACTGACCTCTCGGGCAAACTATTTAACCCATCTAACCCTTTTGTGTGGCGCCCCTCTCATGGGCGCCACACATGCCCGAGTGGCGCCCATGCTGCCGGCGCCACACACCCATCCGACGTGGCGCCGTCGACGCTGAGGTGTGCTCTAATCTGACGTGGCAGGATGTGTGGCGCCCGTGGCAAGGGCGCCACACATCCACTTATATTTGCACAAACATACTGTAAGACATTTCTCTAGGGACTTAGCCGTTTTGGCGACCCTGTTTGTGTGGCGCCGGCGCCATGGGCGCCACACCTCACCATGTGGCGCCGAAGGCACGAGCGCCACACAAAGAGGCTCGCCAAAACGGCTAAGGACTAATCGTCCGGAGCCCTTGGATGTTTTCGACCTAGAAGTTGATATAAGTTGGCATGTGTGGCGCCGACGCCATGGGCGCCACACAGTTCAGTTTTGAACACAACCTTGCACAGAATATGTACGACACAGCATAATGGTTGAAATAACAAATAAGGTTCGACGACATTAAGGTTCCAATTACAATAAAGTTCAACGACATGAAGGTTCGAGAGGATCAAGTTTCACACAACATCATGGTTCGACAACATAAAGGTTTGACAAGAAGAACATAGCCAAAGGGACATCACTGCGTGGCAAAGGCTCCCTCCCCTCTCGCCTTCTTCTTCTTAGATTCTTCCTTCTTCCTTATGTCCCGAGCCAACTGAACTACAAAGTCGAAGAAATGGTGGCGCTCCTCCGTCTTTGAAGCTTCCGCTTGAGCTCTTTCCTCCTTGATGCGCTCAGCCTCCTTAGCCACCTCCTCTAGGTGCATCCTATTGGCCCTCTCCCTCGCTATTTGAGCAAGTTGCCAGTTCTTCTGGAATTTTTCCCTCCATAGACGGTCCCGTTCGGCCTTGAGCTTCTCATTCCTCTTCTTCTCGCGCCATAGGTATTCTTGATACTCACTTTGCATACGATCATCTTCCGCATTCTTCTTAGCTATCTCCTCCTGTCTCTTCCTCTCAAGTTCTTCCTTCTCCCTCTTTCGCACCGTCCTCAAAGCCTCCTCCCAAACCGACTCCTCCTTCTCATTACCCTCCCTCGAACGGGGCTTGGGTGGTGGACTCCTCTCTCGAACGGGGGATGAGGGCCGGTTAAGGTCAAGCTCGATACGAGCATCAACCGTCTTGGTTGCAAACAACTCCAAAGCCTTGTCTTGTGACCCGGCCACCGTCTCCTTGTAAACGGACCAACGTTGCTCGGAGTTGGTACACATTGTCTTCCAACGGGTGTGCATTCCAAACCCCACATTATGTCTTCCCTCTAGCTCAACACCATCATTTGGCTCATTCCAATTCAACTCAACCCTCACTTGTGCTACCACCTCCGCAAAGCTAGGGCTAAGCTCAAACACCAAGTCAACCTCTTCCGGGTCCGGCTCTATGTTTCCCTTCAAGAAAGCATCCTTGTCCACATGATGAACATGAACAATTCTTTCCATCCCCCTAGCATAATGGGAACAACACATACACACATGTGTTCATTAGTTACCATAATTAACATAATCTACCCATACAAACTAGCACACTACCATTTCTCCTACTTCAACAACCCTAACATCCAACCAAATCCATCTCCACCCTCAAATCAACCAAATCCACATCTAGGGTTTCACATGTAGATTCAACCAAATACACAAAATCAATGGATGAAAAGAAGGGGAACGGAGGAGATTACCTCAAGGAACGGGTTGGGAACGATCTCCACGGACAGATCTGACGAAATCCAAGATTTGAGTAGGAATTTGAGGGGGGGGGGAGAGAGAACCGGGGGCCTTCTTGAGAGGAAGAAGAAACAGAGAGAGGAGATGGCTGGGTCGGGCTGGGGTGGGCTCGCGCAGCCACACATAAGTGGATGTGGCGCCCTTGCCACGGGCGCCACACTTTCAAAGTGTGGCGCCGGCGAGAGCGGTGCCACACATCCTGCCACGTCAGATTAGAGCACACCTCAGCGTCGACGGCGCCACGTCGGATGGGTGTGTGGCGCCGGCAGCACGGGCGCCACTCGGGCATGTGTGGCGCCCATGAGAGGGGCGCCACACAAAAGGGTTAGATGGGTGAAATAGTTTGCCCGAGAGGTCAGTCTGTGCTAAGGTTATTTCTATGTAAATCGCCCTTGAAGATAAGATATTTCTAGCTCTCTCTGCGGATACAAAGCTGGATCTAAAGCGTTTTAGCGTGGAGTAATAAAACTTGGCAGATAAAGGTTCTCACGCAATATGAGTCTAGCTGAGGAGAAGAGGAAATAACCTAGCATTTTTTTTTTGCGAACATCTGTAGTGAGAATCTGTACCATCTTTGTTAAGCCTAGAAGTATGACAGCAGGCCCCCCCACAACTTTTTATTTCGTTAGACACTAGTGCTAGACTCAGCTCCAAGATTCATTTAGCTAGACTAACCTTCTCCACCGGTCAGACCCGAGTCGAATTTCCAAAAGATTTTTCATACCGTACGCGTGGTCTAAAGTCTAAACACACCCATATTTACGAGACATTAAGAAGTCAGCTATCCTGGGGATTTTTCATCATAATTTTGTTTGCATGCCACGGATAACCGTTTAGAGCATTTTCACTGGCGCCCCTAAATAGGTGCAGGTAAGAGCGTCGGTACTGCGTGCCGTGTTGGGGACGCCGGCGTTACAACCTCCATTTTGGCGAAGGTGTTTCCACTGCGGTGTCCTCAATACGACATCCCCGATATAATTAAAATGTAAAAAAACATTTTTAAAAACGAATTTATATGGATTTAGATAAGTTTTGTACAAAAGTAACTCGAATTTGAACTGAAAACTAAAAAACTAGCGGCGGCGTGTGTCGAAGACGCTGAAGTCGAGGTTGTCCGCGTCGTCCCTGTCATCGTCGCCGGACAAGCTGAAGGACCAGTCGTCCTCCTCCTCCTTTGGCGTCGGCGGCTCAGAAGGACCGGCGAGGTCGACGAAGTTCTCGCCGTGGTCCATGGCGGACCACACCGCCGTCTGCCTCGGGTCGAGCGTCATCTGCCGATAGTCCTCCTCGACGGGGCCGAAGATGAAGTGCTGCCCGGGGAAGTCCTCCGGGTCGTCGCCGCCATGGAGGGCCCCATGTGCCTCCGCTTCCATCTCCCACCATTGCCTCTTCACCGGTCGAGGTGGCGTTAAGGGACCAGTGTCCTCCTCCTTGACGTGCCAGCGTTGGTTAGATGCCCTCGGCGTCCTCCGAGTCGGCGCGGAAGCCGTGCGCCGTTGGTTGTCGTGGACGACGAAGCCAGCAGAAGGAGGCGCGGACGAGTGCGTGCGTCCACCGACTCTAGACGAGCCGGAGCGCGAGTGGGCCGATGTGGTTCTTGCCGGCGACCTCTATAGAGGCGGCGCCTCCAGCGCCATGCACTGCGCCTGGGAGAAGTAGAGGGGGATGCATAGGGGATCGCCGTTGACTCGCGGGCGGTAGCCGTACTCCACCGGCGTCGCGTCGATGTCGTGGCCTTGCCACTAGGCCTGGCGGTCGGCACGGTTGAAACGACCGGCGTCGCGGCTGGCCGAACGCGCGAGCTCGATGGCGCGCTCCTCTTCGAAGCGTCGCGGCCACGCCGGGCTGGTGAGCGCGTTCGACGGTTGGCTTTTGTCGGCCGACGACATGTACGCCCGCTGCTCGGCGATGAGGGCGAGTGTGTCCGGTCCAGCCGATGGCGGCGGCACGGCGTAGCCGGCGTTTGACAGGTGTCACCCGTATGGCAGCTTGAACTGCAGCGACACGGGGATGCTCTGCCAGTACATCACGTCCGCCTCGTCGTACATGAGCTACAGCGACCGGAGTGCGCCGACGCCGCTGCCACCGGCCTCGGCATTGTGCGCCATCGCGTCGGTGGGTGTTTCGGGCTGCGTCTGCGAGAATGGCGGTGGCGGCGGCTAGGGTTGGAAGACAAGGAAGAAGAGAAGTGCGCCGGTGTGTTGTAAGGGCGGCGGCTGACGCGCATTAAGGCCGCGTGGGGGAGGTTGGCGGACGCCTCGTCGCCACTTCGGTTTCCTTGCTGACGACTATCCGGCACACGCCGTTTTTAATGCGACTCGTTGGAGCGCTCGATTCACGCTCTTTGCGAAGGCGGCCCCACCCGCGAAAACCAATGTACCGCGAGGCGTTGGAGCGCTCGATTCACGCCCTTTGCGAAGGAGCCGGCACGGGGTTACCGGCGTTTCTATTGGCCTCAAAAACTAGCCGGCGCCTTTTGAGACGCGCCGGTGTGAGCTTGTTTTAGCCGCCGACTCCAAAAAAGCTATCGGGACCGCTATAGGGCCTGATGAAAATGCTCTTGTGTTCGCTTTTATGTTTACTAGGAAAAAAGCCCGTGCGTTGCTACCGCACGTCTCCTAGTGTTTCGCTTCTCCAACCTGCCGCTACCTGGTGCTGCTCTCATGCCCAACTCCTGATACTCAGGTCAGGCATTGGCAACGACACCACCATTGCTCAGTTGAGGCGCCGCCGACAACGAACGCGGTGTTAGCAGTGCCATTGGCCGATCGTATCACTACCAACACTGGTTTGGGAGGATGAAATGCCGACACCAACCTAGAATCATGTCGCCACGGCATTGCCGTCCTCCGGCACTTTTTATCACTTGTATAAGATCTCACACTTTAGTATTTTCTCAACACTTTTCGGTAGAGCACCATCGATTAGTATAGATTAGCATGAACCTCCATCAAGTTGTGACCAGTGGTTGGTCAGGGGATTTCAACTCCTTCAAGAAGGCCCCACAAAAGATCTGCATCAATAGCAAAACAAACCCAGTTGAAATACATGAACCGCACTAATTTTTCAGATGCACGATACTGCAACTTTCATGGCCATCATGTGTTTCCAAGGCACAAGACAAACCACCGTACACAAAATAATACTGAAAAAACCATTGTGAAATAATAGTTTCTAGATTCTTGAAGAATTTTTGTAATCCCGTTGTCCTAATCGTCAGATAAGTTAAAATCAATTGTGTTAACGGGAAGAAGTGATTTTGTCATCTAAATTCATTTTTGTTGAACAATGGAAGATGGAGATTGCTTGGTGTATGTTAGTCAGATTGCAAAATTTTCTATTGTAAGTTTAAACCTGATGGCTGACGGCGCTGGACACCATTCTCCACGCTCTCCACGCGCTTCAGAGTTACACCACCACCATTGCCTGCTTGCTCTTCCCCTGGCTTCAGTTCGGTGTGGGACGGCGTGAACTTCGTTGAGGTCAACGCCCCGCCGCGCCAGGTACAGGTGCAGCGGCACCCACCTATCGGCGTCCTCTTGCTGGCGGGCCCAGTGCTCTATGGTCCTCCTCCGACCTTCCACGGTCAGGCCGACGCAGGAGACCACGGCCTCGACGGCCACCATTCGCGGGAGCACGGTCAGGTCCTGATTGGGCGGGCAAAATCTATCTTCAAAATCGGCAGGAAATCGAGCGAATCTTCCAATTCCTAGCCGAAATTCTCCAATTCATCGACCTCGTTTTCTCCTCCCCAACTTCTATATATGGCCTGTGAATCAGGGCGTGGGAGCGGCGCCTGCAAATGTCTTCCCGGAGAACGGGGAAGTGGGCAGGGGGGCTGTAGGGGTGCTCCCGCCGACGAGGGGGTGTGACGACGCAGTAGTTCCTAGATGGGGATGACCGGTTCGGTGGTCAGCTAGTGACATAGGCATCCCAAATGGGCCTGCCGAAGATAGTACCCGGGGTTTATTAAAGGCCCATTACCCGAAGAATAAGAAGATTCGGAAGCCCAAGATATTATTAAGGAAAGTTAGAGTTGTAATAGGAAGTCTTGTTTGTAAATTTACGGGATGAGTTAGAAACCTTCCCGGACTTTGTAACTTGTACAGCACGAATCCCTCGGCTCTGCCTCCTATATAAGGGGGAGTCGAGGGACGCAGAGATCATCGAATCATTGTTTACAAACCCTAGTTTTCATATTCGTCGAGTACTTTTCGGCTGAAACCTTCGAGATCTACTTGCCCTCTACATCCAACTAAACCCAAGTCTACAATCTGTAGGCATTGACAAGTTAATCCCTTGTCAATTGGAGCCGTCTGTGGGATTTAGAGGTTGCAAGGAGCTGATCTCGATGGCACGTCCAGAATCGTCGACTTCGTCGGTAGCAAGCAATGCGATGGATCGAGGTAAACAGGAAAAAACTGATCTAGTCGATTTTATTCCTCACCCGCCCTCCCGTTTGGATGCATGTGCATATCTGGAGGATCCCATCGTCATGACGTTCGGAGAATTCCGATTCAGCGTCAATAAGGAAGGATCTTATCGTCTCGAAGTTCCGATCTCGTCGGAATTTTCAGCGACCGATTCTGACTTCTCGACAAGTCAAGAAGAGTTTTCGTCGCCTCGTTTTATCGACACCAAGGCAAGCGGAAAGCTCGCCAAGATCTTCAGCGACACATCCTTTGGGTCGACTGCGGACTCCTTTATAAGCAGCGACTCCGACAGCTTCATCGACAAATCTGTCGCCTTTGGAAAGGTCTTCACCAATCTCAATGATGGTGTCACCAATCCTGATAAACATCAAAAATATCATCAAGTCTATGCAATCGAGGAGGCAAGTCGAGCAGAACCAGAGACGTCAGAGGCTTTCGACGACTTGGGAAATCCATACGTCGATCCCGCTGATCTCAGAAGAGGCTTAGGCACCAAATATGTCGGGACCTCACCTCGCGAAAAAGTCCAACTCCCGCAAGCAGCGTGGGATAGGGCTGCAAGAGCCATGGATGGCTCAGAACCAATGACCACTACCGCTACTGCCGAGGAATTACAAGCTTATCAATATAGACTTGCTCGTATGAGTAGGGAGCTAGAAAAACAGACAAAGCATCCTTGAACAGAAGAAAAGAAGCGAGCATCCGCGTCAAGCAGTGCGTCGAGCGGACCTCGGCCGACAATCGGGAACTTCGGGAGATAGTCACGAGAGAAGCCCGGAGGAGGGCAATATCTCGGCTGCAAAATATACCCGAGCAGAGAGAGGCAACATAATTCAAAATCTCGACATGTCCTTCATGTCGATTGATACAAGGGGAAACATCATCCCGAAAACGCCAGAAGCAGGATACATGGCAACGCAAGCTTACATCCTTGCGTCTAGACCACCCCCTGGAGACCCGAGAGAACCATTATTCAATATGGCAATGGCTGGAGTTGGAGTCATGGGAACAGACATTCACGGCTACACCTCCCGAAGGAACCGCAAGGCAAAATAGTCCACGACCTACTCGCTGCGAGTGCAAGACCCACCAAGTGGGGCAAGAGATACGGCAGCTCAAGCAAGGGTAGACAGAGCGCGGCAAGAAAGAAGAGAACATCGGCATTCACCGAAGTTGCCGATGAAGATCCGTGCGGGCTTCCGTGCTTTACGAGACGAGTCCGCAAAACTCGAGTACCAAAAGGGTTTAAGATACCCGAGAATTTCAAAAAATTCGACGGTCTGCAGGATCCCGAGGATTGGCTCGTCGATTATCTCGAGATGGTGAAACTGGTAGGAGGAACCAGAGCAACAGCCATGCAAAGCATCCAAGTCCACCTGAGTGGTGCCGCGAGATCTTGGATAAAGAAACTCCCCCTAGGTTCCATCGACAGCTGGGATAGTTTTGAAGATATTTTCGTGAGAAATTTTCGATCCACCTGCAAGAAACCTGCGTCATTGGAAGAGTTAAGGGCGTGCCGACAGAAACACGACGAGTCGATGAGAAAATATATACAGAGATGGAACATTATCAAAAACTCGGCAGAAGATATATCTGACGAGAGGGCAATAGACGCGTTCGTGGCAGGAATTCGACGAGCAGATTTTGTCGAGGACCTAGGAAGAACCAACCCAAGAACAATATCAGCACTGATGGAAATAGCCAACAAGTGGGCAGATGGAGAAGACGCAATATATAACAAGCGACACGAGTCGCCGTAAGAGGACCGCGGTCGAAATTTTCAAAATAGAAGGCGATTTTCCCGCCAGTTCTACAACAACGACGCTCCCGGCCACATATCGGCTGGCTTCCGAGGAAATCCTGGAGGAAATAGTCGAGAGGAGTACCAAAGAAGTAATGAACAACACGGCGACAATAGAAGTGATTCTCACAGTCACAGGCAAAATAGTGGACCAAGGTTTCAAAGACCTTATGTGTCCCCCGAGGAGATGATGAATGGACCATGTCAGATGCACTTTTTTCTCGATAACAACGGAAAAAGACAATCAGGACATCTCCAAAAAGACTGCCGCAACTTTCAGGCAATGTTGCGAGCCGCAGGAATTGCAAATGCCCAAGCAACGAATAGAAATCATCAGGGACCAAGGAGTGAGATACATCTCCCACCTCCTCCCGCAATTACAGACGAAAATCGGCACCAGCTCAGAATAGCGGCAGCACCACAACCACCTCCGTACGTTGATTCTAATTCTAATGGCGCAGTCTTGAATATTCAGAAAGCGAGGCCATCTAACAGGGCGCAGAAAGTAATTTCGCGGCAAGTATTCATGGCAGAAAAGATTCCTCCACCAACAGTCGACTACCTAAATTGGTCGGGACAAGATATCGGCTTCACAATTGCAGATCACCCGCAGCAGGTTCCTCGACCTAGGCAATCTGCACTCATCTTACCCGCAGTAATTGCTGGCTTCGACGCGTCGAGAGTTTTCATAGATGGCGGCAGCAGCTTGAACCTCATGTATGCAGATACATTAAGGAAGATGAACATATCCCTAGCAAATTTAGCACCAACCGACACACGTTTCCATGGGATCACGCCAGAGAAACCAAGTTATCCGCTGGGCAAGATCAACCTCGATGTACAGTTTGGGACCCGAGAAAACTACAGGATAGAGAAATTGGAGTTTGAAGTCGTGGATTTCCCGTCGCAATATCATGCTTTGTTGGGACGACCAGCGTATGCTAGGTTTATGGCGGTACCTCATTACACGTATTTACTATGGAGGCTGCCTGGACCCAAAGGACCAATCACAGTCAAAGGAAACTTTGCGTTAGCTGACAAGTGCGACAGAGATTTTCATCAATTATCAGAAACCTTCGGGATGCAAGCAGAATATATGGCGCCAAGGCAAACTAATTATGATGTTTTGCCAGACACAGGGAGGCCGCTCAGGGAGCCAACTTTCAACACTGCTAAGGATTCAAAAGAGGTGCAGATCCACCCGACGGACCCCAAGAAAACGACATCCATTGCAACAAACATGGATATCGCATAGGAAAGCGCGCTCGTCGAGTTCCTCCGTGAGCACTGGAAAATCTTCGCATGGTGTCCAGCTGACATGCCAGGAGTACCCAGGGAACTTGCCGAGCACCACCTCAATTTGGATCCTCTCGCGAGACCAATCAAACAACCTTTGCGGCGTTTTTCGGAACCAAACCGCAAAGCTATGCTATCAGAAATAGATCGACTCAAAGATGCTGGTTTTATCAAAGAGATATCTACAGAAGCCACGTGGGTAGCTAACCCGGTGATGGTGCCGAAGAAACACACGACAGTCCTTCGCATGTGCGTCGACTTTACGTGTCTCAATAAACATTGTCCTAAGGATCACTTTCCCCTCCCAAGGATCGATCAAATCATCGACTCCACGGCAGGATGTGAACGTCTTTCCTTCCTGGATGCATACTCTGGTTATAACCAGATCAGATTGAAAGAAGATGATGAGGCCAAAACAGCGTTCATAACACCTTACGGCGTGTTTTGTTACAAAACAATGCCCTTTGGGTTGAAAAACGCGGGAGCAACATATCAACGGATGATGCAGAAGTGCTTGGCAACACAGATCGGGAAAAATGTACAAGTATACATCGACGACATCGTCATCACATCAAAAAAGGGGGCAACATTAATTGAGGACTTGAAGGAAACTTTCGACAACCTCGACAAATTTTGTCTCAAGTTGAATCCGACGAAATGCTCCTTTGGCGTCCCAGCAGGAGAACTTCTTGGGTTCTTAGTTTCAGCAAGAGGGATTGAAGCAAATCCCGACAAAATACAAGCCATCGTAACGATGAGGAAGCCAACCAAGTTAAAAGAAATACAGCAATTAACTGGGCGAGTCGCAGCTTTGAGTAGATTCGTCGCCAGGCTGGGAGAAAAAGCACTACCGTTCTACCCTTTGATAAAACAAGGGGAGAAATTCCAGTGGAACGAAGAAGCCGATAGAGCTTTCGAGGATTTAAAGCGCAAAATCTCGACACCACCAGTCCTGGTGGCGCCGAAGGAAAAGGAACCTCTCCTGTTGTACATCGCAGCCACACCCCAAGTGGTCAGCACGGTGCTAGTTGTCGAAAGAGAAGAAGAAGGAAAACTCCATGGAGTGCAAAGGCCGGTATATTTCATTAGTGAAGTTTTATCGCCTTCCAAACAGCGGTACCCACAGTACCAGAAACTAGCATATGGAGTGATTACAACAGCAAGAAAGTTATGCCACTATTTTTCAGCACACCCGATAATAGTAGTCAATGAAGCACCTCTTTCAAATATACTGAACAATCCAGAAGCTACAGGGCGTGTCTCCCTTTGGGGAATAGAACTTTCCCCTCGGGACATCACGTATGAAAAAAGAAAGGCAATCAAGTCGCAAGTTTTGCCAGACTTCATCGCAGAATGGATGGAGCTGCAAAACACGGGACCCCCAGATTTGTCGAGAACTTGGACCATGAACTTCGACGGATCCAAGAGAGTAGAAGGAGGCTGGCGCAGAGTGATACTGATATCACCTGAAGGCGACAAGTTAAAATATGTCCTACGGATGACGTTCCCAAACGCATCCAACAATGAAGCAGAATACGAAGCCCTCATACACGGGATGAGGATGGCGAAAGCTTGCGGTGCAACTCGACTAAAAATCTTTGGCGACTCACAATTGGTGGCTCAGCAAGTTATGAACCAATGTGATGCAGTCAATGATAGCATGATAGCATACAAGGAGATGTACAATGAGCTTGAGAAGTTGTTTGATGGATGCGAGGTAAATCACATCAGTAGATTGAGCAACGATGAGGTCGACGTCCTCGCAAACATCGGGTCACAGTGCCTTGCAATCCCACCAGGCGTATTTTGGGAAGAAATAACGGAGAGATCAACGAAGCCGAAGAAGGTGCAGAAAAAAGCAAAAGAAGAAAAAACTTCGGCATCTCTCAAAGAAACCGTGCAGGACGAAGAAGACTAAGAACTTGTGATGATGGTAGAAGTCCCTTGGATGCAAGCGTACATATCATATATCCTCAGAAAGGAAATACCCGACGACCCAGTTGCAGCAAGGCGAGTTATTCGACGATCCAAAGCCTTCACAGTGGTCAAAGGGGAGTTATATAAGCGAAGTATTTCAGGCGTCTTGCAAAGGTGTGTCACACCCGAAGAAGGAAGAATAATCCTAAAAGATGTGCATGAAGGAATATGTGGTCACCACGCAAGCAGTCGAGCTATTGCAGCCAAGGTTTTTCGGGCAGGATTCTACTGGTTGACAGCAATCGAGGACGCAAAAGAAATAGTACGAACTTGCGATGCGTGTCAAAGGTTTGCCGCAAAACCGCACTCTCCGGCGGCAGAGTTAATGCCAATACCATTGTCGTGGCCCTTCGCCCAATGGGGACTCGATATGGTGGGTAAATTGCACAAAGCTTCGCCAGGAGGATATGAATACCTGTTGGTGGCTGTCGACAAATTCACCAAGTGGATAGAAGCAAAGCCGATAAATTCACCAGATGCAGCATCCGCAATAAAGTTCGTGAAGGGCATCGTTTTTCGATTTGGAGTACCTCACAGCATCGTCACAGATAACGGCAGTAACTTTACTTCCAAAGAGTTCAAAGCATATTGTGTAGAAGTGGGCATCAAACTAAGTTTTGCGTCTATCGCACATCCACAGACCAATGGTCAAGTCGAGAAAGCCAATGGCATTATCTGCAATGGTATCAAGAAGCGCTTGTTGGGACCATTGGAAAAAGCTCGACATACCTGGCCAGAGGAGTTGCCAAGTGTGTTGTGGAGTATTCGAACAACACCAAACACAGCGACGCAGGAGACGCCGTTTTTCCTGGTCCATGGAGCTGAAGCAGTACTGCCGATAGAAATAGAACATGATGCTCCCAGAGTCACAGAATACGATGAAGAAACTTCGAGAAAGGCCTTAGAAGATGATGTCGACGCACTTGATGAAGCTAGAGAATGAAGGCGGCGCGAGCGGAAGTGCTCAAGGAGGAAGAAGATGATCTTATGTAGGGGTGCGGTGAAACGACGAACCGTTGGATAAGAAAAATGTGTGGCAGATGATAGCCACGTGGCAGCAAGGGTAAAAAGTAATTTAACGTTGGGGAAGTTACGGTGCGTGCGCCAGAAAAAGCGGAGGACGTGTGTCCCCCACTTGCACGACGTGTCAACATAGTGGATCAATTGGGCCCACAAGGCAGCAGGAGAGAAACTTCTCGCGATTTTTGGACTTATAATCGTGGCTATCGTCAGCAATAACGTCACCTTGGCAGAAAGAAAAGTTCGACTCAACAGCTGCATCAAAAGGCGACAAGCAAAAATATCGGAGAGCCTTTGATCAAATACAAAGTTTTTGGTCAAATGCTCGGGGGCTACTTTGGAAAAATGAAAAGATCAAGAAAGATAAAATAGAAATGGTGTGAGCCTATGATCAAATACAAATATTTGTTCATAGCCTCGGGGGCTACTCCCATCGGGAGCGCTGTTCGCGCACCCGAGAAATTATAAAACTTCGGCAAAGAAAGAGAATATGGCGGCATAAGGCGTGGAGCCTACAACCAAGCACAAGTTCTTGGCTGTAGCCTCGGGGGCTACTCCCATCGGGAACGCTGTTCGCGTGCCCGATGAATTTACAGGAAAAAAAAAGAGAGAAGAAAGAGGAAGTAAATATATTTCGAGTTATACAAATAACTCTGCATATACTCCCATCGGGAAAGCAATATAAGTCATCCGTTGACTCAACAAAATGTGCTATTCTAACAGCCGAATAAGCACTCGACAATATATTCTCAGAGCGCCGAAGTTGCGAAAAAAATATCTGAATGCCGCAATATTTGCGAAGGTAAGACCCCAGATCCGTTCTGTGAGGCGTGGCGCCGTCTCTGACGTCGGTTTGCTACTTTTATCCGTATCAACAGATACGAAGAAAAATCCAAACGGACGCGTTAGGTACCCGATAAATATGACTGGGACTCGACAGAATGGTAAGACCTTAAGCGGCACCTGTCGAAGTTTACACCGGTATCCCGAAATCATGTCCAGGGACGTGATTTTGAAGTAGGTTTTTGCGGATTGCCACTAGAGCAGTTAACTAGTACCTGATCCGTCAGATGAACTAGCCCCAACTACCATTATCCCTGTACAATATAGAAATTTATATGAAGAAATACAGAAAAGTATCAGTTGTCGAGTAAAAATAAACAGTGGAGATTTTCCCTGACTCTACGATTCAAGCAAAATCTCGGGGGCTACTGACATAGGCATCCCAAATGGGCCTGCCGAAGATAGTACCCGGGGTTTATTAAAGGACCATTACCCGAAGAATAAGAAGATTCGGAAGCCCAAGATATTATTAAGGAAAGTTAGAGTTGTAATAGGAAGTCTTGTTTGTAAATTTACGGGATGAGTTAGAAACCTTCCCGGACTTTGTAACTTGTACAGCACGAATCCCTCGGCTCTGCCTCCTATATAAGGGGGAGTCGAGGGACGCAGAGATCATCGAATCATTGTTTACAAACCCTAGTTTTCATATTCGTCGAGTACTTTTCGGCTGAAACCTTCGAGATCTACTTGCCCTCTACATCCAACTAAACCCAAGTCTACAATCTGTAGGCATTGACAAGTTAATCCCTTGTCAGCTAGTTCGCCTTCGCTGTTTCTCAAAAAAAAAAAAAAGTTCGCCTTCGCTGCTCCCTGTAACTCCGGCTTGGCCTCCTCTGTTGTGCCTTGTCGTCGCGGTGTCCGCCTCCGGCTCCGCCCCAACCAGCGGGAGGAGAGGCATGGATCTGTGGGAAGGGGATCGATGGGGAGTATGGTCAGAGAAGGGGGCGGAGAGATAACGCCGCCGTTCAACGAACCGGTACATGGCAATTTGGTGTATTATGCGATTTGGTGGGAGGGTAAAATCATCCAAAAAAAAGCGTTGACGAAAATTTTGGCAAAAACCTTAGCTCCTTTTTTAAGGGCGCATCTAGATATCACGCGACTGAGAGTTATTAAATATCAGCCGACCAAGACGATTTCCAGCGATTTACGTTCGATTGGCTGACCAAAACCAGAAACTTACATTCTGTTTTTTTTTTTCTCGTGAATGTGGCCTTGTCCCGTTGTCCGCCTGTTTTTTTCTTTGCTGTTTTAATCACAACACATTCCCTTGTCACGATTTAACACATCTTTCTATGGTATAGAATAAAACTGGTACTGCGTAAAAAGTGTCTTTTGCTCGTTGCACTTGATGTGCAACTCATGCACGGTTGTACATGGTATACAAATAAGCACACTTACAAGTAAGCACACATACACTACGGCATCACAAATCACAACAAGATTTAACACATGGAGCATTTTCTCTCAGTTGTAACCCACGTGAAACTGAAAATTGTCAGTTGCAACCGACGTGCAACTGAAACAATGTGTAATTGGGAAACATCTTAGTTGCAACCAATGTGTAACTAAAAAAAAACTCAATTACAACCCATATGCAACTGAAAAATCTCAGTTGCAACCAATGTGCAACTCGAGAAATCTCGGTTGCAACCCATTTGCAACTGAAAAATCTCGGTTGCAACACATGTGCAATTAAAAAATTCTTAGTTGCAACCTACGTGCAACTCCCGTGAAAGTACAAATTATGGCACAAATCCAATAGTTTGTAGATTTAGTTTTTGGTTGCAACCCATGTATAAGTAAAGAAAATCTAGTTGCAATCCATATGCAACTGGCAAAGTCTTAGTTGCTACCGATGCGCAACTAAGAATATGAAAACCTCAGCTGCGGCCTATGCGCAACCGAAAAAACGTTAATTGCAACTCATGTGCAACTGGACAAATCTAAGTTATAACTTATGTGCAACTAGAAAAATCTCAGTTGCAATTCATGTGCAACTGAGAAATCTTAGTTTTTTTTAGTTACCAGAATTCAAACCCCAGGTTTGACATCTGTGTGTCTCGTAAAGGCGGAATATTCATTCAGTGGGAGGCGACGTTCCCGTCGACAGCGAGGCGCCTGTGGTGACTTCGTGAATTTCAAGATCCAATCCGCCGGCTCAGTCTTCCGGAGGTGCTCATAGGGGTAGGGTGTGCGTGTGTGCGTTCATAGGGGTGAGTGTATGCGCGTGTATGTGAGCATCTCTGTTTGTACTGTGTTCCTCAAAAAAAAAAAAAAAATAGTAAAAGACCACACACATACAACGGGGGCCAACTTTATAGACCAAAAAAGAAATAAAAGGAAAGCCCGTATACACGCAAGAATGCACGGGATGGGAGAGAAGGAAAGACCCAAGGCCTAGGAAAGTGCCGCTCCCCACATACATGTCGAATGGTCGCACTTCATCAGCGATGAGAGAAAGTACAGAGCATGATACGAATCGAATCTTAGAGCTCTAAAATTGAACGGTTATAAAGAGCGACTGATACTTAATAAAAATCAGACGTCTGATTTCTAGCAAGTATATAGAATTAGAGTATTAAACGTAGTCTTCTTTTTATCTCTCTTATTACTTTGGGAACCTACTTTGTAGGTTTATGTAGTAGCTTGTGGTCGAGAAGCCTCATTCAACTTAAATAGCTGCCTGATTCACCTCGACGACCAATTTTCTTGAGCCATGCAGCCATTTTTTTGCGAAAAGAAACACATATCTAACTAGACTAGTAATATGGAGCTTGTATACACTAGTTCATTTTCAGAGCGTGAAGGAAATAGAACAAAAGTTATTTGAACCAAATTCGTTCCAGAATCAAAAACCAATCCAATTCGTGGGTAAATCCTTTTTTCCTGAGAAAGAGAGCATGGAAGTAAAATAAAATCGTTGTAGCATGTACCTATGGATGCTACCCAACAAACGAACATGCAATCTAAGCAATGGTCACTTGACAGTCCCTTGAGCGTGAGAGCAACGGCTAGGAGATGCCGACGGATCTAATCGATACCCCAAAGATCAATTAAAATTGCCCTTTCAAAATCCATCACTGAAAGCTAATAATTAAGCCAGTTTCGCTTGACAAATGAAAACAACAAGTCCAATATAGGTTTCCGCTGTCGAGCCTTGCGCTCGTGATGCCGATGGAGATACTTATTCCATTGCAACTGTTGCCCTATCTAGCTCGGTGAGCTTGTTTTTAGCAATGCGGCCAATCCTTTTGAGAAAAAAAATCGTTTCACCAAAATATCAATTCTCATCATGGATAAAATCTTTGATCCTTAGACAAACATAGAACAGGGAAGAAAAACTGCAACTCTCTGAGTGCATGTGCTGTGCTTCTTTCCCCACTCCAAAAATAATTGTGCAGGAAACAAAAAAACAGAAACAAGAGAAGATAAGGAGGGGAATGGATCATAGATTTTAAGATTGAAGTATGGTCTGAAATCTCATTCCCATCCAACCTCACAAATATACACAGCGTGGGGATATAGATCACAAACCAGATTTGGGTCTACAATACAGTACATGCCAAAAGAGGAGCTAGAGAGAAAAGAAAAAGGCGGGCAAGATGAGGGAACCAAAGTATTGGAGGGAGACAGCAGCTTCGTGGCAGCTGGTTCGTTGACGAGCTTATCCATTACGAGGCATGGTCGAGCTTATCCAGAAAGAAATGGTAGAATCAAACCAGATGTAAAATCCAATGCGTACTGCTAATCAAATCAGCCAAAGAAATAACTGTAAATGGTAGTAGAATCAAACAAGCTTGAGGGTCCCCGTTACTGCTAATCAAATCAGCCAACTTTTTTTTTTTTTAAACAGAAGGCCGTAGCCCAACCTTAAATTAATAAGGCCGTTGCCGGCAAGATGTTACATGGTGCTGAAAAACAGCTAACAGGAGACGAAGAACAGCAAGCATACAAGAATGAAAAGAAACACAGCTTGAGCTTCGTGCCCGTTGTCCGGCCTTGCGATCCGTCTGAAGAGGCGCCGACGCTGGTGAAGATGACCGCCGTTGAGAGCTCTCGCCTTAGTCAACCTCCAGAGGCCAAGCACACACCCAAGCACCATCCGCTTCTACCTCCGCAGAAAGCTCCCTGCTTTCTCGCCCTGGATCGAAGGGCGCCGGACCTGTCCGAGGTAGACCGCTCTCCCTGAGCACGCATGGATATCGGGGGTCACTGCCGGGGAGGAGGACTTCCAAGCACTCGCCTCGCCGCGCCGCCACCCACGCACATCACCGCCACCCGCAGCCCACACCACAACACACAAGACCAAGCTGCCAGGAGCAGGCACAGACAGAGCCTACCAACCGCCGCCGAGCTCGTCCACCCATATCCGCTATCTCCGACCAGCGCCTCCATCGAGGGAACGACGCCAGAGCGCCGCCGCCGTCCAAACCGAAGTTATGGGCTTTCGCCCGAGATAAGCAGAGCAGGGGAGGGAGGGGATACAACCTCGATGTCGCCTTCAAGAAGGAGCATGGCGCCGTCGCCAGCGTCATCGACCTCGTGGCCGCTGTTGCACACGCGGAATACTTGGGTTTGCTTGACGAGCCTAGCATGTACAAACATGGCCTAGGGACAACGGAAACCGAAAGGTTGAACACGAGTCATATGGATGATATGATCAACATGTTGATGTTCACCATTGAAGCTACATCATCTCATGTGATGATCGGTTTTGGTGTAGTGGATGTGGATCGTGTACCACTTAACAACTATGAGGGATGTTGTATTAAGTGGGAGTTCATTAGTAATTAGATTAAAACATGAACTAATTATCATAAACATAGTCTGAGTACTATTTTGAATTAATTTTGTAGTATTGACATCCGTTTTCTACCATGCGCTAGTCTTGTAAATGAGATAGAAATACTGTTAAGTTTGACAAGAAACTTTACGGACTGGTACCGTATTGTTAAAGAATCAAGAAATGATTAAGTCCTATTGCGAACTTTTAGTAAACCTCACATTGTTGATTCAAAGAGCTATGGTTTCAATTAGTACCTAAAGTTATCTTGTCTCCATGAAACTTGAAGTTCAAATCTGTTTGAAAAATAAGGAGCTGAAAATTTAGTTTTCAGAAATAATCAAGGTATGAGATATATGTGATATATAAGACCTTATTGCAAGATGATAGAATATAATTTGGTGAGACTACATAAACTCATAAGTTTTATGGGAATGTACGAAGGTTGAAGACGCAAGGCGTCCCAATCCTCCAACTATTGGGGCACTAACGATATTCGCATATCCATGAAGTGATTGTCCTTAGTATGCACCGTTGCTAAGACTAATACTGAGGTTAAACTTTACGAGCCTAGCATGTACAGACATGGTCTCGAAAAGTCGTGATGATATAATGGATAAAATTATGAGTGAAATTGTTCATCATATTAAAAGGTAACTAATAGTGAAATCTGGAACACTTGTCATATGATGATCAACTTCAAAGTAAGAACCTCAAGGTTATTGGTATTTGACCAACAAACCTAGAAGTTATTGATGTTGAAGTGTTTTTTTGAATAATGAGGAAAGCTAGAAGAGAAACTACAAAAAGATTATTGGCAGAAGAAAAGAAAAGACTAGAAAGTCTAGCTTCAGGTGTATATAAATGATATACATGTTATGGATGTATTCGTCGTTTGGTCACACAATGAAATTCTTGGGTATTTGTATCATATTGGTTGGTATGAAGTGTCATACAAAACAACGGAATACAAGAATACAATGGCCTAAGTGACTGACAAGGAATATGATAGGAATGCACGTCTGGAACAAAAATAAATTGTTATTATGTTCATCGTTGGCATTCTATCTAGCCCTTAGAATTTATAATAAAGAACTTAATAATTGTTATTTTTCTCTAGTCAAATGAAAACAATAAGTTGTTCAAATTATGACATTACTCCATGTACGATGGATAAATTATTATAAATCTTAATGGTGAAACATACATACATAACACTGACGCTAAAATGCCATAAGGCAAATGATTTGAATTCCACTTATTTGTGGAACCGCCATTTAGGTCATATTAGAAAGGAACGCATGAAGGAACTCCATGCAAATGGATTTTTGGAGTCATTTGATTTTTGAATCGTTTGGCGCTTGCAAATCTTTTCTAAAAGAGAATGACTAAAATACCGTTCATAGGCCAAGAATTGAATGGGCAACTAACTTAGTGGAAACTTACATGATGATGTATGTGGTTCACTGGGCATAGTTGTGTGCGGGAGATTCTTTTACTTCATGAAAACATCCAACAATGAATTGAGTATATAAATGTGGATATATTCGATAAGGAAGAAGTTTGAAACATTTGAATGGATTCAAATAAATTTCAGCATGAAGTGGAAATCATCGTAATAGAAAAGTCAAATATCTATGATTGGATCATGGGAGAAATATTTGAATTACAAGTTTTAGCGAACATCTAAGAGAGTTATGAAATTGTTCTAGAACTCACGTTTCTTGGAGTATCATAGTGATGATGGAGTATCCGAAAGACGTATCCAAACATTGTTGGATTAATGATGAGATAATATAAATTGATGCCATTATATTTTGTGGATTATGCTTTAGAGACTATCACTTTTACACTAATTGGAGCATCATCATGATCCGTTGAAATGACACCATACAAGTTATGGCATGGGTATAAACCTTAATAGTCCTTTCTTTAAATTTTGGTCTAAGAATTTACAACCAAAATCGGATGAATGTCTTTGTTGGTTATCCCAAAAAAATGATTGGGAATTCTTTTCACTATGAAGTAAAAGACAAAAGTGTTTGTTAATGTTACTTGCTTATTTCCAAGAAATTGTTTTCTAGCGAAGTATTTGAGTGGGAGGACAACAGAACTTGATAAGGTTTATGAACCTGATCATAATGATCAGAGTAGCGCAGCATCGGAAATTGATTCCGGAAGCGGCCACGATGATCATGGCTCCCATGAATACAAAGTGTTTTAGCCATGGAGAACGAAGTACCTATTGAACCTTGTAGGTATGGTTTATTTGCGATCAAATAAATGATTTGTGGACAAAGGATTGATTTTGAACAATAATAAACCAACTACAAAACAAAGAAGTTATGATGGGCCCTGACTCCGTTAAAATGGCTATACGCCATGAAATCCAAGATAGATGAATACTTTTTGAAAGTAAATGGATCTATAAAATTGATGGACTTGGATAAAATATCCTTAAAGAAGCTTGACTTGTCAAAAAGTTGTTTACGACAAAGATCAAAGAGTTGACTACGATAAGATTAGATCTTCCGTAGCAATGCTTATAGTCTATGTGGATTATTCTAGTAATCGCTACATATTTCTTTATGAGATATGCTACTAGGATAGCAAAATACATTACTTAACAAAAGTGTGTATTAAAGGAGAGTGGATTTAGTGACCAGATGGATACGTGAGCACGGTCTAGCTACCGTTGGATCAAGGTTGAGATTCTTTTTCTAGTTCACGGCACCACACGGCGTGAATACTGGTTGTTATCTTGCGGAGCACTTGGCGTTTCCTAATCACGCATACTGTAGGCCCTAATCACGCCCACCACCATCCCACTCCACTTCCTCCCTCACTAGCGCCGCCCTGAAGGCTGAAGCTCGCCGACCACCGGAGACTGCCGGCGTCCACAACCGCGCATCGTCCGCCGGGGCCTCTCCTTGTGCGCGCTCGTGGCGGCGTGGTGAGCAGCACGACGCCGTTCGACCTTATCCACAGCCACGTGTCCGTCTTGTCGCCCTCCTACATCGCCGCGCGTCGTCTGTCGGTCAGTGGACAAGGGATCTTGTTCGCCGCACCGCGTCGACGGCCTTCGACCACGAGCTGTGTTCGTCGCCGCGGGAATCGAAAATGGACGAAAAGGCGTCCGTGATTTGAGAAAAATTGGGATTAATTTGACCAATTCTCCAGCTTCTACACCGCTGCGGCCTACACGACGGAGCCATGCCGCGTCAGGGTGTCCAGCCAACAGGTGAAGGCTCGCCTATTCTTTCCAGAGCTCGGGGACGGCCGGGTCTGGCGGGCGTTCCGGCGGAGAAGCACCGCCCAAATCCGGTGGCGTGGAGGTGGTCTAGTGTCGCTTTCGGGTCGACGCTGCCGCTGCCGTCTGCGTCGTCGCCGGTGTCAGGGCGGTGGGGCGAGTCGCCGGTGCCAGGGAACGGGACCTCTCCGTGGCGTCGAATCGTGCAGCGGAGGTGGCTCCAAGCCAGCGGAGATTTCATGGCTCCAACCAATGACTGCGGCCTCCCGTCGTCGTGCCCCTCGATCTCTGCGTCGAGGCTAGCAACAACTCGACTTGGACGTGCCCGCCGCTCGTCGCCGCGTCCGTCGCGAACTCCGGCGCGTGCACGCTAGGGGACGACTCCCCGGTCGCGTTCCCGTACACACGCCTTGAGATCTCAAAAATGTCTGTTGGGTTGCTGTATCTGAATTTTTTTTCCTTTCCGAAGTGGATGGATACGATGCAGACGAGACGATAAGCGATGGGTTGGGACGGGTACAGAAAATAACCTTAGGCTACTGTCTACTGGGATGCCACGCCGAGAGGTCAAGGATCTGATCATTGCATTTTTTCATACGTAGTATGTCTTTTGTCCCTGCTATGCGCCATCAAAGGGGCTGAGAGTCTGAGACCCAGGCCAAACGAAGGGATTTCCCTTTTAATAGAAGTATAACCTCACGGAACAATCAAGCGCCGTTAGACACGTGTCGCTTCGCGGATAGGTGCTCACCTACCCATGTGATCACCAAGGTTTATCTGTAAAGGTGTATACAAGATACAACCAAGAGTTTTGCTGATCCGTGGAATACTAGATAGGTATACGAACTTCAATTGGATGAAGTAAGTATCGCGGAGTTCGAATCTTCACCGGATGAAATGATCAAAGAGTTATGATTTCATCAGAGACGATGAAGAGGCTTGCATTTGCAAGAAATTAAGTGGGAGCGCTGAGACATATTTGTAATACTTTATGTAGATGACATATCGTTGATTATAAATAATGTAATTACATAATTGATTAAAAAGGTTTCATTGAGAATTAAACTTCAATGAAAGAATATGAACTGAAACATATTTAGTGTCAAGATCTATGAATATGGATTGAAACATATAAAAAGTTTAAGTTAAAAAGTACATAAAATGAATATTGAAGTAGTTCAATATAAAGAAGGTGTTGTTTTCATGTGAAGGTTTTACAAGACTTGAGTGTATCTGACACTCAATAAGTAAAAACACATGAGTGATTTTAGATCACGAATAATATGTACAATATCAGATGTCCTGTGCTCTAAATGGTTAGGAGCATATACAAAAATGATTCATGTGATGATCATTGGATAAACAGTAAGAATATCCCTGAGTGCTTTAGAAGAACCAAGGATATATAGTTTTGTATGAGTAATGACAAACAAATCGCTGTAAGGTGTTGCACCAATATTAGTTTGGTCACATATAAAAATAAAATTTTAATCTCAAATTAGGCTAAGTGTTGTTTAAAAGGTAGCACAATGAGCTAGAAGTTGTCTATGCTAGATTTAGAAGAGTTCTAAATATTGTGACGGATTCTACAAACGAAAGCGAGTATGTCATTGTTTTGACAATGACTGAGGATGTTAAGTCAAGAGGTTTTTTGAGAACTTGGTGTAGTTCCGATAGTGTCAGAACTTTGAAGCTATATTGTGTGTGACAATATTAGTGACATATTTCAGACCGCGGAATTAAGGTTCCACCAGAAGACCAAACATATTTAATGCCGACTCATTTGGAAAATGAGTGATGCGTTGAGACGCAAATGAATTGCAAAATACATACGTTTATGAGCATGTCAGATCCGTTGACTAAAACTTCTCCCGTGAGCAAAACATGATAAAGCACCGGAAGGCCAAGGTGTTATATCTTTACATATGTAAACTAGATTATTGACTCTAGTGCAAGCGGGAGACTGTTGGAGATATGCCCAAGAGGCAATAATAAATGGTTATTATAATATATCTTTGTGTTTATGATAATGTTTACATACCATGCTATAATTGTATCAACCGAAACATTGATACATGTGTGTTATGTAAACAACAAGGAGTCCCTAGTAAGCCTCTTGTATAACTAGCTTGTTGATTAATAGATGATCATAGTTTCATGATCATGAACATTGGATGTTATTAATAACAAGGTTATGTAATTATGTGAATGATGTAATGGACACACCCAATTAAGCGTAGCATAAGATCACGTCATTAAGTTATTTGCTATAAGCTTTCGATACATAGTTACCTAGTCCTTTCGACCATGAGATCATGTAAATCACTTATACCGGAAGGGTACTTTGATTACATCAAACGCCACCTGCGTAAATGGGTGGTTATAAAGATGGGATTAAGTATCCGGAAAGTATGAGTTGAGGCATATGGATCAACAGTGGGATTTGTCCATCCCGATGACGGATAGATATACTCTGGGCCCTCTCGGTGGAATGTCGTCTAATTAGCTTGCAAGCATATGTATGGTTCATAAAGAGACCACATACCACGGTACGAGTAAAGAGTACTTGTCAGGAGACGAGGTTGAACAAGGTATAGAGATACCGATGATCAAACCTCAGACAAGTAAAATATCGCGTGACAAAGGGAATCGGTATCGTATGTATATGGTTCAGTCGATCACTAAAGTGATCGTTGAATATGTGGGAGCCATTATGGATCTCCAGATCCCGCTATTGGTTATTGGTCAGAGAGAGGTCTCAACCATGTCTGCATAGTTCGCGAACCGTAGGGTGACACACTTAAGGTTTGATGTCGTTTAAGTAGATATGGAATATGGAATGGAGTTCGAAGTTTTGTTTGGAGTCTCGGATGGGATCCAGGACATCATGAGGAGGTCCGGAATGGTCCGGAGAATAAGATTCATATATAGGAAGTCATATTCCAAGTTTGGAAATGATCCGGTGCATTTATGGCAGGTTCTAGAAAGTTCTAGAAAAGTCCGGAAGAAATCACCATGGAAAGTGGAGTCCCGGAGGGACTCCACCTTGCATGGCCGGCCAAACCCTAAGGGGAGGAGTCCCAGGTGGGCTCCACCATAGGTGGCCGGCCAACCCACCTCAAGGAAAGGTGGGAGCCCCACCTTGAGAAGGACTCCCCCCTTGAGTAGGTTTCCCACTTTTGGGAAGTTTTGTTGTTGGGGTCTTATTCGAAGACTTGGACTACAACTCTTGGGGATTTCCACCTATATAATGAGGAGCATAGGGGAGGGGCCGGACACACCTTGCCACCCTTGGCCGCAGCCCCTAGTTGGCCAGCGCCCAAGCCCCCTGATGGCGTGTAATACACACGTTCGTTGGGAACCCCAAGAGGAAGGTATGATGCGCACAACAGCAAGTTTTCCCTCAGTAAGAAACCAAGGTTTATCGAACCAGTAGGAGTCAAGAAGCACGTCGAAGGTTGATGGCGGCGGGATGTAGTGCGGCGCAACACCAGGGATTCCGGCGCCAACGTGGAACCTGCACAACACAACCAAAGTACTTTGCCCCAACGAAACAGTGAGGTTGTCAATCTCACCGGCTTGCTGTAACAAAGGATTAGATGTATAGTGTGGATGATGATGGTTGTTTGCGAAGAACAGTAAAGAACAATTGCAGCAGTTTGTATTCAATGTAAAAGAATAGGACCGGGGTCCACAGTTCACTAGTGGTGTCTCTCCCATAAGATAAATAGCATGTTGGGTGAACAAATTACAGTTGGGCAATTGACAAATAAAGAGGGCATGACCATGCACATACATGATATGATAAGTATAGTGAGATTTAGTTGGGCATTACGACAAAGTACATAGACCGCTATCCAGCATGCATCTATGCCTAAAAAGTCCACCTTCAGGTTATTGATACGTCTCCGACGTATCGATAATTTCTTATGTTCCATGCCACATTATTGATGATATCTACATGTTTTATGCACACTTTATGTCATATTCGTGCATTTTCTGGAACTAACCTATTAACAAGATGCCGAAGTGCCGTTCTCGTTTTCTGCTGTTTTTGGTTTCAGAAATCCTAGTAAGGAAATATTCTCGGAATCGGACGAAATCAAGACCCAGGTTCCTATTTTGCCCGGAAGCATCCAGAACACCCGAGAACCGCCAGAGGAGGGCCCTGTGGGCCCCAGATGATAGGGTGGCGCGGCTCGGGCCCCGGCCGCGCCGGCCTATGGTGTCGCCGCCTCGTCGCCCCTCCGACTCCGCCTCTTCGCCTATATAAAGGTCCCTGACCTAAAACCTCGAGACGAAAAAGCCACGGTACGAGAAACCTTCCAGAGCCGCCGCCATCGCGAAGCCAAGATCTAGGGGACAGGAGTCTCTGTTCCGGCACGCTGCCGGGCGGGGAAGTGCCCCGGAAGGCTTCTCCATCAACACCACCGCCATCTTCATCAACGCTGCTGTCTCCCATGAGGAGGAGTAGTTCTCCATCGAGGCTCGGGGCTGTACCGGTAGCTATGTGGCTCATCTCTCTCCTATGTACTTCAATACAATAATCTCATGAGCTGCCTTACATGATTGAGATTCATATGATGATGCTTGTAATCTAGATGTCGTTATGCTAGTCAAGTGAATTTTACTTATGTGATCTCCGGAGACTCCTTGTCCCACGTGTGTAAAGGTGACAAGTGTGTGCACCGTGTGGGTCTCTTAGGCTATATTTCACAGAATACTTATTCGCTGTTATGAATGGCATAGTGAAGTGCTTATTTATATCTCTTTATGATTGCAATGTGTTTTGTATCACAATTTATCCATGTGCTACTCTAGTGATGTTATTAAAGTAGTTTTATTCCTCCTGCACGGTGTAATGGTGACGAGTGTGTGCATCCGTGTTAGTACTTGGCGTATGCTATGATCATGATCTCTTGTAGATTGTGAAGTTAACTATTGCTATGATAGTATTGATGTGATCTATTCCTCCTACATAGTGTGAAGGTGACAGTAGTGCATGCTCGTGTTAGTACTTGGTTTAGTCGTGTTGATCTTTCATGCACTCTAAGGTTATTTAAATATGAACATTGAATTGTGGAGCTTGTTAACTCCGGCATTGAGGGTTCGTGTAATCCTACGCAATGTGTTCATCATCCAACAAGAGAGTGTAGAGTATGCATTTATCTATTCGTTATGTGATCAAAGTTGAGAGTGTCCACTAGTGAAAGTCTATTCCCTAGGCCTTGTTCCTAAATATCGCTATCGCTGCTTGTTTCATTGTTTTACTGCGTTACTACTCGCTACCATATTACCACCATCAACCACACGCCAGCAAGCTATTTTCCGGCGCCATTACTACTCGCTCATATTCATTCATACCACCTGTATTTCACTATCTCTTCGCCGAACTAGTGCACCTATTAGGTGTGTTGGGGACACAAGAGACTTCTTGCTTTGTGGTTGCAGTGGTTGCATGAGAGGGATATCTTTGACCTCTTCCTCCCTGAGTTCGATAAACCTTGGGTGATCCACTTAAGGGAAAACTGCTGCTGTTCTACAAACCTCTGCTCTTGGAGGCCCAACACTGTCTACAAGAATAGAAGCTCCCGTAGACATCAAGCACTTTTCTGGCGCCGTTGCCGGGGAGGAAAGGTAAAAGGTACTCACACTCCGGATCTCGGCTACTAAGCTATTTTCGCCGTTGTAAGTACTCGAAGCTATTTCCTTTAGATCCTGCAATTGCATCTTTTTGTTTCTTGTTTACACTAGTTTGGCATAATGGACAAGAATGAGCTTCTTATTCTATTTCCTGATTTAAAACATGGATTGTTTGATGCGAAAATTAAAAAACCTATGAAATCTTATTTGCATGCTTGGTAGTAATATTAGTATGAACGCTTTGAACACCATTGTTGATAATGATATAGAAAGTTCTAAGCTTGGGGAAGCTGGTTTTCATGATCTTTTTAGTCCCCCAAGCATTGAGGAGAAAATTTTCTTTGATGATACTTTGCCTCCTATTTATGATGATTATAATGATATTGGTCTTTTAGTACCGCTTGTTATGGAGGATAAATTTGATTATGATTACAATATGCCTCCTATATTTGATGATGAGAATAATAATGATAGCTACTTTGTTGAATTTGCTCCCACTACAACTAATAAAATTGATTATGCCTATGTGGAGAGTAATAATTTTATGCATGAGACTCATGATAAGAATGCTTTATGTGATAGTTATATTGTTGAGTTTGCTCATGTTGCTACTGAAAGTTATTATGAGAGAGGAAAATATGGTTGTAGAAATTTTCATGTTACTAAAACACCTCTCTATGTGCTGAAATTTTTGAAACTACACTTGTTTTATCTTCCTGATCTTGTTACTTTGCTCTTCATGAATTTATTTGTGTACAAGATTCCTTTTCATAGGAAGCATGTTAGACTTAAATGTGTTTTGAATTTGCCTCTTGATGCTCTCTTTTGCTTCAAATACTATTTCTTGCAAGTGCATCATTAAAACTGCTGAGCCCATCTTAATGGCTATAAAGAAAGAACTTCTTGGGAGATAACCCATGTGTTTATTTTGCTACAGTACTTTGTTTTATATTTGTGTCTTGGAAGTTGTTTACTACTGTAGCAACCTCTCCTTATCTTAGTTTTGTGTTTTGTTGTGCCAAGTAAAGTCTTTGATAGTAAAGTGAATACTAGATTTGGATTACTGCGCAGAAACAGATTTCTTTGCTCTCACGAATCTGGGCCTAATTCTCTGTAGGTAACTCAGAAAATTAAGCCAATTTACGTGAGTGATCCTCAGATATGTACGCAACTTTCATTCAATTTGGGAATTTTCATCTGAGCAAGTCTGGTGCCATTTTAAAATTCGTCTTTACGGACTGTTCTGTTTTGACAGATTCTGCCTTTTATTTCGCATTACTTCTTTCGCTCGTGTTGGGTGGATTTCTTTGTTCCATTACCTTCCAAGTAGCTTTGGGCAATGTCCAGAAGTGTTAAGAATGATTGTGTCACCTCTGAACATGTGAGTTTTTGATTATGCACTAACCCTCTAATGAGTTTGTTTCGAGTTTGGTGTGGAGGAAGTTTTCAAGGGTCAAGAGAGGAGGATGATATACTATGATCAAGAAGAGTGAAAAGTCTAAGCTTGGGGATGCCCCGTGGTTCATCCCTGCATATTTCAAGAAGACTCAAGCATCTAAGCTTGGGGATGCCCAAGGCATCCCCTTCTTCATCGACAACTTATCAGGTTTCTTTTCTTGAAACTATATTTTTATTCGGTCACATCTTATGTACTTTGCTTGGAGCGTCGGTTTGTTTTTGTTTTTTGTTTTGTTTGAATAAAGTTGGATCCTAGCATTCACTGTATGGGAGAGAGACACGCTCCGCTGTTGCATATGGACAAATATGTCCTTAGGCTTTAGCTCATAATATTCATGGCGAAGTTTCCTCTTCGTTAAATTGTTATATGGTTGGAATTGGAAAATGCTACATGTAGTAATTGATAAAATGTCTTGGATAATGTGATACTTGGCAATTGTTGTGCTCATGTTTAAGCTCTTGCATCATATACTTTGCACCCATTAATGAAGAAATACATAGAGCTTGCTAAATTTGGTTTGCATAATTGGTCTCTCTAAGGTCTAGATAATTTCTAGTAAAGAGTTTGAACAACAAGGAAGACGGTGTAGAGTCTTATAATGTTTTCAATATGTCTTTTATGTGAGTTTTGCTGCACCGGTTCATCCTTGTGTTTGTTTCAAATAAACCTTGCTAGCCTAAACCTTGTATCGAGAGGGAATACTTCTCATGCATCCAAAATCCTTGAGCCAACCACTATGCCATTTGTGTCCACCATATCTACCTACTACATGGTATTTCTCCGCCATTCCAAAGTAAATTGCTTGAGTGCTACCTTTAAATTTCCATCATTCGCCTTTGCAATATATAGCTCATGGGACAAAATAGCCTTAAAAACTATTGTGGTATTGAATATGTACTTATGCACTTTATCTCTTATTAAGTTGTTTGTTGTGCGATAACCATGTTCCTGGGGACGCCATCAACTCTTTGTTGAATATCATGTGAGTTGCTATGCATGTTCGTCTTGTCTGAAGTAAGGGCGGTTTTCACAATCAAATGGTTTGAGTATGCATACTGTTAGAGAAGAACATTGGGCCGCTAACTAAAGCCATGATTCATGGTGGAAGTTTCAGTTTTGGACATATATCCTCAATCTCATATGAGAATAATAATTGTTGCTACATGCTTATGCATTAAAGAGGAGTCCATTATCTGTTGTCTATGTTGTCCCGGTATGGGTGTCTAAGTTGAAGAATGATCAAAAGCGAGAAATCCAATGTGAACTTTCTCCTTAGACCCTTGTACGAGCGGCATAGAGGTACCCCTTTGTGACACTTGGTTGAAACATATGTTATGCAATGATGATCAGTGTTAACCCAAGCTAATTAGGACAAGGTGCGGGCACTATTAGTACACTATGCATGAGGCTTGCAACTTGTAAGATATAATTTACATGATACATATGCTTTATTACTACCGTTGACAAAATTGTTTCATGTTTTCAAAATAAAAAGCTCTAGCACAAATATAGCAATCGATGCTTTCCTCTTTGAAGGACCTTTCTTTTACTTTTATGTTGAGTCAGTTCACCTATCTCTTTCCACCTCAAGAAGCAAACACTTGTGTGAATCGTGCATTGATTCCTACATACTTGCATATTGCACTTATTATATTACTCTATGTTGACAATATCCATGAGATATACATGTTATAAGTTGAAAGCAACCGCTGAAACTTCATCTTCCTTTGTGTTGCTTCAATGCCTCTACTTTGAATTATTGCTTTATGAGTTAACTCTTATGCAAGACTTATTGATGCTTGTCTTGAAAGTACTATTCATGAAAAGTCTTTGCTTTATGATTCAGCTTGTTTACTCATGTCATTACCATTGTTTTGATCGCTGCATTCATTACATATGTTTACAATATGATCAAGTTTATGATGGCATGTCACTCCAGAAATTATCTTTGTTTATCGTTTACCTGCTCGGGACGAGCAGGAACTAAGCTTGGGGATGCTGATACGTCTCCGACGTATCGATAATTTCTTATGTTCCATGCCACATTATTGATGATATCTACATGTTTTATGCACACTTTATGTCATATTCGTGCATTTTCCGGAACTAACCTATTAACAAGATGCCGAAGTGCCGGCTCCTCTTTTCTCGCTGTTTTTGGTTTCAGAAATCCTAGTAAGGAAATATTCTCGGAATCGGACGAAATCAAGACCCAAGCATCCTATTTTGCCCGGAAGCATCCAGAACACCCGAGAACCGCCAGAGGAGGGCCCTGTGGGCCCCAGATGATAGGGTGGCGCGGCCTGGGCCCTGGCCGCGCCAGCCTATGGTGTCGCCGCCTCGTCGCCCCTCCGACTCCGCCTCTTCGCCTATATAAAGGTCCCAGACCTAAAACCTCGAGACGAAAAGCCACGGTACGAGAAACCTTCCAGAGCCGCCGCCATCGCGAAGCCAAGATCCGGGGGACAGGAGTCTCTCGTTCCAGCACGCTGCCGGGCGGGGAAGTGCCCGGAAGGCTTCTCCATCAACACCACCGCCATCTTCATCAACGCTGCTGTCTCCCATGAGGAGGGAGTAGTTCTCCATCGAGGCTCGGGGCTGTACCGGTAGCTATGTGGCTCATCTCTCTCCTATGTACTTCAATACAATAATCTCATGAGCTGCCTTACATGATTGAGATTCATATGATGATGCTTGTAATCTAGATGTCGTTATGCTAGTCAAGTGAATTTTACTTATGTGATCTCCTGGAGACTCCTTGTCCCACGTGTGTAAAGGTGACGAGTGTGTGCACCGTGTGGGTCTCTTAGGCTATATTTCACGTAATACTTATTCGCTGTTATGAATGGCATAGTGAAGTGCTTATTTATATCTCTTTATGATTGCAATGTGTTTTGTATCACAATTTATCCATGTGCTACTCTAGTGATGTTATTAAAGTAGTTTTATTCCTCCTGCACGGTGTAATGGTGACGAGTGTGTGCATCCGTGTTAGTACTTGGCGTATGCTATGATCATGATCTCTTGTAGATTGTGAAGTTAACTATTGCTATGATAGTATTGATGTGATCTATTCCTCCTACATAGTGTGAAGGTGACGAGTGTGCATGCTTGTGTTAGTACTTGGTTTAGTCGTGTTGATCTTTCATGCACTCTAAGGTTATTTAAATATGAACATTGAATTGTGGAGCTTGTTAACTCCGGCATTGAGGGTTCGTGTAATCCTATGCAATGTGTTCATCATCCAACAAGAGAGTGTAGAGTATGCATTTATCTATTCTGTTATGTGATCAAAGTTGAGAGTGTCCACTAGTGAAAGTCTATTCCCTAGGCCTTGTTCCTAAATATCGCTATCGCTGCTTGTTTACTCGTTTTATCGCGTTACTACTGCTACCATATTACCACCATCAACCACACGCCAGCAAGCTATTTTCCGGCGCCATTACTACTCGCTCATATTCATTCATACCACCTGTATTTCACTATCTCTTCGCCGAACTAGTGCACCTATTAGGTGTGTTGGGGACACAAGAGACTTCTTGCTTTGTGGTTGCAGGGTTGCATGAGAGGGATATCTTTGACCTCTTCCTCCCCGAGTTCGATAAACCTTGGGTGATCCACTTAAGGGAAAACTGCTGCTCGTTCTACAAACCTCTGCTCTTGGAGGCCCAACACTGTCTACAAGAATAGAAGCTCCCGTAGACATCGCTATCATCCGAACCCCTTCCAGTATTAAGTTGTAAACAACGTGACAACCGCATTAAGTATGGTGCGTAATGTAATCAATAACTACATCCTCGGACATAGCATCAATGTTTTATCCCTAGTGGCAACACCACATCCACAACCTTAGAACTTTCCGTCACTCGTCCTGCATTTAATGGAGGCATGAACCCACTATCGAGCATAAATACTCCCTCTTGGAGTTAAGAGTAAAAACTCGGCCGAGCCTCTACTAATAACGGAGAGCATGCAAGATCATAAACAACACATAGGTAATAGATTGATAATCAACATAACATAGTATTCTCTATCCATCGGATCCCGACAAACACAACATATAGCATTACGGATAGATGATCTTGATCATGTTAGGCAGCTCACAAGATCCGACAATGAAGCACATAAGGAGAAGACGACCATCTAGCTACCGCTATGGACCCATAGTCCAGGGGTGAACTACTCACTCATCACTCCGGAGGCGATCATGGCGATGAAGAGTCCTCCGGGAGATGATTCCCTCTCCGGCAGGGTGCCGGAGGCGATCTCCTAAATCCCCCGAGATGGGATTGGCGGCGGCGGCGTCTCTGGAAGGTTTTCCGTATCGTGGCTCTCGGTACTGGGGGTTTCGCGACGAAGACTATATGTAGGCGGAAGGGCAGGTCAGGGGGCCACACGAGGGCCCCACACGCCAGGCCGGCGCGGCCAAGGGCCAGGCCGCGCCGCCCTAGTGTGGCATCGCCTCGTGGCCCCACTTCGTAAGTCCTCCGGTCTTCTGGAAGCTTCGTGGAAAAATAGGCCCCTGGGCGTTGATTTCGTCCAATTCCGAGAATATTTCCTTACTAGGATTTCTGAAACCAAAAACAGCAGAAAACAAGAATCGGCTCTTCGGCATCTTGTTAATAGGTTAGTGCCGGAAAATGCATAAATATGACATAAAGTATGCATAAAACATGTAGATATCATCAATAATGTGGCATCGAACATAAGAAATTATCGATACGTCGGAGACGTATCAGCATCCCCAAGCTTAGTTCCTGCTCGGGACGAGCAGGTAAACGATAACAAAGATAATTTCTGGAGTGACATGCCATCATAACCTTGATCATACTATTGTAAGCATATGTAATGAATGCAGCGATCAAAACAATGGTAATGACATGAGTAAACAAATGAATCATAAAGCAAAGACTTTTCATGAATAGTACTTTCAAGACAAGCATCAATAAGTCTTGCATAAGAGTTAACTCATAAAGCAATAAATCAAAGTAAAGGTATTGAAGCAACACAAAGGAAGATTGAGTTTCAGCGGTTGCTTTCAACTTATAACATGTATATCTCATGGATATTGTCAATGTAAAGTAATATAACAAGTGCAATATGCAAGTATGTAGGAATCAATGCACAGCTTCACACAAGTGTTTGCTTCTTGAGGTGGAAAGAGATAGGTGAACCGACTCAACATAAAAGTAAAAGAAAGGCCCTTCGCAGAGGGAAGCATTGATTGCTATATTTGTGCTAGAGCTTTGGTTTTGAAAACAAGAAACAATTTTGTCAACGGTAGTAATAAAGCATATGTATCATGTAAATTATATCTTACAAGTTGCAAGCCTCATGCATAGTATACTAATAGTGCCCGCACCTTGTCCTAATTAGCTTGGATTACCGGGATTGTCATCGCAATACACATGTTTTAACCAAGTGTCACAAAGGGGTACCTCTATGCCGCCCGTACAAAGGTCTAAGGAGAAAGCTCGCATTTGGATTTCTCGCTTTTGATTATTCTCAACTTAGACATCCATACCGGGACAACATAGACAACATATAATGGACTCCTCTTTAATGCATAAGCATGTAGCAACAATTAATGTTCTCATATGAGATTAAGGATGTATGTCCAAAACTGAAACTTCCACCATGATTCATGGCTTTAGTTAGCGGCCCAATGTTCTTCTCTAACATTATGCATGCTCTAACCATTAAATGAGTGGTAAATCTCCCTTACTTCAGACAAGATAGACATGCATAGCAACTCACATGATATTCAACAAAGAGTAGTTGATGGCGTCCCCAGGAACATGGTTATCGCACAACAAACAACTTAATAAGAGATAAAGTGCATAAGTACATATTCAATACCACAATAGTTTTTAAGCTATTTGTCCCATGAGCTATATATTGCAAAGGTAAAGAATGGAAATTTTAAAGGTAGCACTCAAGCAATTTACTTTGGAATGGCGGAGAAATACCATGTAGTAGGTAGGTATGGTGGACACAAATGGCATAGTGGTTGGCTCAAGGATTTTGGATGCAGGAGAAGTATTCCCTCTCGATACAAGGTTTAGGCTAGCAAGGTTATTTGAAACAAACACAAGGATGAACCGGTGCAGCAAAACTCACATAAAAGACATATTGTAAACATTATAAGACTCTACACCGTCTTCCTTGTTGTTCAAACTCAATACTAGAAATTATCTAGACTTTAGAGAGACCAATTATGCAAACCAAATTTTAGCAAGCTCTATGTATTTCTTCATTAATAGGTGCAAAGTATATGATGCAAGAGCTTAAACATGAGCACAACAATTGCCAAGTATCAAATTATTCAAGACATTTTAGAATTACTACATGTAGCATTTCCCGATTCCAACCATATAACAATTTAACGAAGAAGATTCAACCTTCGCCATGAATACTATGAGTAAAGCCTAAGGACATATTTGTCCATATGCAACAAAGGAGCGTGTCCCTCTCCCACACAATGAATGCTAGGATCCATTTTATTAAAACAAAAACAAAAACAAAAACAAACCGACGCTCCAAGCAAAGTACATAAGATGTGATGGAATAAAAATATAGTTTCGTGGGAGGAACCTCGATAATGTTGTCGATGAAGAAGGGGATGCCTTGGGCATCCCCAAGCTTAGACGCTTGAGTCTTCTTAAAATATGCAGGGTGAACCACCGGGGCATCCCCAAGCTTAGAGCTTTCACTCTCCTTGATCATATTGTATCATCTCCCTCTCTTGATCCTTGAAAACTTCCTCCACACCAAACTCGAAACAACTCATTAGAGGGTTAGTGCACAATTAAAATTTACATGTTCAGAGGTGACATAATCATTCTTAACACTTCTGGACATTGCACAAAGCTACTGAAAGTCAATGGAATAGAAAAATCCATCAAGCATATCAAAACGAGACAATGCGAAATAAAAGGCAGAATCTGTCAAAACGAATAGTTCAGAAAGACGAATTTTATTGAGGCACCGGACTTGCTCAGATGAAAATTCTCAAATTTAATGAAAGTTGCGTACATATCTGTGGATCACTCACGTAAATTGGCATAATTTTCTGAGTTACCTACAGAGAATTAGGCCCAGATTCGTGACAAGAAAGAAATCTGCTTCACGCTAGAATCCAAATCTAGTATGAACCTTACTATCAACGACTTTACTTGGCACAACAATGCACAAAACTAAGATAAGGAAAGGTTTCTACAGTAGTAAACAACTTTCAAGACTCAAATATAAAATAAAAGTACTGTAGTAAAAACATGGGTTGTCTCCCATAAGCGCTTTTTTAACGCCTTTCAGCCTAGGCGCGTAAAGTGTATATCAAGTGTTATCAAGAGATGCAAGTATCAACATTACCTTGGGCTTTACCCTTACCTTTCTTGTTCTTTTTCTTACTCTTTGATTTAGGGAATATATGTCTACCCCCGGTGTATAGGTGAATTTTAGGGTGCCTTCTCCCATATCTATGATCGCTCCCAATAGTTTCAAGCAGGGATCTTCCGAGTGTGATTTGTCCTGTTCCCGCACATTCAATAACAAGATAATCAATGGATATTGTTCTCCCAAGAACGGTTGTATGCACACCCGCAGCTATTCCTTTAGGAATTATAACAGAGTTATCAATAAGAGTTATTCCTTCTCCCCTTCAACGAATCCCCAAAGTTTCAAAGATTCATGAATACTCTTAGGCATTAGGCAAAATTCAGACATAATATCACAATTGGCATGAAGAGTTTGGTCACCGATAACAATTTTAATAGTAGGATCCCATAATGAAGGTTCGGAGTTCACTAAAACTTGATCAAGACGGTTACAAACATATCTATAATTTTCATTCAAGCGAGATGCACTTGTCTCAAGAGTGTTTAATCTATTATAAATGCTAATAAGGGCTGAATCAAAGTTATTAGCTGAATCATGTGATGCAACCAACTTCTTTATGGCATTAAAAGCTTGATCTCCATTGCAATGAAGGAAATCTCCTCCCACTACAGCATCCAAGGCATATCTATAGCGAATCATAAGATCAAAATAAAAATTACTAAGGAGCAAACTTAGAGTCATTTGAGGTTCAGCTTTACGATAAGAAGTAAAAATTCTGGACCAAGCATCTTTAAAACTCTCCTCATCCCCTTGTTTAAAAGTGAAGACTAATTCCTCAGGTGAAGAAGTAACAGGTGCAGAACTAGACATGGTAACAAAAGTAAAATGCAAGTAACTAAATTTTTTTTTGTGTTTTTGATATAGAGAACAAGACAGTAAATAAAGTAAAACTAGCAACAAATTTTTTTTTGTTTTGATATAATGCAGCAAACAAGAAAGTAAATAAAATAAAGCAAGACAAAAACAAAGTAAAGAGATTGGATTGTGGAGACTCCCTTGCAGCCGTGTCTTGATCTCCCCGCAACGGCACCGTAAAATATGCTTGATGGCGTGTAATACACACGTTCGTTGGGAACCCCAAGAGGAAGGTATGATGCGCACAGCAAGCAAGTTTTCCCTCAGCAAGAAATCAAGGTTTATCGAACCAAGAAGGAGTCAAGAAGCACGTCGAAGGTTGATGGCGGCGGGATGTAGTGCGGCGCAACACCAGGGATTCCGGCGCCAACGTGGAACCTGCACAACACAACCAAAATACTTTGCCCCAACGAAACAGTGAGGTTGTCAATCTCACCGGCTTGCTGTAACAAAGGATTAGATGTATAGTGTGGATGATGATGGTTGTTTGCGAAGAACAGTAAAGAACAATTGCAGCAGTTTGTATTCAATGTAAAAGAATAGGACCGGGGTCCACAGCTCACTAGTGGTGTCTCTCCCATAAGATAAATAGCATGTTGGGTGAACAAATTACAGCTTGGGCAATTGACAAATAAAGAGGGCATGACCATGCACATACATGATATGATAAGTATAGTGAGATTTAGTTGGGCATTACGACAAAGTACATAGACCGCTATCCAAGCATGCATCTATGCCTAAAAAGTCCACCTTCAAAGTTATCATCCGAACCCCTTCCAAGCATTAAGTTGTAAACAATGCACAACCGCATTAAGTATGGTGCGTAATGTAATCAATAACTACATCCCTCGGACATAGCATCAATGTTTTATCCCTAGTGGCAACACCACATCCACAACCTTAGAACTTTCTGTCACTGTCCCGCATTTAATGGAGGCATGAACCCACTATCGAGCATAAATACTCCCTCTTGGAGTTAAGAGTAAAAACTGGGCCGGAGCCTCTACTAATAACGGAGAGCATGCAAGATCATAAACAACACATAGGTAATAGATTGATAATCAACATAACATAGTATTCTCTATCCATCGGATCCCAACAAACACAACATATAGCATTACGTATAGATGATCTTGATCATGTTAGGCAGCTCACAAGATCCGACAATGAAGCACATAAGGAGAAGACGACCATCTAGCTACCGCTATGGACCCATAGTCCAGGGGTGAACTACTCACTCATCACTCCGGAGGCGATCATGGCGATGAAGAGTCCTCCGGGAGATGATTCCCTCTCCGCAGTGGTGCCGGAGGCGATCTCCCGAATCCCCCGAGATGGGATTGGCGGCGGCGTCTCTGGAAGGTTTTCCGTATCGTGGCTCTCGGTACTGGGGGTTTCGCGACGAAGACTATATGTAGGCGGAAGGGTAGGTCAGGGGGCCACACGAGGGCCCCACACGCCAGGCCGGCGCGGCCAAGGGCCAGGCCGCGCCGCCCTAGTGTGGCATCGCCTCGTGGCCCCACTTCGTAAGTCCTCCGGTCTTCTGGAAGCTTCTTGGAAAAATAGGCCCCTGGGCGTTGATTTCGTCCAATTCCGAGAATATTTCCTTACTAGGATTTCTGAAACCAAAAACAGCAGAAAACAAGAATCGGCTCTTCAGCATCTTGTTAATAGGTTAGTGCCGGAAAATGCATAAATATGACATAAAGTATGCATAAAACATGTAGATATCATCAATAATGTGGCATGGAACATAAGAAATTATCGATACGTCGGAGACGTATCACCCCCTCTCCCCAAACCCTAGCTACCTCTCCTCCACATACAAATCCCGCATACGCTTAGGCGAAGCCCTGCCGGAGTTCTCCATCACCACCGCCACCACGCCGTCGTTCTGCCGGGATTCCGAGGAGGATCTACTACTTCCTCTGCCCGCTGGAACGGGGAGGAGGACGTCGTCTTCATCAACACCGTACGTGTGACCGAGTACGGAGGTGCTGCCCGATTGTGGCACCGTCAAGATCTTCTACGCGCTTTTGAAAGCGGCAAGTGATCATCTTTCGCAACAACGAGATCTAATCTCGTAGGCTTTGGAAATCTTCAAGGGTTAGTCTCGTTCATCCCCTCGTTGCTACCATCTTCTAGATTGCATCTTGGTTTGGATTGCGTTCTCGCGGTAGGAAATTTTTTGTTTTCTATGCTACGAATCCCATCAAATAGATCGCATCAATACTATCATAGTAATAGTTAACTTCATAATCTACAAGAGATTACAATCATAACCTACGCCAAGTACTACATGATGCACACACTGTCACCTTTACATCATGGGGGAGGAATAGACTACTTTAATAACATCACTAGAGTAGCACATAGATTAATAGTGATACAAAGCTCATGATCACATAAAGATCACATGGGAGAGAGAGATGAACCACATAGCTACCGGTAGAGCCCTCAGCCTCGGGGGGAACTACTCCCTCCTCATCATGGGAGACAAAGAACGGCGATGAAGATGGCGGTGGTGTTGATGGAGATGACTCCGGGGGCAATTCCCCGTCCCGGCGGCATGCCGGAACAGAGACTTCTGTCCCCCGAAACTTGTCTTC
The DNA here is from genome assembly GCF_022539505.1 of Lolium rigidum. Classification (NCBI taxonomy): domain Eukaryota; kingdom Viridiplantae; phylum Streptophyta; class Magnoliopsida; order Poales; family Poaceae; genus Lolium; species Lolium rigidum. The sequence goes on along the minus strand of NC_061512.1, from coordinate 208,604,718 downwards.
GCGATGGCGGCGGCTACGGAACTCTTCGTGGAATATCGTCGATTGTTTTAGGGTTTTCACATCTGGGAGCATATATAGGTGAAGGGGCGATGTCGGTGGAGCCAGGGGGCTCCCTCCCCATAGGTCAGCGCGGCCAGGGGGCCACCCGCGCCGCCATAGGGTGTGGGTCCCCTGCTGCCCTTCCTTGACTCCTCTTCGGTGTTCTGGAAGACTCCGTGGAAAATAGGGTCGTGGGCTTTTGTTTCGTCCAATTCCGAGAATATTTCTTGTGTAGGATTTCTGAAACCAAAAACAGCAGAAAACAGGAACTGGCGCTTCGGCATCTTGTTAATAGGTTAGTTCCGGAAAATGCATCAAAACGATATAAAGTATGAATAAAACATGTAGGTATTGTCATAAAACTAGCATGGAACATAAGAAATTATAGATACGTTGGAGACGTATCAAGCATCCCCAAGCTTAGTTCCTACTCGCCCTCGAGTAGGTAAACGATAACAAGGATAATTTCTTAAGTGACATGCTACCAACATGATCTTGATCAATACTATTGTAAAGCATATGAAATGAATGAAGTGATTCAAAGCAATGGTAAAGATAATGACTAAACAACTGAATCATATAGCAAAGACTTTTCATGAATAGTACCTTCAAGACAAGCATCAATAAGTCTTGCATAAGAGTTAACTCATAAAGCAATAAATTCTTAATAGAAGGTTTTGAAGCAACACAAAGGAAGATTTAAGTTTCAGCAGTTGCTTTCAACTTTCAACATGTATATCTCATGGATAATTGTCAATACAAAGTAATATGATGAATGCAAATAAGAAAGTATGTAAGAATCAATGCACACAGCTGACACAAGTGTTTGCTTCTAAGATGGAAAGAAGTAGGTAAACTGACTCAACATAAAGTAAAAGAAAGGCCCTTCGCAGAGGGAAGCAGGGATTACTCATGTGCTAGAGCTTTTTATTTTGAAAACATGGAAACAATTTTGTCAACGGTAGTAATAATTCATATGTGTTATGCATAAAACATCCTATAAGTTGCAAGCCTCATGCATAGAATACCAATAGTGCTCGCACCTTGTCCTAATTAGCTCGGATTTACATGGATTATCATTGCATTACATATGTTTCAACCAAGTGTCACAAAGGGGTACCTCTATGTCACCTGTACAAAGGTCCAAGGAGATAGATCGCATTTGATTTCTCTATTTTGATAAATCTCATCTTGAGGACATCCATACCGGGACAACATAGAAAACAGATAATGGACTCCTCTTTAATGCTTAAGCATTCAACAACAGATAATATTTTCATAAGAGATTGAGGATTAGTGTCCAAACTGAAACTTCCACCATGATACATGGCTTTGGTTAGCGGCCCAATGTTCTTCTCTAACAATATGCATACTCAAACCATTTGATCATGATAAATCACCCTTACTTCAGACAAGACGAACATGCATAGCAACTCACATGATATTCAACAAAGGTGTAACAGTTGATGGCGTCCCCAGAAACATGGTTACCGCTCAACAAGCAACTTATAAGAAATAAGATACATAAGCGACATATTCATCACCACAATAGTTTTTTAGGCTACTTTCCCGTGAGCTATGTATTGCAAAGACATGGAATGAAATTTTAAAGGTAGCACGCAAGCAATTTACTTTGGAATGGCAGAGAAATACCACATAGTAGGTAGTTATGGTGGACACAAATGGCATGAGTTTTGGCTCAAGGTTTTGGATGCACGAGAAGCATTCCCTCTCAAGCACAAGGCTTTGGCTAGCAAGGTTGTTTGGAGCAAACACAAGTATGAACCGGTACAACAAAACTTACATAAGAACATATTGCAAGCATTATAAGACTCTACACTGTCTCCTTGTTGTTCAAACACTTTTACCGTGAAAATATCTAGACTTTAGAGAGACCAATCATGCAAACCAAATTTCAACAAGCTCTATGGTAGTTCTTCATTAATAGGTTTAAACTACATGATGCAAGAGCTTAAACATGATCTATTTGAGAGCTCAAAACAATTGCCAAGTATCAAATTATTCAAGACAATATACCAATTACCACATGAAGCATTTTCTGTTCCCAACCAAATAGCAATAAATGCAGCAGCTTTTAACTTTAGCAATGAACATTAAAAGTAAAACTAAGAACACAAGTGTTCATATGAAAAAGTGGAGCGTGTCTCTCTCCCACACATGGATTGCTAGGATCCGAATTTATTCAAACACAAACAAAATAAAAGCACACAGACGCTCCAAGTAAAGCACATAAGATGTGACGGAATAAAAATATAGTTTCACTAGAGGTGACCTGATAAGTTGTCGATGAAGAAAGGCATCCCCAAGTTTAGATGCTTGAGTCTTCTTGAAATATGCAGGGATGAACCATGGGGGCATCCCCAAGCTTAGACTTTTCACTCTTCTTGATCATATTATATCATCCTCCTCTCTTGACCCTTGAAAACTTCCTCCACACCAAACTCAAAACAATCTCGTTAGAGGGTTAGGCATAATAAAAAATTCACATGTTCAGAGAGGACACAATCATTCTTAACACTTCTGGACATTCCTCAAAGCTACTGGAAGTTAATGGAACAAAGAAATCCATTCAACACAGTAAAAGAGGCAATGTGAAATAAAAGGCAGAATCTGTCAAAATAGAACAGTCCGTAAAGACGAATTTTTTAGAGGCACTTAACATGCTCAGATGAAGAAGCTCAAATTGAATGAAAGTTGCGTACATATCTTAGTATCACTCATGAATTTTCGCAGATTTTTTAGAGTTTCTTACAGAGAGATATACTCAAATTCGTGACAGCTAGAAATCTGTTTCTGCGCAGAAATCCAAATCTAGTATCAACTTTACTATCAAAGACTTTACTTGGCACAACAATGCAATAAAATAAAGATAAGGAGAGGTTGCTACAGTAGTAACAACTTCCGAGACACAACAAAACAGTATCAAAATAAAAACATGGGTTATCTCCCAAGAAGTGCTTTCTTTATAGCCATTAAGATGGGCTCAAGTAATTTTAATGATGCACTCGCAAGAAATAAGAGTTGAAGCAAAAGAGAGCATCAAAAGCAAGTATGAAACACTTTTAAGTCTAACCCACTTCCTATGAAAAGGAATCTTGTAAATAAACAAGTCATGTAAGCATAATGCAATAAGCATAGAAAGGCAACACAAGCGCAACTTCAAGATTTTCAACATAAAGAGGGGAAACTTAATATTATTAAGATGCATATAACCATGTTTCCCTCTCTCATAATAACTTCAGTAGCATCATGAAAAAACTCAACAATATAACTATCACATGAAACATTCTTATTCACATGCATAAAAGTATCATTACTCTCCACATAAGCATAATCAATTTTATTAGTAATAGTGGGAGTAAAACTATCACAACCCTCATTGTAATCATCATAAATTGCAGGCATGGTATAATCATAATAAACTTTATCCTCCATAGTAGGTGGCACCAAAATACCACTATCATTATAATCATCATAAATGGGAGGCAAAGTATCATCAAAGAAAATTTTCTCCTCAAAACTTGGGGGACTAAAAATATCACAACCATCTTCCCCAAGCTTAAATTCTTCCATAGCATTAGCAATAATAGTGCTCAAAGAGTTCATGCTAATAACATTGCTAGAACTATTTTGCAAACAAAGTTCCATGGGTTTTTTAATTCTCTCTTCAAACACATCATGTCCTAATTCAATATAAAGTTCATAAAGATCTCTAATTTTTTTGTTGTTTTCCATTAAGCCTAACTAGTGAAAATAAAAACAAGAAACAAAAAGATATAATTGCAGGATCTAAAGGAAATAGCTTCGAGCACTCACACACCGGCAACGAGTGCTAGGAAATAGCTTAGTAGTCGGAGGATGTGAATACCTTTTACCTTACCTCCCCGGCAACGGCGCCGTAAAATAGCTTGATGTCTACGCACGCTTCTATTCCTGTAGACAGTGTTGGGCCTCCAAGAGCAGAGGTTTGTAGAATAGCAGCAAGTTTCCCTTAAGTGAATCACCCAAGGTTTATCAAACTCAGGGAGGTAGAGTTCAAAGATATCCCTCTCAAGCAACCCTGCAATTAAGATACAAGAAGTATCTTGTGTCCCCAACACACCTAATACACTTGTCAGATGTATAGGTGCACTAGTTCGGCGAAGAGATATTAATATGCAAGTGATATGGATGGATATGAGTGGTAATAATAATCTGAAATAAATATGGCAGCAAGTAAACATGCAGTAGAACAGTAAATAAACGGTGATTCTATATTTGGAAACAAGGCCTAGGGATCATACTTTCACTAGTGGACACTCTCAACAATGATCACATAAATAAATAACTTCTCTTCACTTGTGCTACTTTCAAACACTCTCTTGTTGGATAACAAACACCATTCATTGTGTAGGGCTACAAGAGCACCCTCAAGCCGGAGTAAACAAGCTCCACAACGTCCGGAGTTCATATTAAAGTAACCTCTAGAGTGCATAATAGACCGTTGCAATTTAGACCGAGTACTAACATAGCATACACACTGTCACCAATAACTATGAAAGGGGAATAGATCGCATCAATACTATCATAGTAATAGTTAACTTCATAATCTACAAGAGATTACAATCATAACCTACGCCAAGTACTACATGATGCACACACTGTCACCTTTACATCATGGGGGAGGAATAGACTACTTTAATAACATCACTAGAGTAGCACATAGATTAATAGTGATACAAAGCTCATGATCACATAAAGATCACATGGGAGAGAGAGATGAACCACATAGCTACCGGTAGAGTCCTCGGCCTCGGGGGAGAACTACTCCCTCCTCATCATGGGAGACAGCAACGGCGATGAAGATGGCGGTGGTGTCGATGGAGATGACTCCGGGGGCAATTCCCCATCCCGGCGGCGTGCCGTAACGGAGACTTCGTCTCCCGAAACTTGTCTTCGCGATGGCGGCGGCTACGGAACTCTTCGTGGAATATCGTCGATTGTTTTAGGGTTTTCACATCTGGGAGCATATATAGGCGAAGGGGCGATGTCGGTGGAGCCAGGGGGCTCCCTCCCCATAGGTCGACACGGCCAGGGGCCACTCGCGCCGCCATAGGGTGTGGGTCCCCTGCTGCCCTTCCTTGACTCCTCTTCGGTGTTCTGGAAGACTCCGTGGAAAATAGGGCCGTGGGCTTTTGTTTCATCCAATTCCGAGAATATTTCCTGTGTAGGATTTCTGAAACCAAAAACAGCAGAAAACAGGAACTGGCGCTTCGGCATCTTGTTAATAGGTTAGTTCCGGAAAATGCATCAAAACGATATAAAGTATGAATAAAACATGTAGGTATTGTCATAAAACTAGCATGGAACATAAGAAATTATAGATACGTTGGAGACGTATCAGTACACCTCACCATTGATGATGGTATACTCACGACCCGGTTTGTTGCTGCTATGTACAACAACATGGGCTCTCTTTCTAGCGGCGAAGCCAATACCGGCGCAGTTGCCAGCATTGTTTTTAGCTCTTTGAAGGCTGCGTCTGCCTGAGGGGTCCAGACGAAGGTATCGGATTTTTTCATCAAAGCATAGAGTGGCAGGGCCTTTTCTCCCAGCCTGCTTATGAACCGGCTTAGCGACGCCAAGCTTCCGGTAAACTTTTGCACGTCTTTGAGATCTTGCGGTATAGTCATTCTTTCGATGGCCCGGATTTTTACCGGATTAACCTCAATTGCCCGGCTTGATACGAGAAAGCCAAGCAATTTGCCGGCAGGGACACCGAAGGTGCATTTTGCCGGGTTGAGTTTCATCCGGAATCTCCTCAAATTATCAAACGTTTGCCTCAGATCATCGATCAAGGTTTCTTTTACCTTAGTTTTTATCACGACATCGTCCACATAGACTTGCACATTTTTTCCAATTTGATCAAACAAACACTTTTGCATGCAGCGCTGGTACGTTGCACCAGCGTTGCACAAACCGAAAGGCATGGTGACATAGCAATAGGCCCCGTGCGGGGTAATGAACGCAATTTTTATTTGATCTTCCTTTTTCAGGGGAATCTGGTGGAAACCGGAATAAGCATCCAGAAAAGACAATAGCTCACAGCCAGAAGTAGAATCAATCACTTGATCGATCCAGGGTAAAGGGAAAGGATCTTTCGGGCAAGCCTTGTTCAGGTTGGTGTAGTCGATGCACATGCGGCACACCTTTGGAGCTTTGGGTTCCTCCTCTTTTTTCTTCTCGACGAGCACCGGATTGGCTAGCGACTCGGTATGCAGTACTTCCACGATGAAACCGGCAACCAGTAATTTTGCCTCATCTTCTCCAATGATCTTTCTCCTGTCTTCAACGAACCGGCGTAAGGGTTGTCGCACCGGCTTTGCATCCTTCCGGACATTCAGAGAGTGCTCAGCCAACTCCCTCGGAACACCTACCAGGTCATCAGTAGACCAGGCAAAGATATTCCGATTCTCACGGAGGAAGTTGATGAGCGCGCTTTCCTATGCCTCACTCAGGCCAGCACCAATACGAACGGTACGCTCAGGGTATGCCGGATCCAACACAATATCTTTTGTCTCCTTGGTTGGCTTGAACGCCGGTGTTCCCAAGTTTCCACTCATTGCCGCTAAGCTCAACTGTGAGGACTGAGCCAGCACAACCGCAGTTTGCATCCTTCTTTTCTCCTCTGCGATCACCAGCGATTCTGCCAGGTTTGATCCGGCGGAAGCGGTTTCCAGTGAGATTTTGTAGTTTCCCACAACGGTTAAGGGTCCACGAGGTGCCGGCATCTTCATCTTGAGATACGCCGTGTGCGTTGAAGCCATGAATGCCGCCAATGCCGGTCTTCCCAGCAGTGCATTGTAAGGACTATCTAGGTCCACCACTTCGAACAGAAGGTTTTCGACCCGGCAATTGTCACGTCCTCCAAACGATACATCCACCCGGATTTTTCCCATGGGCGCACAGGACAACCCCGGAACGATTCCATGGAAAGTTGTGTGAGTTGGTTGTAGCATGTTCTCTGTTATTCCCAAAGTATGCATGGTGTGCCGGTACATAATGTTTATGCTGCTGCCATTGTCTATCAGTACTTTGCTGAATCTTACTCGAGTCGTTGGCCCATGCATGATAGGGTCTACAACAAGAGCGTAGCCACCCGGATTTGGCATTATCTTAGGGTGATCCTTGAATGACCAGGTGATTTCTTGATCTGACCACATCATGTATTTTGGAACTGTCGGCATCACCGCGTTCACTTCCATGGAACGACGTCGCATACTTTGCTTGTCTGTTGGCTCAGTAACGAACACAACACAGCACAAATCCGGATCCTGGTAAATATTCTGCCCAAAGGTGCCGGCGGTGGCGGTTGGTCATTGTCATCTCCCACCTGATAAACTTGCTGGTGCTGCTGCCGGTTTGGCTGAGGCTGTACCGGTAGAGCGTTGGCTCCGGTAAGCGGTGGAGGCGGTGGTAGTTTTTGCCGCAAGAGGTCTTGCGATGGTGGTAGCAACGTAGTACAGACTTGTGCTTGCGCATCTTTTACCACACCTTTCAACATCAAATATTTGGTCCAGGAACAATCTTTTGTCAAATGGTTTGCCGGCTTCGCCGGATTCGGAGTATGCCACCGGCATGGTTGTTCCATTGCTGATTCCATGGTGTATCTTGCATGCTCTTGCCAATTCTTTTTCTCTCCCCACGGCTTCTTTTCAACCCATTGTTTTTTAGGACCCGCCCATGGCTGCGATCCGGTTTTTTGCCGCTGGCTCCCGCTGGCGCCAGAGTTATCTTGCACCTCGGCTACTTGCTGCGGACCATACCTCCGATCCGGAAAATTTTCCCTTCTTTTGTTGTGTCGGTTATCCCGGTATTGATCTTTGCGCGGTTGGCTTGTTTGCGCCGGATCAGCTTGTACTGCCGGTTGCATTGGGTCTCCCAATGCGTAGTTATCTGCCACACGTATCATCTCCGCCAAAGTTAACGGCATGTTTCTCTGTAGCTTTTGCCACAGCGGTGAACCTCTTCTGCACCCATTGCAAAACCAAGCAATGGCCTGTGCCTCGATCACTCCTTCACAAGAGTTCCTTATGGAGTTCCACCGGGTCAAGTAATCCCGGTCTGTCTCATTTGGGCGCTGCACGCACAAGGCGAGCTGCTGCGGCCTGTTTGGCCTCCGGTAGGTGCTGCTGAAGTTGCTCACGAAAGCTTCCTCAAAGTCCAGCCAGCCATTTATGCTTCCTGCCGGCAAGTTGTTAAGCCAAATGCGTGCCGGTCCTACCAGGAAAGATGGTACGATTCTCACGGCCCAGCGCTGGTTTCCTCCGCCTGCTACGGTTCCTCCGCCACCAGCAACATAAACTGAGGTAACGTAGTCCGCAAGCCAGTCTTCCGGCTTAGTGGTGCCATCATATGTTTTTGTGTCACGGGGTAACTGGAAGTTACGAACCGGTGGTTCCTCTCTCATGATTCGTGGACCAAAGCATTTTGGGCCTGGAGGACCTTCTGCCTCGACCATTTCAGACAAGTATACCCTATCCAGCCTGTGCCTCGCATCCCGGTCTGGTAGGCATCTTTCCCCTAACCGTGCCCCCAAAGGGTTCCGGTAGGTTGCAATTCTTTCAGTTCCTGAATCTGCTTCATCGTAACGTTCCGCTACCGCGGCCCTTACCTGTCGGTACCTTGGCGGAGGCATTTCCTCCTCCACGGTGGGCGCCAACTGTCGTCGTGGTGAACAGACAGATGCCATAGGATGGCTTAAGTTGAGGCCGAATGTGCGCTAGAGGATTCAGGGGAGGGTTTTGGTTATATGGGGATGAGTTCCGGATGCTTTCCTGATGAACTTGGCCTTGGCCAGAGGTAGAAGAAGAAGAACACACGAACTATCTCAGCTCTAGATCTCTCTATTGCATGATCATACAAGGTTACAGGTTTTCTGGATACAAGACAGGATGTTCCGCTACCCGCGCAAGGGTGTGCCCCCTCTCCTTATATAGGGAAGAGGGTGGCTTACAGGGGAAGAAACCCTAGGAAACCCTAATGGCATCTTTGACTAGACAAACTACTTTACAAAGCCTCTTTGGCTACCGGTGACGCCGGTATGTCTTTAATCAGGAGCGGTGATATCCTCCGGCACCTTTTACGTCATCATCTGCTTTTGCCTCAGAGCTTCGATTAAAGCTGAAGTGCTTCGCTCATCTTTGTCCTCTAGCTCCTTAGAGAATCTTTGACCAGTCTTGCCGACGTGCTACAGTGTAGCCTGTACCGGTAGTCTGGTACCTTCTTAGCTCATTCCGGTATACCCCTCCTGAGATACCAGTATAGATTCACTTAGCCAAAAGCCTAGCTTCACAGTCCGGAATAACCTTTAAACCGGTATCTTGATAGCTCAAACCATCCGATTTAGCATGCCTTTGGCATACCTGGGGTCACCCCCCCAACAATACCACATAGCAGTTGCCTCAACCAGTTCAAGATCTTCAATATGATCAAATGATGACAGCCAGCAAGGAGAACAACACCTCACAATCTCAATAATTTTCTTTTTCTTCATGCAATCCAAAGAACAAAACTTCAAATTCTGTCATGCATCAGAACATGTGAAATTTGTCCATAAATCCAAGCTCTAATAAACCAGGACATTAGCGTTGAAGATGCGGAAGATGGAGAGAACCTAATCTTGTAACGTAGAGCGTCCCCAACAACGTATAAGTCAGGAGCCAGATATGAAAAATTATATATAATATACATGGTTATTGTGTATTGATATATCTAGATATGTATACTAATTCAATTATATACTATATTTGTGTTAGGGGCATTCCGGTGAAGGTACTCATGGGTTGCAGATATATAAAAGAAGAGGCGCTACTAGTAAGACATGTAGTACATGGGTTGTCCTTAAGAATTTATCTTGCCAAACATCAAAATACCAAATTATAGCCGTCCATGGATTATATATCTAAAGAATATCTCTTCTATTTTTGCAGGTGGTTAGTGAATGTGTCTAGTTACTCCCTCCTTGCCATAATATAGTACACATTGGTTTTCGCGAAAGTCAAACTTCACTAACTTCGAGTGAGTTTATTGAGAAAAAATGCATAATGTATACAATATTACAATATACTTTACGATGAATCTGATGGTATTATTGAGATTCTAAATGTTGATATTTTTTAGTATACAATTCATCAAATTTTACATAGTTTGATTTTGAAAAATTCTTAGAAGCAAACATTTTGGCATAAAGGGAGTACTTTCAATAAGTTTGCTCGCTCATGGCAACTCCCAGCAATGTATCAGATATCTAAAGGTATAATAGATGCCCCTCATAGGGGGCCTCACAACGATTTGAGTATGTGGACCGTTAGATCTTTTCATCGGTGCATCTCGTCCATTCGTTTTGGGCACTCCTCTCACTAGCTAACTCCATGCAATGGCCGATTGTTACCCGACTCCGGCTGTATATGGGCCCCACCTTTGCCGGCCCCACACGTCAGCCACTGCGGCTGGGATCTCTATCGGTGCTCATTGGCGTCGGGCAGTGGATCTCCACCCGCAGAGGTATTTTCGGTCTTTCATGCCTACCATATAAAAACAAGATCGACTGACGAAAACCCTAGCCGCTTTGCCCAATCGATGCGCGCTCTCACAATCCCCTAACTCCTCTGCGATTCTCTCACCCCGGAGCTCGGTCGCCGGCGAGTGCTTGAGGCGGAGGCCGCCACTGTCGTGCACGACAAGGAGGCGAGCAGGGAGGGCGCCTCGCCCCGGATCTCAGTGCATCTTTTTATCGGTGCATCTCATCCGTTCGTTTTGGGCACTCCTCTCACTAGCTAACCCCATGAAATGGCCGATTGTTACCCGACTCCGACTGTATATGGGCCCACCTTTGCCGGCCCAGCACGTCAGCCACTGCGGCTGGGATCTCTATCGGTGTGCATTGGCGTCGGGCAGTGGATCTCCACCCGCAGGGGTATTTTCGGTCTTTCACGCCTGCCATATAAAAACAGGATCGACTGACAAAAACTCTAGCCGCCTTGCCTAATCGATGCACGTTCTCACAATCCCCTCACTCCTCTGCGATTCTCTCACCCCGGAGCTCGGTCGCCGGTGAGTGCTTGAGGCAGAGGCCGCCACTGCCGTGCACGACAAGGATGCGAGCGGGGAGTGCGCCTCGCCCCGGATCTCGATCGCCGGTGAGCGCTTGAGGTGGAGGCTGCCGCTTCCGCGCACATCCTCCTCTCCCAATCGTCGGTGTCCCTAGCCCAGAGCTCGGCGTTGTCCTCGTCTTCTTTGGCAAACGAGGCCGGGCTGCAGACCTTCGGCTCGTGCTGCTCCGCGCGAGTAGCAGCGGCGCAGGAAGAGGCCTAGCAATAGGCACACCCCAGCGGCGGAGCAGGTAGGCCCCTCCTTTTCCGTGCTTCCTCCTCCTTGCCATTCTTCCTCCCTCCGTTCTCTGTGATGAACTTTTTTAATTTGAATCATGTCTGACATGAACTTTTTTCAATGGCTTATCAGTTCTAGAATCAGGTCCACTCTTGATGTATTGTTATGATATTTCCTTGTGTTGTGAATATTTTGAGTAGCTCTCACAGAACAACTTATCTCGCACTTTACACTGTTGGGGTCTCTCTCATGATGACTTCAAAAGTAATTATGTTAGGCGGCTGCCTCTTGAGAGTGCTATTAAATTATTGTTTAGATAAAAATGATTAGAGGTACAATATATTTTCATATGGCTTGTATTGTAAACACGCATCATGATACTACTAATACACATAATATTTTACCCAGTGATTGACTATGTGAAAGGCTGGGTGGTGTGTGGATTGATAAGACTTACTTCTGACTATTACACCATCAATTCATATAAATATTTAATACATTCCTCTATTTCTGTGATAGTATATAAGAGTTTTCTACTTCGTGATTTTGTTATCCCAATTTCACCTTAATTGACTTTGTTTTGTAAAACTTTAAAATATATTATCATTTAGCTACCTGATTTTTATTATTATTATACTACATGTAATTTGGCCATAATTTTACGGGATCGTGCGCCAAGGCGCACATTTAAATCTAGTCACTATGATTATGGTCATATTGTCTTGCCCTCTGAGATTGGAGTATTAATTAATGGAGACGGTCAAGGGGCATACATATATCATTGCCATAGGTGAAATTCTTGGATTTATAATTTGAGAGCACTTGATGGGATATATTTATAGCAAACATCATAGAACCACAACTATAGGGATTTGGATTTCATAAAGAAAGAATTATAGAAATCCAGAACAAGTGGGGTAAGTTGTTTAGCAAAACCTGAATATCACGATTTAGTCACTATAACACCGTTTAAGAAAACCTGGACCCGCCAGTTAGGTTGCTGCAGAATTGTTGGCCAGGGACAGATCTAGTAGGGTGGCAGGGTGGGGATTTTTCATGCTGGCTCAATACGTAGGCGGATCCAGGATTTTACGTTAGAGTGGGGCAACTAATTTTTTTCCAATGTCACAAACATACAAAACAATTAGCAAGTATTTAATTCGCTATAGAACGATGTAAACATATTTGTAAAGTCGCATAAGTAGCATAAATCCAGTGATTATGGCTCAAATTTGCATATAGGAGTAATACATGACCACCATAATTAAAAAAATATAGCAACTACTTCTTATTCTTCTCAGGATAACGCTTCCTCATTGCCATGAAAGTCTCAATTATATCGTCATCATTTATCTTGATGAAAGTATCTTGCTCAATGAATATGACCACGCAATCATCCAAAATACTATCATCCATCTTATTTCCTCAACTTATGCTTCACTAAGTTCATAAACACTCTTTCAACGCTTGTCGTTGCTACTTGTAGAAGCAATACCAATTTGAAAAGAGAGTAGATCACATCATGAACGATATGCCTCCTTGTTTCAACAAGCTTGAATGATAGCTCAACAAGATTTTTTAGGCCTTTGAAGTTCTCATCTTTTCTCATGTCACCAATGTAGTTAACAAGCTGTGTCTCGGGTCTTATCAAATCAAGCTTTAAAATATCCCTAGGATAAAATTCAGAAAGTCTACGTACCTTCTTTGCATCAAAAGAAGCAAAAGACTCTACATGATTCAAGGCTACCATATAACAAGTAAGTCCATATTGACCTCATCAAACCAACTATCAATCTCTTGACCAATTTTATCAATGACACCAATGTATACTTCTCTTCTAAAATGATCATCATTAGTTTGTTGTGAAGAAAACCATGTCAATATACCATAAGGCACATAATTACCATCTAGTGAAGGAACTTGGATGTCATGTTCATTGCAAAATGAAATCACATCAGAGCTCATCTCTTGCATTCTTGTCTTAGCCCTACCAATGAGTGACATAGCACTAACAATATCTTGCTCTCTCATTTGCAAACAATGGGATAAATCATTTGTATATCCAAGAATAATTAAGAAGCATCAACTAGACACTAAAAAAATTCAAATGACTCAAAGATTCTAAGCAAAGAGTTAGTTATTCCTTATGTGATATATCACTACTCTAATCAGCTAGAATTGCATAATTGTTATCACCATGTTCTTCAATAATTTCCTTCCTAGTGTGTATGGCACAACACTAAATAATCTGCTTCTGTATTTCAGGGGAAGTCAAGGTGCAATTACATAGGGCATTTTTCAAAACCATTTTATTCACTTCAGCCACTCCAGAAATTTAAGAAAGTTCCCTCTATTGCGAGAATCTTCCTTTTCATCAAGGCCAGAGAATGCCAATCCTTGACCCAAAAGAAATCTCAAGCATCTAAGAGAATAAAGAAAACTAAGCTTGTAAAGATGTCGTTCCTCGTGGTTTACCTTCACAATAAGATTACCAACTACCGTATTGGGATTCAAAAATAAGTTATATCTATCTTGAGCATGATTGCACATACTTGTTAATCCACCCACATGTTTTTCAAGTGCATCATCGCTATTCCAATTCCTCCAACCACCATCAAAAAATACGCCAGTCCCCTGCCCTTGCTTTTCTTCTCTTTGAACAAGTAGCAGACGAAGCAAAATGCAGCATATTTGTTGATACTATATTTGAGCCAACTATACCTCTCAAACCAAAGAATACTAAAATGTCGATCTTTACCTCCAATTTCCCTTGATTCAAACAAAATGCAGGTAAAGATTGGCATTTTAGGATTATTTGGTTTGAGATGTATTTTAGGCTCGAATATAGTATCAAGAAAATGCTGCATTTTGCTTCGTTTGCTACTTGTTCAAACATAAGAAAATAGGGAAAGGGGACTACGTATATATTGATGGTGGTTGGAGGAATTGGAATAGGGATGATGCATTTTAAAACATGTGGGTGTTGTAGCAAGTGTGCACAATCATGCTCAAGAGAGAGATATAACTTATTTTTGAATCCCAATGCGGCAGTTGATAATCTTGTTGTGAAGGTAAATCATGAGGAACGACATCTTTACAAGCTCATGTTGCTTTACTCTCTTATATGCTTGAGATTTCTTCTGGGTCAAGGATTAACATTTTGTGTCCATGATGAAAAGGAAGATTCTCGCAATAGAGCGGACTTCCTTAAACTTTTGGAATGGCTTGCAGCAAATAGTAAAGAAATGAATAAACTGGTTTTGAAAAATGCCGCAGGTAATTGCACCTTGTCTTCCCCCGAAACACAGAAGAAGAATATTCAATGTTGTGCCATACACACTAGGAAGGAATTTATTGAAGAACTTGGTGATGAAAATTATGCAATTCTCGCTGATGAGAGTAGTTATATATATCACATAAGGAACAACTAGTTGTTTGCTTGGAGTCAGTCCTTTGACTTTGATTTTAGTGCCCAATTGACGCCTCTTATTCTTGGATATACAAATGATTTATCTCATTGTTTGCAAAGAAGAGAGCAAGATATTGCTAATGCAATGTCACGCGTTGGTATGGCAAAGAGGATAATGCAAGAGATCGGATCTGATGGTTGGGATCCATTCTATCAAATGTGATTTCATTTTGCAATGAACATGCATCCAAGTTCCTTCATTGATTATGTGCCTTATGGGAGATCGACACGGTTTTCTTCACAACAAACTAATGATGATCATTTTAGAATAAAAGTATACACTAGTGTTATTGACAAGATCTTGACGATCTGTTTGATGAGGTCAATATGGAGTTACTTGTTGTATGGTAGCCTTGAATCCTACAGACTCATTTGCTTCTTTTGATGCAAAGAAGGTACGTAGACTTCCTGAATTTTGTCCTAGGGATATTTTAAATGTTGATTTGATAAGACCTGAGACACAGCTTGTTAACTACATTGGTGACATGAGAAAATATGAGAACTTCAAAGGCCTAAAACATCTTGTTGAGCTATCATTCATGCTTGTTGAAACAAGGAGGCATATTGTTCTTGATGTGGTCTACTCTCTTTTCAAATTGGTATTTCTTCTACCAGTGGCAATGGCAAGTGTTGAAGAGTGTTTTTCGCAAGGAATTTAGTGACGCATAAGTTCAGGAATAAGATGGATGATAGTCTTTTGGATGATTGTATGATCACAATCATTGAGCGAGATACTTTCTTCAAGATAAACGATGATGATATAATTGAGACTTTCATGGCAATGAGGAAACGATATCCTCAAAAGAATAAGTAGTGTTGCTATATTTTTAAAAATTATGGCGTTCATGTAATATTCCTATATGCAAATTTGAGCCATAATCACTGAATTTATGCTACTTGTGCGACTTTATAAATTTGTTTTCTTCATTCTATTGAAAATTAAATCCTTGCTCATTGTTCTGTTATGTTTGTGACATTGGGAAAAAAATAGTTGCCTATCCAAGATCCACCACTGTTGGTGACGCCTCTCTCTGTGTTTTTTAATGCAAACTAAACCGGACTTGAACAAAGTCCCTTCAAAGATTTCATTTTACTTTCAGCTTATCATTTCATTTTTTAAATAACAATAGTTCAAACTCACTTACTGAGCAAGTTGGAATATTTTGAGCTCATTTTGCCCAGTTGTTTGAAGTTTTTTTGTTTTTGTAACTTTTGGCCAAAGTTTGTTCTAAAAGTTAAGCTTTTTTAAAATTATAAAATAATTAATAATTGAAAATACATGTAGTGATTCAAGTGATAAACTTTCAAATCATCCTGCCAAGCCGATTGGAAGCTATCATAGTTTTTATAACTTTTGGCCAAAATTTAACCAAAATTTGAATGTTTTCAAAACAACCTTAAGTCGCTATTTGTCTTAATCTGAGTTCAGTGGGAGGAGAAGTTATTGGAATTTTTCACATTTTGAGAAAAAGTTTAAAATTTTAAACTATTGTTTGTTAAAAGTTAGAAAAGTGAGGGTGTTTCGGAACATGGGTGCATATGCTCCCACTATTTTGAAATGCATTTTACACAGATTTTGAACTTCAGAAAAATTGAAACGAAAAATTTGTACGTACATCTTCACATGCTACACGCTCACAAAGTCGTTTCATAAAAAATCGACTTATTATGTGATGTGTGTAAAAAAGACAAATTTCAGTGCAAAAAATAATGCTTTTCACGAGATCAATTTTCTCTTTTTTACATAGACCATAATTTTTTTTGGTATTTTGTGAAACTTGAGGAACGCACATATATTATGGAGATGTACATGTAGAATTTTTTGTCAAATTTTTTTGACACTTCGAAATATGATTTTTTGGTAGAGGGAGTATACGCACCCGGGAGCCGAATTGAATTTCCGGAAAAGTGATACTTCCAAACGGTTCGGTCTAAGACTCTAAGTTCGGTCCTTCAGATAAAAAGAAACCTGAAATCTTATTGGCTTACGCGTGCCAGAACGACGCGCCGAGCGGGCGGTCGCGAGGCCACCTGATCCTTTCAGGTGCTTCTTTGTCCGGGTGGTGCACGTGGGTGACGTGGGTTACTAACCGTTGCTTCTCGTCATGGGTCCCACATGTCGGTGATTGGGTTGGTGGGTTTCCTCGTGAGAAAAATATACAACCACCGCTGTTCGAATTTGGGGGATCGTGCCCACTTCTCGCCCTCCGCCCGCAGCTTCCCCATTCCCCTCTCTCGGCAGCGGCGGAGAGGCTCCCCGTGGCGGCGATTTGTGCGGCGATTGGTGGTTGCCGGAGGCTGTAGGGGGTCGGCGGGGTGGCGCTCCGCAACGGGGGCGACTGAATCGGAGACGCCGATCGCGGGAGCTACTGCCGCGGCGAGGAGGCGGTGGGGAGCGATCTCAGCGGCGAGTAAATCAGCGCCGAGGAGGTGTTCCGCCGCCGTGTCGGAGAGAAGTTCGTGAGCATCTACTACTGCCGCCGCGCCGCCGTGCACTCCCGTGTCGCGGTAATTACTCCCTCCTCCCCTGCAGCACTCTACCCCCGATTTGGTAGTAGTTGGCCTCTACCCGCGGCGAGGTGGCGCGGAACTCTAGGTTGAGGTCGACCGCGCCGAGGTGAGGTCGACCGCTGCGAGGTGGCGCGGCGAGGTGGCGCGGAGAGGTTGGGGGTGCTCGCCTCCCCGTTGATTTTTGCGATGACGGTGGGCGTGATGGCGATGACGGGCCTGGGCGGGCCGTTCCCGCGGCGGCTGCTGCTGCGCTGCGCGGTCTGGACGGCGGCGAGGATGTGGTGGGCCTCGAGGAGCTCGCTGGGGTCAGGGGTGGGGCCACTTGCGGACGCCGATGGCGTGGCGGCCGACGAAGACGGGGCCGTGGTGGACCTAGTGGTGCGCGAAGGCTTTCGGTCTCGGCGACTGTGGTGGTGGTGGTGACGGTGGTGGATGTGGTTGTGGTGGTGGTGATGGTGGCGGTGGCGTTGGAGCTGACGAGCGTGAGCGGCGGGGTGACGAGCGAGACGAGGTGTGCGGCGGGGTTGAGTGGCGGGGTGGGGAGGAAGAGGAGGAAGACGACGAGGCGGGAGAAGCGGAAGCCCACGGTCATGGATGTGGCGCAGAAGAGCGTGTGCAGGATGAGCCAGGTGGTGGGCAGCGACGGCTTGGCCAGCTCCGGCGCGGAGTCCGGCGAGGCCGCCGACAGCGGGAGCTTCATGTCGCCGGGCGGCGAGATTTCCTCGTGGCTGCTTCGGCCGGCGCGTGTGAACTCCGAACCGCTCAGCTTGCGAAGTGATTGCAGGTTGGGTTTGGGTCGGGCGAGAGGGGTCGAGGGAGTTTTGAGGTTTTTTTCTGGATAAGTTGATGTTGTAGTTGCTTTTTGTATTACTGTTATTGCTAATACAGGTGTGCTTGTTGCCTGTAGTGGTAGGAAACTTGCTTATGCACTGGTAGAAAACATGCTTATGCAGTTATGCAGTTTTGCAGTGGTAGAAAAATTGCTTATGTACTTGTTTTTTTGTTCCATTTTTGTTTGTTGCTAATCCAGATCTGTTTGATGGCTGTAGTGGTAGAAAACTTGCTACAATAGTTTGAGATGGTTATCTACAGGTTCATATTGTTGTTTTGGTTGACTATGTTGATACAATAGTTGCTTGTCACACCTACGCAGGTTCATAGTTTGAGATGATTAGGTGGATTTAACTTTTTTGAGCCAGCATTTTGATTTTCATACTTATCTTTATTTTCTGTTGCTCGGGTTGAAGACCACCATCTAGGTTGTTTATGCATATTGAAAACATGAGGCTATGTCTTCCTAGGTTCAAGTCTAAAACCAATCACACCTTATGAATTTTATTAGTTTTGATTCAGTTGTGTATTGAAAATAAAGGCTAGGACCTATACTTGAGTTTTCTTATAGACTGAATGAAGAGTTGTATTTGATTTTTATAATTTTGTACTTTTGTTTGTTGCTCAACTAGAAATGTTTTTTGTTGCATGTACTGCTATGTTTTTTTTGTTGCCTGTAGTGAAATGTTTGTTGCTCTAGTGCTATGTTTTGTTGCCTCTAGTGCTATTAAAGTTGATATGCAGAATGAATCTTTTTTGTTTTGCATAGTTTGCTTTTATTTGGGTTGTTATTGCTGAACTTTGCTATGTTTGTTGCCTGTAGTGCTAGTAAAGTTGCTATGTAGATTCAGTTCTTCCTCTTGTAAATTTCATGTTGATAAGGTTACCTACTTATCATTTGTTTTTTAGCAAATAGGTGTGCTAAAATGGTAGGAACTCGATCCGTCCGAAGTAGTCGGGTCTTCTTCGAGTCACCATCAAGTTCAGGTTAGTTTCCTTTTTAATCTCTTGTTTTTTTGCTTTTCTGCAATTTGTATTCACTTAAATGGTTGGGTCCTTTTTTCTCCTACAAACTTTTATATGTGTTTATATGTGTGTTGACTCCCCAATGCAGCCTACCAGTCATATTGCAATGAAACGAAGGTTGCAGCTCGGTAGAGGGCATCCTCCAAAAAGGAAGAACATCATCAAGGTGGTACCACAAAAGACCGGGGATGCTTGGAGTTCGAAGAAGACAAGCAACGAAACGAAAGAAAAGGAAGTTAAGAAAAAAAAGGATAGCGCAGATGTAAGTTTACTGTACTCACGATGCATCATTTCTTACACAGAGCATTTTTGTATAATTGTCTGTTCTTGGTAGATTCTTTTGTAACATGCAGTAAATTTAAGAGTTGATGGGACTTTTAGGAGTAACTTTTTCTTTTTTCTATTTTTTGTGCAACTTGGCTATGCAGGAAATAAGAAACAGGGCATCACCATCCCGTTTCTTTGCTCTAAATGGTGATCTTAATGCTGATCAAAGGATTGCCATACTTAAGATGGACTTAGGTGGTCTTCTCAACATCGGTGCATGCACTATGCCCGTTGATCTCAGCCAATGGGTGATGAAGTGTTATGATCATGCGAAATCAGAGTTAGTGATACCCAACAGGGGGAAGATACCAGTTGACGCTGAAAGTGTTTCAAGAGTTTGGGGGCTACCGAATTCCGGGCTCAAAGTTTGTTACGAGATGAAGACGGACATCATCAAAGCAATCAATGAGGAGTACGGTTTTCCTGGAACGAATGCTCCTGAAAAGACTGCATGGTGTAAGATGATAAAAGATATGAAAGGTGCTTTTGATGACCGATTTCTCCGAGCTTGGGCTATTGTTGCTTTTGATTGCTTCCTTGCGCCGACTACCGGCCTTAAAGTTAGCCCACGCTGCTACCCTGCTGTAAATAATATCAAGCTTCTTCCACGGACAAATATATGCCAATTTGTTGCCGATCGGATCGGGGTTGCTTTCAGCCGCATTGGGAAATAAGAAGTACGTGCATTCTGTTGCGTATTTCATTTGGTGGTAAGTGTATTTTTTTCCTATGATGAACACAATACAGAGAATAGCATATATGAGGAAAATTATTGTTTACATTCAAACATTTTAGTTGCTAGTTTTTGAGATATGACCAGCCTGTGTGTTAATTCATGTTTCCACTGTATTAATCTCTGCAGTTGCTTTTTGGTACATACTTTTTGCACATGTACTGCTTGTTAGTTGCCTTGTTCAAGTCATAAATTGCCTCCCAACTATGTATTGCATAATCCACCAAGAGCTCTTTTTGGTTTTTATCAATGAATTTGTTGCCTTCAATCCATATTTACTTGCTTAGAAATACAGTTTTTTAAGTTGCCTCACATGTAGTTTTTTGCTTTTTCTATCTATGATGTTTTTGTGAGCCAACAAGATTTTCAGGTAATTCAATTCTGTTTTGTGAGCCAAAACAAGATTTTTCAGATTTCATATATGTTGTTGTTGCCTATATTAGTTGTGAAGTTGCATGAATAGGAGCTGTAGTTGCCTATATTGGTTACAAAGTTGCTATTCATTTCAGATATTTGATTATGAATTTTGCATGAAAATAGCTACTGTATTTTGCCTTGAATTTTGCAGTCACTTTATAACCTCATGAAAATAGCTACTGTTTCTTGTTTCTCCAATGCTTCCTTTGCCCCCTCACACATCCCTTTTTTTGATGAGCGAGATGCTTGTACCTTGATTCACTAGAAGTTGATGAGGTTATAAGTGACTGCAATCCTCGTGTTGATGCCTGGGACAGCTCATTAATTAGCAAGGTGAAGAAGAAGGATAGGATTAGCCCTGGAGTTTTCGGCAAATTACAAGTATGCAATAGACCATAAACTTCTTTTTAATTTTGCTAAGATAACTTTTTCATTTCTTAGAAAGTTCACAGTCTTCTTTTTTATATGCCCTTACACTGATACATTTTTTCCAATTTTCTTTTATGAATTTAAAAACCAGCTGAAGGAGAAATACAGGGACACTCAACAGGGTGGTCTTTTTGGAGGATTGCTAAAGGTTGAACAGGTTCATCGCGTCAAATCTGCCACGAGACTACGACCAAAGTGTGAGCACCTAAAACAATACTTATTTCTTAGTTATAGCATAGTTTTTATATCATTCTTTTTCCACAGCTTATAATTGTTAAGAATTTGTTTCCTGATTTCAATTGTTACAGAAGAAAAGGAAAATTTCTGCGTTGCTTTATGGTCCAGTGCTCTGAATTTGAAGAGTCGATGGCAAAGTTTGTCCAGGGGATTGGCAATCTTGAGCAACATATTGCTGCTGGAAGCACTACCCGTGCCAATGTAGTACCGAAGGAAAAACCACAGAGGCCAACGAAGAGGCAGCGTATGAGTCACGAAGAAGAGGCAGCACTTCAAGATGATACTGATGACTCCGCAAATTCTGATGACGATGAAGCTGACAACCTGGTATTGAATGATGATGATAGCGACGATGACAGAAGGCAAGTAATTATCAAAACTCAAATGCAAAACATGAAACATTATAACAGGCAACTTCATGATCATTTAGATGCAATTTTAATTCCTATTACAGGCAACTAAAAGTATAAAGCAGGCAACTTCATTACCATCTGTAGCAATTAATTTACCAGTACATGCAACTAGAACTGCATTTATCTGCAACTTTCCCAAATTTATTTTCCACTGCAATTATATTGTCTGCAAGTAAACTAATAAACACAGGCAACTTCATGACCATTTTCCAGCTATTTTTTTAATAGCCATTACATGCAACTACAACTGTTCAAACTGCAACTTTTACCAAAATAAATAATCTATGCATAGTTTTTTGATTCCCCTTTTTCGTGTTAACAGGGAAGAAGATACCGAGGATGACAGTGAGAATGATAACAACGATGACAACCGAGCTGACGCTGAGGATGATGGGGAACAACGTGATGACGCTGATGAGGAGGAGGTTGAAGGGAATGGGGACGATGACGAAGAGGAAGAGGAAGATGAAGAGGAAGAGGAAGAGGAACATGGAGATGATGATGAATTTGATGGTAAAGGAGGTGATGACGGAGATGATGACAGTGATGGTGATGGAGGCAACAATGCTGCAACTGGCGGTCGTGGGGGACAAAACGACGATATGCATGATGACGAAGCTAGTGACGATTCTTTGACCACTCGCGCAGTACTATCTTAATACCAGGAGTAAAAGGGGCGATGCAGTGTACGGGTGACAAGAGGAAAAAGAAGGATGATGCCGATGTTTTGCCAACGAGCAACAATGGAGGATGCATCGAGTGCTCGACTTGTGCAGATTTGAGAAAAAGAGTAAGCTTGCGAGACATCCCTCCAACGGAAAAACATGTTGTTCTTGAGGAAAGGTCACATAATATCAAAGAAAATGTGTCCAAAGAACATTCAACCCCCAATGCTGCACATGAGGATGGATTGGCTTTCATCAATGCTATGCAAGGTAGCCTGGGGCATACATGGAGTTTCTTGGTCGAACTCCTAGTCACGGGACGGAAGATGTGCAACATGATGAGCCCACATTGGGTAAACATGCAAGTGCCATGAAAAACATCAACAAACAATCAGCTATCGAAGCCGTTCATGCAGGTTTGCGGGGAGAACATTCAAATGCCGGATCGAAGGCAACATCGGCCACGCTTGTTGCAACTTCCGATGAGCATACATGCAACTAATGCTCGGAACCGAGGCAACTACAGCTAGGCCGAGAGACAACCGCAAATCCAAGAGCCTTTCAAAGATCTTCGTCGATCCAGTCGCATCATCCACCACAGCGAGGCAACTCCTACCACCATGAGGGGAATACACTGAGATGCCGCGCAACTCATGCTGCCAGGGAGGCAACAACACCTGGACCTGTTTGTACCTCACCAACTGATCATGCAACAAGTGTTGCAAACAAGGCAACTACCAGTTCACTTGCAGCAACAAGCCCTTTGGAACATGCAACTCCAGCCCTACAGGTGCCAGTTGTGCCCAGCAATAGGGTGCAGTTTAGTCCTCCTACACGTCAAACATGCCCACCGCCATCTCCACACAAAGCTCCTCGAGGGTCTTTGTCGCAGGATGAGGTATACAGTTTGATCAACAAGAGCATCGCGTCACCGGACATGCCCCGAAGATATGCAGCAAGCAGCAAATCTATCGAAACAAAGTGGAAGGAACAAAGCAATTATAAGATGAAACTCCCGAGGACCAGGTCTGGAAGTGAGCTTCTGGAAGGGTATTGCAACGCGCCAACATTCAATCTTGGCCCGGAATTCGATTTGACTGAAAATCAAAATGCTGCAACATGTGCATCCGCAGATGAAGAGTATGATGCTTTGGAAGGAATTGATCCCGCAGAGATTGAGAGGGTTTGTATTGCTGCCGAGTAAGCACGCAGACCTGTGCACGAGCAACAAAGAACTGAACAGAATTCAATATCTCCAAACAGCTTTCAAACACCTATGAAAGAAGCAGAGAATGTTGCAACTGAATCAATATCGGGTGGTACAGGAGCTCAACAGCTCCTCATCAATTCCGGAGGAGGATAATCAAGCTTCCACCGTGCAAAAAATCTCCTTTTGTCAATGTTGATAGCACCAAACAGCTCCAAAGGTCTCACTGAAGTGAACAAACCGTATGCTATGATAATCCAAGTATGCGAGAAGAAGCACTAGGCAACAGAATTCAGATGACAAAAGGTTTCTCCTACCTACAACATGCACTAGTTTTCTTCCATGAATCAATGATGCATGCTTAGTTGCAAACACTTTTTTATTGCAACTTATCTAATTTGGGGTTGTCTTTCTCCCTTCAATTTCTTACAGCCTTCATATCGTGGACTTTGGTGGATACCATATTACGGCGAAGGAACTCGCAAACTCAATGAAGCCAGGTGGTTGGCTACATAGTGCAGTTATGGAAGTGGGAATTCAGGCAATCACAAAGAACATTAAACCATCATCTAACAAGGTCATCATGCCACTGAGGATAGGAGTAAGTACAAGTCATGTACAGTATGAGAAACTTTCTTTTGTGTTGGACATGAAAATGCTGATTACTATTTTTGTTTTTTTTGTTTCGTTTGCAAAGACTTGGTTGCAGAACCTCGACTTTAACCGCCATGAAATGAAGGAGCTGTTCAGTTATGAAAGACGTTTAGATAAGAAAGACATGGTATAACTTCCTTTCTTTTCTCTGTTTTTTTTTAAATTTTATTGTTTTGCATTTTTTCATGGTTGGTGCTAACCATGCAATTCATGCTAAAAACATGCCATTCTGTACTTCAGAAGCAACTTTCTTTACATACAAAGCAATTTCAATCCCATTCCAGGCAACACTCTACTGTTTAAGAAGCAACTACTTTAGTGACTCCAAGTATTATTTATCACCAACAAAAACATTTACAGCAACATTCTTTCTTTTGTATAGCAAATACTTCCAAACAATAAGTAATTTCAAACCATACCCATCCAACATCCTTATTACTACTACGTGTAATTTAGAACCAATTCAAGGCAAATACAGTAGCTATTTTCATGCAAACTCATAATCAATATGTGCAACTAATAATTTATTTTTTAAAACATGTTTGTACTTCTGGTGTTAAGATAGAATGAATAGAACTTTGTACTAAATTTCATGCAACTTCAAGGCAAATATATGCAACTACAGCTCCTATTCATGCAACTTCACAACTAATACAGGCAACAAAGCACATGTCTTCTCATGAATAACTTTTTTTTTACTAAATTTTTGCTCTGTTTTATTTTAAGCTCTGACCAAACAGTAATTATATATGTCAAACTACCAGGTCTTGATACCTGTCTGCGAACCACTAAACAAGAAGACAAAAAATGAACCTCTCGTTAACCACTATTGGTTGTTAACTGTGAACATGAGGGACAAGAGGTATCAAGTGCTCGATTCATGGAGGACATTCAATGACAAAGCTCTAAGGGAAACTTACAAGAAGATCCGCACTACTCTGTCCATTCTATGGGAGGAGAACTACAACAAGTCTAAAATCAAAATAGATGATTTCATGTTGCAAGAAATAGCAGTGCCAAAGCAAACCAATAAGTAAGCAATACCACTTGTTTTATAAACTATGTTTTATGCTTTCTTTTCCACTTTGTGTTTAACATTCCATGGTCTTTTACTCACTGCCTTTTTATTTACTTTGTTCTTTCTTTCTGTCGCGTCTTATGGTGTTGCAGCCATGATTGTGGGGTTTGCACGCTCATGAATGCGGACGGCTGGGGAGGGAGATTGCCACCAGAATATAAAGCCGAGGATATCCCAAAGATAAGGAAGTTGCCGACGCACAGCTTGGGTTACTTCGGAAGATAACAAAGGAAACTGGAGGCAAATTCTTAACATTTGAAGAACAAGTATGCAGACATCAATTCCTTTTTTTTGGTTTCTACTTTTTTATAAATGTTATCAGTGCATCATTTTTTCTACTTACATGTTATAATTCATCTCCTAATTCAGTTTTTCATACTCGCCAGTACATGTCTGATATCAATGTTCTCATAGTTGCTTCATTGTCATCACAATTTGCTTGCACTAGTACTGCATTTTGCATCGTTTTAACCTAAAAGTTGCCACAACACATAACAGCAAGGAAATTTTTTCATATTTCAGAGTTGCACACTAGACTACAATAAGGGAGGCAAGACTTTTCTTTGATTTTTCAATAAGTCACAACTAATGTAGACAACTAAAAGAGAAAAAAAAATAAAGCTCGCGGAGAACTACAAAGGACTTGTGTTTCTGCAGTACTACAGAAACCTAAGCTTGCAAGTTGCAGAATTGTGCTCGAACGAACCACAAGTGTGACACTGAACTTTTTTCTTTGGATGCAACTCAAGAGCTGAAACTGTACGGTGCACCTTAGTCCTCCCTTTAGTGGTTGTTTTTGCCGGGTCCCTAGGTTTAGTAGGCCGATCGTGTGCACTAGTGGACGGGACTCGCCGAGACAGGCTTCTTCTTCTTGAGCGACTTGTTCAAGTGAGATATCTCTCGTTGCTGCAGCTCTCAAATGTTTGTTAACAATGGCGAGTAGCTGCGTCCGTTCTACTAGCAATACGGGCAAGTTTTGTGAATCCCATATTAAGGTTCGCGTGCCGCAATTGCACTTGTGATTCCGGAGGCATAACATCCGGCTCGTTCAAGCAATCGTCGCCGGCACATAACCACTCAAAGCACCTTGAGTCCACCTTTTTAGGATATACCTATCCGGTATCTCATCAACACCAAGGTGGGTGAAGATCTTTAAGATGTGGCAACAAAGTATACCATCCCTGTCCATCTTGGAGCACTCACAAGTAATACGTCCCTTCTTCCTTATTAGCGGTTACCGTGTAGGTCCTAGTACCATATTTTGCGCACCATCCCCTGTTTGGCTCAAGCTTGTAAAAGTTGCAACCAAATGGTAACACATTGTACCTCCCAATCAGCTCAAACTCGTTCCGGAACCTCAAATATATGTCTCTGCAGTAAACTTTGAAAGCATGTTCCTCAACAGGGAATGGTGACCATGGACGAAGTTCCAAACAATCCGTCCCGTAATCATTACCCCCTTCTTTCACAAGTACATGAGTCCGCAACTTCTCATACCGTTGTACAAAGTGTAGTATAGACTTTTTTGGGTTCGTATAGCGTTTGAGAATGGCATTAAAGCCCTCACTTCGTTGCGTGGACCGCAGGAATGGGAAGAATCCGTGCTTGAAGTAGCATGGTACCCACTTAGCACGATTAGCATAGAGAGTCGTAAAGTAAGAATTTGCACCACCAACAACCGGCCACTTGCCTACAAACGAGCCCATTTTGCCTCAAACTCCTCCGGTGAAAAGCTGAAATCGATGCAATCATTGAAATCTTCAGCTAAACCAGGGTTCCTGCCCAGTGTAGGGCCACATTTCAACTGTGCGTTCTGCATTATGTGCCAGCGATAATTACGGTGAACAGAGGATGGGAACAATCTGCCAATCGAGACCGCCATAGCACCATCTTGGTCCGTGATAATATTGTCCGGGCAAGACCATTCATGGCAATAAGGAAACTCTCAAATAACCAATCATAGCTTGTTGCCAATTCTTGCTTAACAAATCCACAACCCAAGCATGATGGACTCGCCCATGTTTATTTATCCCAATGAATGGCGCAAAAGGCATACTCGTACTTATTTGTCAAGTAAGTTGCATCAAAGGAGACACAAGTCGTGGTAAGCCTCTGCATATGCCTTCCGGCAGCACCATCAACCCGTAAAATGTTTTCTACCCCGTCTTCGTCGTCCAATTTTAACCGGAAATAAAAGTCCGGATCCTTTTCTTCTTTAAGCTCTACAAAGTAGCTCACAACTTTAGCCGGATCCCCATCTTTTGTTTCTTCTCTAGTCGAGTTGCACGAAGAGTTGGTGATTGTTTTGGTTGTGTATGGCACAAGCAACTCGAACCATAAAATTCTGACATGATTTCCATCATTTTACCTGTTATTGAAAACAAAGTAGGAAATGGTTAGTTGGTTGTATTATAGTCCACAACTATTTGCCTCACATTTTCGAGCATTACTTTCCAAACTATTTTTACACGCATTTTTTCAATGACAACTTGCACAACATATCCTGGAATTTGACAAGTAAACCAGGCAACTACCTAAACAATCCATGAAATCATAGAACCATTCCAGGCTAGTACCAATTCAAGTGTCTGCAAGTAAATTAATAGAACAGGCAACTTCATGACCATTTGCAGCAAATTACTAACCATTACATGCAACTAGTTATTCTTTCCATGCAACTTTACAAATACTACTTTCACATTCTTTTTTACTTTTCCAAATGATTCTTACCAGCTGAATTTTTTTCCACATGCAACATACACAATTTTGCAGTATCAAAACAGAAAAACTTACCAGCTGTCAAATTTGTATTGTGAAGATTCTTCACAAATTCCTTTTCCTCCTTTGGCATGCCTTGGTGTGACCTCAGATACTTTGTGAGCGATGGTTTGTGGATAAGTGGATGGTTATGCTCCGGCACAAAGTGGATAACCTCCCATCTTCCATCAATTAACTTCACAACCATCTGGGCCTTGCAAAACGTGTGCACAATATTTTCTCTTTTACGCTTCTTGGGCGCCTTTTCTTTTCGCCCTTGAGCAAGCAAGATCAGCCACAACGGAAGCAAGCTCTGCATTTTCAATATCAGCCTCATCTTCGGACTACGTAATCAGGAATTGGCCCCACATCAACCTCGCAACTCAGCCCCACCATCATCTTTCCTTGGTCTCCTGAATTTGTTGCAAGTGAACTCGCTGTTTCGTTTCTCTCCGGTGATTGTAGACCTCCTGTTACTATTTACTTTCACAGAGAAACCTTTCCTTGCAGCATGTGCATTGTAGTGCTCCTTAGCACCCTCCAACATATCATAGCGCATGCCAACATGGGGGTCATTTGGCTGGGACGAAGCCTCATCCTCATTTCCATCTTGTGCAATTGAAGTAGTGTCCGTAGGAGCAACAAAAGGACTCGTGTATGTATTTGTTGCAGCAGGTTCTACATTAACAACCGGGCGTGAGTGTTCACGAGTGGCTGTGGAGACTCGTCAATTGCCTCATCCAACAGTTGTGTAAAATAATTGGGAGGTAAGATACCAGGTTCCTCATTAATATCAAAAGGAACCTCATTTAGATCAAGGAAATCCACTCCATGAGTACCAGGGACCTAGAACAAATGACCCTTTAGCAATTACAACAACACAAAATGTAACTCAGGCAAATAGTTAGTGAAAACAAGCAACTAACATGGGCATGGAAGCAACTAACATGCACAACCAAAGCAACTAACAACCACAAACAAAGCAACTAACATGCACAAACATGTAGCAAAAAACAGGTGGGTTTTTTGTAGGGAAGATGATGATGATGACAGTGAGTACTTTTTTGTTGCTATCAACATAATACTAATTTTTATGTTCATGCCTTACTACTTATGTATTGCATCTGCAATATTTACTTCTTACAACTACATTTTTGACTTGGAACTAACACCTTGTTCTATAAACACATAGGCATCGTTGACAAAGAAGATATAAAGTGCAACAGGAATTGCAAAGGACAACATCATGACTTCCTCAACATCGATTGCTACTTTTACCTAGAACAGAGTACACTTTTCTTGGCTAGGTGCACGCTCTAGTTTGCAGATATGTGGATTTGTACATAGCATGGAGTTCTTCTAGATGTCAAGACCACTGTTGAATATGTGTTCCATTTTTCTGTTGATGGATCATTACTTCTATTTTCTACTATGTGCCGTAGTGCAGACCTGCAAATTACTTGTTGCCTGGAAACATTTACTTGTTGCTTCTATTAAGCATTGAATTTCCATGCATGGTTTACAAAGTTACCTGCTTCTACTTTTGTGTCATCCTACATTACTTGTTGCCTGGGAAACATTTTTTGTTGCTTCTCTTATGCATGAAAGTTGCATGCATAGGCTAAAAAGTTGCTTACTCTACTATTTTCACCCTATTTTTACAAGTTGCCTGGGAAACATTACTTGTTGCTTGTACTAGGCAAGGAATTTGCATGCATGGGTAACAAAGTTGCTTCCTTTTGCTTGTTCTTCCTAGAATTATTACCAGCTTGCAGTTCCTCATAGTACTTGCTTCAAATTGGCTACCAGTTGCATATTCTGCCCAGATTTTTTGCCTGTTACTACATGGGCACATAGTATGCATGGCTAACAAGAACAAAAGTTGCCTGATAGTTTCCAATCTAGATGGGAAACTTCAATCTAGATGCAGGAGCAAATCCTACTACTGTATAGGCAAGAAACTTCACAGACAACTAGCAGGTATGTCCCATAGCTTCTCTTTGATGAAAAAAGAAGGCTATCAGGAGAGGAATAGGAGGATCTATAGGCAATTTCTGAAGGTTTCTGTTCAGTTTTTGTTACCTGATCTGAAGATCCCACTGGAAATCTTCCTGTTCTGGAGATGCCTGGTTCTTGGTTCGTAGACATGGAGAGCTGGGAGGTTGACGAAGGGATTTGGGAGCTTGACGAAGGGAGCTTGGAAGGTTACGAAGGGAGATGGGGAGCTGGAGGCAGACGAACGGCCTGAACGGAGCTGGGAGCTCCAGGTTGACGAAGAGCTGGTAGGTTTTTCGTTCTATTTTTACGACAGATCTGGGCGTTGGGCGTTGGATCTGGGATCTGGGGGAGCTAGGTTTGGGCGGGGATTGGAGGGAGGATCTCCCGCCCTGTTTTTTCGGGATCTGGTGCGTGCCAGAAAGAGCCAACCGGCACGCAGGTGGTGGACCAGGTGGCTTTCCTTTTTCAGCCAACCCGACAGGTACTTTCCTTTTTGGGCCGGCCGCTCGGTTTGACAATTGGGCATGCGGCCGCCCGCTAGACGCGCCCAAAAAGAAAAGAGAGAAACCGACCGTTGTCACGTGGAACTGACTAGTGAGACAGAATGTCAAAACGCTGTTATATAGACTAAATAGTGAGATCCTTCGAAACAACTTGTCCTAGTAGTTGTGGGTTTCTGGGGGTTTCTTTTTTTGTGAAACCCTATCCCAATTTTTTGCTGTTTTGTGATGTTTGCTCATGGGTTTATCGACCCTTTGTGGTATGAAAGCTTTTTTCAGATGGCTACGATGTGAAAGATGATAATGCACCTTTGGCACAAAGAACAAAGCGACCAGGCATCCAAGCTCTGTGATACCATATCAACTGTAGGATTAGGCATCAACTCGTAAGGGCATACCAACGGGGCGACCCATATCGAACGTCCAAAAGTGATCTGTTTGCGTCACTCCGCGGACATATTTTGATCGCGCGTCCGTTTACGTCTGGATGTGCTTCCAGCGGGGCGACCCATTTTTGTTTTCTAATAATATTTAAAAAACATAATATAGTAAAAACTACACTCGGTACAAACCCTAGGCTACTTGCTGTCCGACGGCCCGGCCACGTTGTTGCGTCCCTCCTCTCGTTTGCTTCTCCGCCGCCTGCCGTGCGGCCGCTAGAGTTCGGTGCCCGCCACGTCCTCTAGCAGGCGCTGCCGCAGCGTCTCGTTCGCGGCATCCTCGGCCTTCTTGAGCATCTCGAAGGAGTCAACTAACGCCCTCTCCTCCGGGGTAGGTGCATCAGGGTCATCAGATGACCATGAGATATCGAAGGAGTCGTCCTCTGCGGCGGCCGCCTCCCTACGGCGTTCCATCTCGGCGTCGAACGTCGCGTGGGCCTCCCGCTCCTCCTCTGCTTCCTGCTCCGCGCCAGCCATGAACTTCGCGTCCCTGGCCGCGTCAAGGATGGTGTCGCTGCTTTCGTCATACTCCAACTCCTCGTCGGAGCTCTCGACCGGGGGAGGTGGAGTCAGAGGTGGAGACGTGGTAGCCTGGCCGCGGCCGGCGCTGCTCATGGCAAAGGTGGAGGTTGTGCGGCGGCTAGGATTTTGTGTGGGAGGAGATGAGATGCGTGCGCTCCTGTTTATATAGGCTGGAGGCAGGCAACGGCCGCGGCACGCGTGACATCGTCATTACGCAAGGCATCACCATTAACGTGGCCGCATACTGCTGAAGCGATGGCTCGGCGCCAGAGAAGACGCATCGAGCCTGCCAGGCGGGCCCAACGAAATATCCGCCAGACGCGAGCGGGCACTCGGCGCGTCCGCGCAACATCCGCGGAGATGCATTCGAGGCGCATATTTGGGCTAGGTTTACGTCGCCGCGGACAACCCAGCTACTATGCGTCGGGCCGCTGGGCCTGGTCCCACATTCGCTCCGTTGGAGATGCCTAACTCGACTGAGGCTTCTGATGTGATGACTGACATTTATTGGTTCTGATAGATCAACACTGCAATCCTTCCTGATAGATCAAGTCGTCACTCGGTTACTCGACTGAGGCTTCTGATGCGGCGAATGACATTCTTTTTAGGTTATGGTCGACACTGCAATCCTTTCAGAAAAGCGGGGGAGAATTCAATCAGTTGGCCCATGTCACATCAGTGCACGATTGCTTTCGTACCTCCTTGGTTCGGTTCGTTTATGATTGTTTCGGGGAATTTTCTTACTGGTTCGGTTTGTCTGATGGTTTGAATGAAAATGCAATCTTTCCTTCAGTATCTTCCTTTTCCAAACCTTTCACTGCAACTTGTGTGAAGATCATAGCTAGCTGATGGCCGTCTGGTCTTTGATGTCTAGCTGCATTTGCAGTCGCCGTTTACCGCACATGTGTTTTGTGACTGACCTTCTAGAACATATCCACATATCCAGTCATGTCACATCAGCATCAGACCAGCCAACATCCCATTCTGCAAAGGAAGGCATAATTCATTCCGTGTCGAGCAGCAGATGGAGCCGCGGGGTATCGACGGCGCCCTGCACTACTGCTGCCGGCAAAAATATATGCTTTGTTTAGTTCTTAAGTTCAGCAGGTTGCAACTTCCAAGCCACGTATGTAGTTCAGTTACCTGAAGATGTCATCTCGAGATATCTCGTGCAACAAATTTAACCCAGCTCGTGCACGATCACACTAAGTGGTGGCCATGGTTCTCGGTATCCCGATACGTATCGTAGTATTTTATAAGTTTATGATACTATCGCGGCCAATCAATATGTATCATGCTGGCATCTTAATCTGGGCAGTCGTAACCCGATATGTATCATGGTATCTTTAGAATTCCGATATAAAAGCAATACCGTATGATCCCACGCTTATGCTAAAAAACAACGCTACCGTAAGCTAAAAAAGTAAAAGTTATTTTCTAGTCTCAAGGCTAACTAAGTATTTAAACAATACAAATTCAATAAGTTTAGGCAAGATGGGTTTCAAAAGAAGTTTGTATGTGCAAGAAAGCAGTAACATGCATAGCCATTTGTTTGTACCGACTGTTAAGCGTACACAATCTTTTGTTTCGTGGGTTCGTTATTTTTTTTTTTGAGAGAAGGGTTCGTTATTAGTTATGTTTGTATCATGCATTGGATGAGTTAGCACATATTTATAATATTATTTAAACAGATCATTTACATGATGAGACTATGAAAGACATAGAACATGCTAAAAATTAAAGATTAAATTTAAATTTGTTCAAGATACATCATTAATATATATTTTTAATAAAAATAAAATTCCATAGTATCTTGATACTACGGTCCGGTTCTACAATATGATAATAGCCGACAACAAAACAATACTATCTAGTATCCCGATACTGATAACCTTTCTACGATACGATAATACTATAGCTAGTATCTGACAACAAAACAATACTACCTAGTATATGGATACTGATAAACTTGGAAACACTTAGGGCGCGTTTGGTTGGCTGTGAGCCCTTTGGCTCGCATCGGTCCAGCAAAAACCGCCCGTTTGGTTGCTTGTAAGAGGTCTCCGTTGTGGCCCAACCGGTTCTCAAAGCACCCCTGGACAGGCCCTGGAGGAACGGCTGAATCGGCAGTTTCTCCGGGGACAGGCCCGTTGTCGTGCGATTTTGCACGCCCGCGTGCAACGGTTGCATGCGTGGAGAAGCGCGGGAGACGCCGCGTTGCCTTGGTCCTCGCTCCCCACTTCCCCTCACCGGTTCAGTCTTCTCTCTCCACATTCACTCCTGGCACAGACAACATCGCCCTGTCCCATCAACCGCCGCCATGGCCTCCTCGCCTCCTCCGCCTCCGCCTCCGCCATCGTCTCCAGCGCCGACGGATCCAGCCGTACGGACGTCCGCAACCAGGTCCACCGAGGCGGTAATGCGACTCGTCCGCGAGTACGAGGCCGGAGGCGGCGACTCCGGGGCTCAGATCGATGCCGGCCGAGTGCCAGTGATGAATCGACCATCACCGTTCGCGAGCACGAGGCCCGCCGGCGTTGCAACCCGGAGCGCCGCCGTCCTGGCTCTTCGAGCCGCCGGGATTCAACCGGCGGATCCGTCGGGGACGGGGTTTTTTTCCCCATCCCCACTAGGGTTTCCAACCGCGAGGGCGGCCGCAATGGCGGGCGGTGCTCCGGGCTCCAGCAGGGAGATGGAGCCCCCTCCGGGGTTCGCGTCCACCCCGATGCAGCCGGCGATGCCACGGGGCAGGCCGCGTCCGCCTGCCCCCTATGGCGCGCCTCCCGTCCCACCGCCGGGGTTCACCCGACCTCGTGCTCGACGCCAGACGTCAGCACCATCGACGCCCAGCTTCCCGACCGCTGCACCGCGGCCCGATCTGAGGATGTACTTACCGGCTACGCCACCTCCTCCTCCACCGGGATTTTCTCCTCTTCCTCCTCAGAGCGGGGCGCTGGCGAGCCACCCAATCGTAAGTACATTCAATATCCTTGTAACTTGTACATGTGAATGTACATAGGTTTCATTGCAATGTGCTTATGCTTGCAATGCCAAGGTCAAGCACCATCATGGACTTGACAATTTCTTGGCAATGCCAAGCTCAAGCAGCTGGCAATGCCGAGCTCAAGCAGCATGATTGCCTTGCATGCTTGTGATTGTGCATGACATAGCAATTGCCTGTTTGTGTTAATGTCAAGTCCATTGCCATTGCCATTGCCATTACCTGATTGTGCATGCCATTGCCACTGTTTGTGATTGTGCATGCCATTGCCATTACCTGCTTGAGCTTCTGCATTGCCATTACCTGCTTGACCTTGACATTGCTTCCTTGTGGTTGTGCAGAACTGGCCCTTCCTGGAATTCTTCTCGGACGGGCCGGATACGTCCCAAACGTATCTATAATTTTTGATGCTCCATGTTTGTTTTGTTACAATTCTTATATGTTTTATGTGTACTTTTCCACACTTTTTAGCATTTTCTGGGACTAACCTATTAACGCAGTGCCGTAGCCAGTTCCTGTTTTCTGCTGTTTTTGTGTTTCAGGAAAGTTGTACATGAAAGTTCCTCGGAATTGGACGAAACAAAAGCCCAGAGTTTTATTTTTTTGAGACAAAGACGGAGCCAGAAGGACACGCGCAGGAGTGCTGCCACGTGGCAGTACATAGGGCAGGCGCGGCCCCACCCTTGGTCGCGCCTGGCCCATGTACTGGCGCCTCGTTGATGGCGTGTAACTCACACGTTCGTTGGGAACCCAAGAGGAAGGTATGATGCGCACAGCAGCAAGCTTTCCCTCAGAAAGAAACCAAGGTTTATCGAACCAGGAGGAGCCAAGAAGCACGTTGAAGGTTGATGGCGGCGGGATGTAGTGCGGCGCAACACCAGGGATTCCGGCGCCAACGTGGAACCTGCACAACACAACCAAAGTACTTTGCCCCAACGAAACGAAGTGAGGTTGTCAATCTCACCGGCTTGCTCGTAACAAAGGATTAACCGTATTGTGTGGAAGATGATTGTTTGCGAGAAAACGAGTAGAACAAGTATTGCGATAGATTGTATGCGATGTAAAGAATAGGACCGGGGTCCACGAGTTCACTAGAGGTGTCTCTCCCATAAGATAAATAGCATGTTGGGTGAACAAATTACAGTCGGGCAATTGACAAATAGAGAGGGCATAACAATGCACATACATGATATGATAAGTATTGTGAGATTTAATTGGGCATTACGACAAAGTACATAGACCGCTATCCAAGCATGCATCTATGCCAAAAAGTCCACCTTCAGGTTATCATCCGAACCCCTTCCGAGTATTAAGTTGCAAAACAACGGACAATTGCATTAAGTATGGTGTGTAATGTAATCAATAACTACATCCTCGGACATAGCATCAATGTTTTATCCCTAGTGGCAACAACACATCCACAACCTTAGAACTTTCCGTCACTCGTCCCAGATTTAATGGAGGCATGAACCCACTATCGAGCATAAATACTCCCTCTTGGAGTTAAGAGTAAAAACTTGGCCGAGCCTCTACTAATAACGGAGAGCATGCAAGATCATAAACAACACATAGGTAATAGATTGATAATTAACATAACATAGTATTCTCTATCCATCGGATCCCGACAAACACAACATATAGCATTACAGATAGATGATCTTGATCATATTAGGCAGCTCACAAGATCCAACAATGAAGCACATAAGGAGAAGACGACCATCTAGCTACTGCTATGGACCCATAGTCCGGGGGTGAACTACTCACTCATCACTCCGGAGGCGACCATGGCGGTGAAGAGTCCTCCGGGAGATGATTCCCCTCTCCGGCGAGGTGCCGGAGGTGATCTCAGAATCCCCCGAGATGGGATTGGCGGCGGCGGCGTCTCGGTAAGGTTTTCCGTATCGTGGCTCTCGGTCATCGGGGGTTTCGCGACGAAGGCTTTAAGTAGGCGAAAGGGCAACGCGGGGGCCACACGAGGGCCCCACACGCCGAGGCCGCGCGGCCTAGGGGCTGGGCCGCGCCGCCCTGTTGGCGGCGCCTCGTGGCCCCACTTCCTTTCCCCCTCGGTCTTCCGGAAGCTTCGTGGCAAAATAGGACCCCGGGCGTTGATTTCGTCCAATTCGAGAATATTTCCTTTGTAGGATTTCTGAAACCAAAAACAGCGAGAAAACGACAGATCGGCTCTTCGGCATCTTGTTAATAGGTTAGTGCCGGAAAATGCATAAATACGACATATAATGTGTATAAAACATGTAGATATCATCAATAATGTGGCATGGAACATAAGAAATTATCGATACGTCGGAGACGTATCGGCATCCCCAAGCTTAGTTCTCGCTCGTCCCGAGCAGGTAAACGATAACAAAGATAATTTCTGGAGTGACATGCCATCATAAACTTGATCATACTATTGTAAGCATATGTAATGAATGCAGCGATCAAAACAATGGTAATGACATGAGTAAACAAATGAATCATAAAGCAAAGACTTTTCATGAATAGTACTTCAAGACAAGCATCAATAAGTCTTGCATAAGAGTTAACTCATAAAGCAATAAATCAAAGTAAAGGTATTGAAGCAACACAAAGGAAGATTAAGTTTCAGCGGTTGCTTTCAACTTATAACATGTATATCTCATGGATAATTGTCAACATAGAGTAATATAACAAGTGCAATATGCAAGTATGTAGGAATCAATGCACAGTTCACACAAGTGTTTGCTTCTTGAGGTGGAGAGAAATAGGTGAACTGACTCAACATAAAAGTAAAAGAAAGGTCCTTCAAAGAGGAAAGCATCGATTGCTATATTTGTGCTAGAGCTTTTAGTTTGAAAACATGAAACAATTTTGTCAACGGTAGTAATAAAGCATATGTATCATGTAAATTATATCTTACAAGTTGCAAGCCTCATGCATAGTGTACTAATAGTGCCCGCACCTTGTCCTAATTAGCTTGGACTACCGGGATCATCGCAATACACATGTTTTAACCAAGTGTCACAAAGGGGTACCTCCATGCCGCCTCGTACAAAGGTCTAAGGAGAAAGCTCGCATTTTGGATTTCTCGCTTTTGATTATTCTCAACTTAGACATCCATACCGGGACAACATGGACAACGAGATAATGGACTCCTCTTTAATGCATAAGCATGTAGCAACAATTAGTGTTCTCATATGAGATTGAGGATATATGTCCAAAGCTGAAACTTCCACCATGATTCATGGCTTTAGTTAGCGGCCCAATGTTCTTCTCTAACAATATGCATGCTCTAACCATTAAAGTGGTAGATCTCTCTTACTTCGGACAAGACGGACATGCATAGCAACTCACATGATATTCAACAAAGAGCCGATGGCGTCCCCGAAGCATGGTTATCGCACAACAAGCAACTTAATAAGAGATAAAGTGCATAAGTACATATTCAATACCACAATAGTTTTTAAGGCTATTTTGTCCCATGAGCTATATATTGCAAAGGCGAATGATGGAAATTTAAAGGTAGCACTCAAGCAATTTACTTTGGAATGGCGGAGAAATACCATGTAGTAGGTAGGTATGGTGGACACAAATGGCATAGTGGTTGGCTCAAGGATTTTGGATGCATGAGAAGTATTCCCTCTCGATACAAGGTTTAGGCTAGCAAGGTTATTTGAAACAAACACAAGGATGAACCGGTGCAGCAAAACTCACATAAAAGACATATTGTAAACATTATAAGACTCTACACCGTCTTCCTTGTTGTTCAAAACTCAATACTAGAAATTATCTAGACTT
The DNA here is from genome assembly GCF_022539505.1 of Lolium rigidum. Taxonomy (NCBI): domain Eukaryota; kingdom Viridiplantae; phylum Streptophyta; class Magnoliopsida; order Poales; family Poaceae; genus Lolium; species Lolium rigidum. The sequence goes on along the minus strand of NC_061512.1, from coordinate 208,566,299 downwards.
TAGAGAGACCAAATATGCAAACCAAATTTTAGCAAGCTCTATGTATTTCTTTATTAATGGGTGCAAAGTATATGATGCAAGAGCTTAAACATGAGCACAACAATTGCCAAGTATCAAATTATTCAAGACATTTTACAATTACTACATGTAGCATTTCCCGATTCCAACCATATAACAATTTAACGAAGAAGATTCAACCTTCGCCATGAATACTATGAGTAAAGCCTAAGGACATATTTGTCCATATGCAACAACGGAGCGTGTCTCTCTCCCACACAATGAATGCTAGGATCCATTTTATTCAAACAAAACAAAAACAAAAACAAACGGACGCTCCAAGCAAAGTACATAAGATGTGACTGAATAAAAATATAGTTTCAGGGGAGGAACCTGATGATGTTGTCGATGAAGAAGGGGATGCCTTGGGAATCCCCAAGCTTAGACGCTTGAGTCTTCTTAGAATATGCAGGGGTGAACCACCGGGGCATTCCCAAGCTTAGAGCTTTCACTCTCCTTGATCATATTGCATCATTTCCCTCTCTTGATCCTTGAAAACTTCCTCCACACCAAACTCGAAACAACTCATTAGAGGGTTAGTGCACAATAAAAATTAACATGTTCAGAGGTGACATAATCATTCTTAACACTTCTGGACATTGCATAAAGCTACTGGACATTAATGGATCAAAGAAATTCATCCAACATAGCAAAAGAGGCAATGCGAAATAAAAGGCAGAATCTGTCAAAACAGAACAGTTCGTAAAGACGAATTTTAAAATGGTACCAGACTTGCTCAAATGAAAATGCCCAAATTGAATGAAAGTTGCGTACATATCTGAGGATCACGCACGTAAATTGACATATTTTTCTGAGCTACCTACAGAGAGGCAGGTCGAAATTCGTGACAGCAAAAGAAATGCAGTAAGCGCACGAGTAATCCAAATCTAGTATGAACCTTACTATCAAAGACTTTACTTGGCACAACAAAACACAAAACTAAGATAAGGAGAGGTTGCTACAGTAGTAAACAACTTCCAAGACTCAAATATAAAATAAAGGTACTGTAGTAAAAACATGGGTTGTCTCCCATAAGCGCTTTCTTTATAGCCATTAAGATGGGCTCAATAAATTTAGTGATGCACTCGCATAAGGATGAGAGTTGAAGCAAAGAGAGCATAATAATAAAAAACAAGTATGAAACAAATTTAATCCTAACCCACTTCCTATGAAAAGGAATGTTGTAAATAAACAAGCCAATGAAGAACAAAGTGAATAGCATAGGAAGACAAAACAAGTGTAACTTCAAAAATTTCAGCATATAGAGAGGTGTTTTAGTAACATGAAAATTTCTACAACCATATTTTCCTCTCTCATAATAATTTTCAGTAGCATCATGAACAAACTCAACAATATAACTATCACATAAAGCATTCTTATCATGAGTCTCATGCATAAAATAATTACTACTCCCAACATAAGCATAGTCATTCTTATTAATTGTAGTGGGAGCAAATTCAACAAAGTAGCTATCATTATTATTCTCATCACCATAATCATCAAATGTAGGAGGCATAGTATAATCATAATAAACTTTATCCTCAATAGTAGGTGGCACCAAAATACCACTATCATCATAAATGGGAGGAAAAGTGTCATCAAAGTAAATTCTCTCCTCCATGCTTGGGGGACTAAAAATATCATGCTCATCAAAACCAGCTTCCCCAAGCTTAAATTCTTCCATAGCATTAGCAATAATAGTGTTCAAAGAGTTCATGCTAATAACATTGCTACAACTATTTTGCAAACAAAGTTCCATGGGTTTTTTAATTTTCTCTTCAAACACCTCATGTCCTAACTCAAGATAAATACTATAAAGATCTCTAATATTTTTGTTGTTTTCCATTAAGCCTAACTAGTGAAATCACACAACTTAGTGTTCTCGAGTGTGGCCATTTTAGCAGTAGTAAATGAAGCAAACTAGATAAAATAAATGCAAGTAACTAATTTTTTGTGTGTTTTTGATATAGAGTGCAAGACGAGTAAATAAAGTAAAACTAGCAACTAATTTTTTTGTGTTTTGATATAATGCAGCAAACAAGAAAGTAAATAAAATAAAGCAAGACAAAAACAAAGTAAAGAGATTGGATTGTGGAGACTCCCCTTGCAGCGTGTCTTCATCTCCCCGGCAACGGCGCCAGAAAATATGCTTGATGGCGTGTAACTCACACGTTCGTTGGGAACCCCAAGAGGAAGGTATGATGCGCACAGCAGCAAGTTTTCCCTCAGAAAGAAACCAAGGTTTATCGAACCAGGAGGAGCCAAGAAGCACGTTGAAGGTTGATGGCGGCGGGATGTAGTGCGGCGCAACACCGGGGATTCCGGCGCCAACGTGGAACCTGCACAACACAACCAAAGTACTTTGCCCCAACGAAACGAGTGAGGTTGTCAATCTCACCGGCTTGCTGTAACAAAGGATTAACCATATTGTGTGGAAGATGAATGTTTGCGTGAAAACAGTAGAACAAGTATTGCAAGTAGATTGTATGCGATGTAAAGAATAGGACCGGGGTCCACGAGTTCACTAGAGGTGTCTCTCCCATAAGATAAATAGCATGTTGGGTGAACAAATTACGGTCGGGCAATTGACAAATAGAGAGGGCATAACAATGCACATACATGATATGATAAGTATTGTGAGATTTAATTGGGCATTACGACAAAGTACATAGACCGCTATCCGACATGCATCTATGCCTAAAAAGTCCACCTTCGAGGTTATCATCCGAACCCCTTCCGGTATTAAGTTGCAAAACAACGGACAATTGCATTAAGTATGGTGCGTAATGTAATCAATAACTACATCCTCGGACATAGCATCAATGTTTTATCCCTAGTGGCAACAGCACATCCACAACCTTAGAACTTTCTGTCACCGTCCCGCATTTAATGGAGGCATGAACCCACTATCGAGCATAAATACTCCCTCTTGGAGTTAAGAGTAAAAACTTGGCCGAGCCTCTACTAATAACGGAGAGCATGCAAGATCATAAACAACACATAGGTAATAGATTGATAATTAACATAACATAGTATTCTCTATCCATCGGATCCCGACAAACACAACATATAGCATTACGGATAGATGATCTTGATCATGTTAGGCAGCTCACAAGATCCAACAATGAAGCACATAAGGAGAAGACGACCATCTAGCTACCGCTATGGACCCATAGTCCAGGGGTGAACTACTCACTCATCACTCCGGAGGCGACCATGGCGGTGAAGAGTCCTCCGGGAGATGATTCCCCTCTCCGGCGGGGTGCCGGAGGTGATCTCCGAATCCCCGAGAAGGGATTGGCGGCGGCGGCGGCTCGGTAAGGTTTTCCGTATCGTGGCTCTCGGTGCGGGGGTTTCGCGACGAAGGCTTTAAGTAGGCGAAAGGGCAACGCGGGGGCCATACGAGGGCCCCACAAGCCAGGGCCGCGCGGCCTAGGGCTGGGCCGCGCCGCCCTGTTGTGGCGGCGCCTCGTGGCCCCACTTCCTTTCCCCCTCGGTCTTCTGGAAGCTTCGTGGCAAAATAGGACCCTGGGCGTTGATTTCGTCCAATTCCGAGAATATTTCCTTTGTAGGATTTCTGAAACCAAAAACAGCAGAAAACAACAACTGGCTCTTCGGCATCTTGTTAATAGGTTAGTGCCGGAAAATGCATAAATACGACATATAATGTGTATAAAACATGTAGATATCATCAATAATGTGGCATGGAACATAAGAAATTATCGATACGTCGGAGACGTATCACTCGTCGCCTCGTTTGCTCCGCCCTTCCGCCTATTTATTCCTCGTATCGGGAAAACCCCAGGGACCCGGGCCTCCATCCACGAAAAGTTTCGACACCACCTTCAACCAAAACCCTAGTTCGGGAGGGTTCTGCAGTCCATCCCGGCACCCTGCCGGAGAGGGAAATCACCGCCGGAGGCCTCTACATCGCCATGTCTTCATCCGAGGTGATGCGTGAGTAGTCCTCCACGGGACCATGGGTCCATAGCGAGTAGCTAGATGGATGTCCTCTCCTTGTTGTGCTTCATGTATAGATCTTGTGAGCTGCCTAACATGATCAAGATCATCTATTTGTAATTGCTACATGTTGGTTTGATGTGGATCCGATTTATAGAGAGATTGCTTTGGTTGAGATTATGTATTATGTTATTATGATCTTGCATGCTCTCCGTTTCTAGTAGATGCTCTGGCCAAGTAGATGCTAGCGACTCCAAGAGGGAGTATTTATGCTCGATAGTGGGTTGATGCCTCTATTTAACCATGGGAAGTGACCTTGTTCTCTACGGTTGTAGATTTGATGTTGCTACTAGAGAGAAAATAGCAGTGTTCTATTCAAGGGTAGTTTCATCGTTTACTTTACACACATTGCTTAAAGCGATAGTCCGTTGCTTGCAACATAATACCGAAGGGTGTCGCGGATGCAATCCTGAAGGTGGATTATTAGTCATAGATGCAGTTGGATTATGGTCTATGTATATTGTTGTAATGCCCGCATACTTTCATAGCATGTATTCTGCACCAACCATTAGCGTAAAATCTCTGTTTGTCAATTGCCCATCTGTAATTTGTTTACCCAGCATATTTATTTTATTGGGGAGGCGCCTCTAGTGAACTGTGGATCCCGGTCCTTCTTCTTTTAATTGCAATCTTCTACAACATGTTTCTGTTATGTGCTCTGCAAACAATTCTTCTTCCACACGGTTTGTTTAATCCTTTGTTTTCAGCAAAACCAGTGAGCTTGACAACCTCGCTGAAAGTTGGGGACAAATTACTTGGTTGTTTGTGTGCAGGTCTCCATGTTGCTGCTGACGCCGACAGTGCGCCCTGCCACGAGTTGGTTCGCAACACCTCGGGAGAGAACATTTTTCTCCTACTAGTCGATAAACCTTGGTTTCTTACTGAGGGAAAACTTCCTGCTGTGCTCATCATACCTTTCTCTTTTTTTTTGAACTTTATACCTTTCTCTTTGGGTTCCACTCAATGTTGCGCATAAATTCTCCTTCATCAACTCCACGCTCAGCAAAGACTTTATCTTGCGCCGTTGCCGAGGAGAAAAGCATCTCTTCTGCGAGGGGAGTCTCTCACTCTCAACTCTTTTACTTTGTTATTATTTTGATTGCATATTTTATTTTTATCTTGTTTACATTTTATATAAAAAATCCAAAAAAGATTAGTGTAGTTGTTATTTTTATTGCATTTAGTTTACCATGATTATTCCCGAGTTTGAGTTCAGGAACCTATCTATAGGTGATGGATCTATAGTAGGGATAAATAATATTGGAGAGTTCCTTAATCATATTATTAAGTATGAGAAAATCCCAGAAAAATCTTTAGCTGAACTTGCTCCCGATTATGAAACCGCTATGGCTTGCCTAGTTAAAATGCTAGAGAGTAAATCTATTAGCTTTCACCCATCCTTGCAATACATGTTTCTTAAACTGCATGAAATTGAGGATGGCGAGAAAAAAGAATTTATTCTTGAAAACTTGCTTAGCAAATTTAGGTATGAAGCTATAGAAGCAAGGAAAATATTTGATCATTATGGTATGCTAGGATCAAGCATAGATATTCTGAAATTATTTGGTAAGATTAGTAAAGTTAAACCGGAGGAAATAAATATACCAATACCTCTTTAAATTTTAGCAATGCATGAAGCTTACGATAGGAATTTTGATTGGATTGTTCCTGGGAATTTATTTGATGAAGAAAGTAAACCTAAAAGTGTTGAGAGAGGAACTTCAAAAACCACTATAGATAGCATAGAATGCCTGGTTGAAACTACTTTCATTCCCGATCTTAATGATTTCTCTCTTGATAATACTTGATTTGTACCCTTTCTGCGCCTAGCTCAAAGGCGTTAAAGAAAAACGCTTATGGAAGACAACCCATATTTTATTTCTGTTATTTTTTCTTTGTTGAATCTTGGAAGTTATTTCTACTGTAATAACCTCTCCTTATCGTTTTTATTTCGTTTTTGTGCCAAGGGTAGCCTCTAATAGAAAGAAAGCAGTGTTTGGGGTATTTGCAATTTTGAAACAGATTCTGTGCTGGTCACGAAAAAAATTCTTAAAAATCGCCAGAACGTTATTTTGAGCTGACAATTTTTGTGCTTATGCCCCAGTATGTTAGCTAACTTTTGTTAGTTTAGCATTTTTCGATTTGAGCAACATAACTGTTTATTTAATTTCGATCTCTGCCTGCTGGTCTGTTTTGACAGATTTCTGCCATTTGCGTCTTATGCTTCGTCTTTTTGAGTTCTTTTGTGAAAAAGAGATTTGGAAAGAAGTAGCTACAGTAGCATATGTTAAAATGAATGTTTGATATGTGCCACTACTGAATCCTTGCTGGTTTGATATATTTTTATTTGCACTAATGTTGCTAATTAATTGTGCTGAGTTTTGTGTGAAGGAAGTTTTCAAGTGTAGGGAGAGAAGAATGATATAATAAGATGAAGTATGGACAAGATCTCAAGCTTGTGGATGTCCCCTGGAACCCCCAATAAATATCCAAGAAGTACAAGCGTCAAAGTTTGGGGATGCCCAAGGCATCCCCTTTCATCAACAAAAAGCACCAGGTCATTTTTTAACACGCTATATTTTTATTCCTTCATGTGATATGTGTTATCCTTGGAGCATCTTTAATTTTTTTTGTGTGTTTACTTTCAATAAAGTTGAATCCCATCATTCATTATGATTAGTCTCAAATACTGAGAGTGTTTAGTGTGCCATTGAAGGTTTCATGCATTGTTTTTAGCATACAAGAGAAAAGCATAATATTGTGGTATATATTCTCCTGCGAATGTTTTTATTTGGGTCGACTTGGCACATGTTATGACTACATTCCAGTCAATTCTTGCCTCTATGATCATTTAGTTTGCAACTTGTGTATCACTTTATGCTTTGATTAATATATTTTGTCGATGTGCATGATTATGGCCATTATGCTCTCTTAGTTGGTCGCACCCGGTCTTTTTCTAGCCTCCATTTGTGTGAGTATTTTATTCATGCATCCAACCACCAAAAACCAAATATGCCAAAGTGTCCACCATATCTACCTATATATGGTATTTCATTGTCATTCCATAGTAGTTTCCTCGTGTGCTACCTTTAAAACATTCAAACAGTTTCTCGTTTTGTGACATTGTTTTTAGCTCATGAGGAAGTAAATTAAAATTGTTGTTGTCGTCTTCCATACTAGTTAAGTAACTCAAAGACTCGCGAGCTTCATCTTGCTTGTCACATAAAAAAGAGCTGGGTTGACCACAACTTCCAATAGGGGAAAAAATAGGAAAATTATAAGAAAAGGGCACTCCTCCATGGTTTGTGATTGCTTGGTCGGCACCCGAGGATTCGGTTAGCCATGGTATGTGTAAGCAAAGGTTGGGAGGAGTGTCACAATTTTATTAGTAGTATAAATGAAAAGAGGCTTCGCCCAAATATTTCGGAACCGCTCTTAAACTTGCTTAGTATGGAAGATGACAATAGCTTTCTTTTTACTACTCGTTGACATGAACAACCACCTCTCAAAAGTGCATTTTATACTCTTGTTGTTTAAATAAAAAGCTCTAGCACATGAGTGATCTTACTTGCCTCTCAAAGAGAGACCTTCTTTTACTTTTATGTTGAGTCTCCACTTTCTAGTTTATGCACCACTTATGAGAGCATAGTTGTCATTCTTAGTTTTATGTGCATGGTCCCAAGATTTTCTTGATTGATTCATAATTATGGTACTGCTTGTTCAAACTTTTTGTTTCTAGTCATCCTTATAATCTTTTAAAGGTGTCCAAGCATTTATGTTTTGCTTCCACTTATGGGACAAGCTGAGTACCACTTTATTATGTATCTATGCTATGCTCTTGACAATCACTTTGCTTTCCATGCACGTTATACATTTTCTTTTATTTGATTACTATTCATGTTTTAGCACGGTTATTAAGTTTCATTGTTTGATTATATCTATCATGCTTATGTTAGGATTCTATGATTCCAGCTATGTTTGCTTTTACACTTAGATTGATCAAAGTAGTGTGACAACATGTCACCTCAAAAATTATTTGTTTGTTATCACTTACCTACTCGAGGACGAGCAGGAGTTAAGCTTGGGGATGTTGATATGTCCCAAACGTATCTATAATTTTTGATGCTCCATGCTTGTTTAGTTACAATTCTTATATATTTTATGTGCACTTTTCCACACTTTTTAGCATTTTCTGGGACTAACCTATTAACGCAGTGCCAGTTCCTATTTTCTGTTGTTTTTGTGTTTCAGAAAAGTTGTAAATCAAAGTTCCTCGGAATTGGACGAAACAAAAGCTCAGGGTCTTATTTTTCCGGGACGAAGACGGAGCCAGAAGGACACGCGCAGGAGAGCTACCACGTGGCAGTACATAGGGCAGGCGTGGCCCCACCCTTGGCCGCGGCTGGCCCATGTACTGGCGCCTCGCCGCCTCGTTTGCTCCGCCCTTCCGTCTATTTATTCCTCGTATCGGGAAAACCCCAGGGACCCGAGCCTCCATCCACGAAAAGTTCTGACGCGGCCGTCAACCGAAACCCTAGTTCGGGAGGGTTCTGCAGTCTATCCAGGCACCCTGCCGGAGAGGGAAATCACGGCCGGAGGCCTCTACATCGCCATGTCTTCATCCGAGGTGATGCGTGAGTAGTCCTCCACGGGACCATGGGTCCAAAGCAGTAGCTAGATGGTTGTCCTCTCCTTGTTGTGTGATACGTCTCCAACGTATCTATAATTTCTTATGTTCCATGCTAGTTTTATGACAATACCTACATGTTTTCTTCATACTTTATATCATTTTGATGCATTTTCCGGTACTAACCTATTAACAAGATGCCGAAGCGCCAGTTCCTGTTTTTTGCTGTTTTTGGTTTCAGAAATCCTACACAGGAAATATTCTCAGAATTAGACGAAACAAAAGGCCACGTTCCTATTTTTCCTGGGGCTTCACGGAGTCCGAAGGAGAGACGAAGGGGGGCCACGAGGTGCCCACACCCTAGGGGAGCGCGGGCCACCCCTTGGCCACGCCGCCAGGTGGGGACCCCACCTCGTGACTCCACCGACATCGCCCCTTCGCCTATATATTCTCTCCGTCGCGAAAACCCTAAAACACCCGACGATATTCCACGAAGAGTTCGGTAGCCGCCGCCATCGCGAAGACAAGTTTCGGGGGACAGAATCTCTGTTCCGGCACGCTGCCGGGACGGGGAATTGCCCCCGGAGTCATCTCCATCGACACCACCGCCATCTTCATCGCCGTTGCTGTCTCCCATGATGAGGAGGGAGTAGTTCTCCCCGAGGCCGAGGGCTCTACCGGTAGCTATGTGGTTCATCTCTCTCTCCCATGGTGTGATCTTTATGTGATCGTGAGCTTTGTATCACTATTAATCTATGTGCTACTCTAGTGATGTTATTAAAGTAGTCTATTCCTCCTCCATGATGTAAAGGTGACAGTGTGTGCATCATGTAGTACTTGGCGTAGGTTATGATTGTAATCTCTTGTAGATTATGAAGTTAACTATTACTATGATAGTATTGATGCGATCTATTCCCCCTTTCATAGCTATTGGTGACGAGTGTGTATGCTATGTTAGTACTCGGCCTAAATTGCAACGGTCTATTATGCACTCTAGAGGTTACTTTAATATGAACTCCGGACGTTGTGGAGCTTGTTTACTCCGGCTTGAGGTGTGCTTTTATAGCCCTACACAATGAATGGTGTTTGTTATCCAACAAGAGAGTGTTTGAAAGTAGCACAAGTGAAGAGAAGTTATTTATTTATGTGATCATTGTTGAGAGTGTCCACTAGTGAAAGTATGATCCTTAGGCCTTGTTTCCAAGCATTGAAACACCGTTTCCAACAAGTTCTGCCACATGTTTGCTTGCTGTCATTTTTATTTCAGATTGCAATTACTACTTACAATCATCCATATTACTTGTATTTCACTATCTCTTCGCCGAACTAGTGCACCTATACATCTGACAAGTGTATTAGGTGTGTTGGGGACACAAGAGACTTCTTGTATCTTAATTGCGGTGGTTGCTTGAGAGGGATATCTTTGACCTCTACCTCCCCGAGTTCGATAAACCTTGGGTGATTCACTTAAGGGAAACTTGCTGCTGTTCTACAAACCTCTGCTCTTGGAGGCCCAACACTGTCTATGGGAATAGAAGCGTGCGTAGACATCAAGCTATTTTCTGGCGCCATTGCCGGGGAGGTAAGGTAAAAGGTATTCACATCATCCGACTACTAAGCTATTTCCTAGCACTGTTGCCGGTGTGTGAGTGCTCGAAGTTATTTCCTTTAGATCCTGCAATTATATCTTTTTGTTTCTTGTTTTTATTTTCACTAGTTAGGCTTAATGGAAAACAACAAAAAAATTAGAGATCTTTATGAACTTTATATTGAATTAGGACATGATGTGTTTGAAGAGAGAATTAAAAAATCCATGGAACTTTGTTGGCAAAATAGTTGTAGCAATGTTATTAGCATGAACTCTTTGAATACTATTATTGCTAATGCTATGGAAGAATTTAAGCTTGGGGAAGCTGGTTGTGATATTTTTAGTCCCCCAAGTTTTGAGGAGAAAATTTTCTTTGATGATACTTTGCCTCCCATTTATGATGATTATAATGATAGTGGTATTATGGTGCCACCTACTATGGAGGATAAAGTTTATTACTCCCTCTGTTCCATTCTATAGTGCCTATATTTTTTGGCATGGAAATTAGCGCAAGGGTATTTTTTACACAAGACCCCTAACTAAATGATTTGAGATCAACGTAAAATTTGGGAAATCCATATCTTCCTAACTTACCATATTAAATTTGGGAGCTGGACGATTTGGGAGCTGAACGGGGAGGGGGTAATTGAAAAAAAGCTAAGCTACAACCTTATATTTTGAAACAAATGTCAAAAATCTATAGGCACTATAGAAAGGAACGGAGGGAGTATGATTATACCATGCCTGCAATTTATGATAATTACAATGATGGTTGTGATAGTTTTACTCCCACTATTACTAATAAAATTGATTATGCTTATGTGGAGAGTAATGATACTTTTATGCATGTGAATAAGAATGTTTTATGTGATAGTTATATTGTTGAGTTTATTCATGATGCTACTGAAAGTTATTATGAGAGAGGGAAACATGGTTATATGCATTTTAATAATATTAAATTTCCCCTCTTTATGTTGAGAATCTTGAAGTTGCGCTTGTGTTGCCTTTCTATGCTTATTGCATTATGCTTACATGACTTATTTATTTACAAGATTCCTTTTCATAGGAAGTGGGTTAGACTTAAAAGTGTTTCTTATTTGCTTTTGATGCTCTCTTTTGCTTCAACTCTTATTTCTTGCGTGAGCATCATTAAAATTACTGAGCCCATCTTAATGGCTATAAAGAAAGCACTTCTTGGGAGATAACCCATGTTTTATTTTGCTACTGTTTTGTTGTGTCTTGGAAGTTGTTACTACTGTAGCAACCTCTCTTTATCTTTATTATATTGCATTGTTGTGCCAAGTAAAGTCTTTGATAGTAAAGTTGGTACTATATTTGGATTTCTGCGCAGGAAAAGATTTTTAGCTGTCACGAATTTGAGTAGATCTCTCTGTAGGAGACTCTTAAAATTATGCCAAAATTCATGCGGGTTCCTCAGATATGTACGCAACTTCCATTCAATTTGAGCTTCTTCATCTGAGCATGTTAAGTGTGTCGAAAAAATTCGTCTTTACGGATTGTTCTGTTTTGACAGATTCTGCCTTTTATTTCGCATTGCCTCTTTTACTGTGTTGAGTGGATTTCTTTGCTCCATTAACTTTCAGTAGCTTTGGGTAATGTCCAGAAGTGTTGGAATGATTGTGTCCTCTCTGAACATGTGAATTTTTGATTATGCACTAACCCTCTAATGAGATTGTTTTGAGTTTGGTGTGGAGGAAGTTTTCAAGGGTCAAGAGAGGAGATGATATAATATGATCAAGAAGAGTGAAAAGTCTAAGCTTGGGGATGCCCCCGTGGTTCATCCCTGCATATTTCAATAAGACTCAAGCATCTAAGCTTGGGGATTCCCAAGGCATCCCCTTCTTCATCAACAACTTATCAGGTCACCTCTAGTGAAACTATATTTTTATTCCATCACATCTTATGTGCTTTACTTGGAGCGTCTGTGTGCTTTCATTTTCGTTTTGTTATCTTAGTTCTCTGAATAAATTGGATCATACCTTGAATGGGAGAGAGACACGTGATACGTCTCAAACGTATCTATAATTTCTTATGTTCCATGCTACTTTTATGATGATACTCACGTGTTTTATACACACTTTATGTCATTATTATGCATTTTCCGGCACTAACCTATTGACGAGATGCCGAAAAGCCGCTTGCTCGTTTTCTCGCTGTTTTTTGGTTTCAGAAATCCTACAAAGGAAATATTCTCGGAATTGGACGAAATCAACGCCCAGGGTCTTATTTTTCCACGAAGCTTCCAGAAGACCGAAGGGAATACGAAGTGGGGCGACGAGGCGCCACCACCATAGGGCCGCGCGGCCAGAGGGGGCCCGCGCCGCCCTATAGTGTGGGCCCCTCGCGCCGCCTCCATTCCTGCGCTTCCGCCTACTTAAAGTCTTCGTCGCGAAAACCCCAGTACCGAGAGCCACGATACGGAAAACCTTCCAGAGACGCCGCCGCCGCCGCCAATCCCATCTCGGGGGATTCAGGAGATCGCCTCCGCACCCCGTCGGAGAGGGGAATCATCTCCCGGAGGACTCTTCATCACCATGATCGCCTCCGGATTGATGTGTGAGTAGTTCACCCCTGGACTATGGGTCCATAGCAGTAGCTAGATGGTTGTCTTCTCCTCATTATGCTATCATGTTAGATCTTGTGAGCTGCCTATCATGATCAAGATCATCTATTTGTAATGCTACATGTTGTGTTTGTTGGGATCCGATGAATATGGAATACTATGTCAAGTTGATTATCAATCTATCATATATATGTTGTTTATGTTCTTGCATGCTCTCCGTTGCTAGTAGAGGCTCGGCCAAGTTGATACTTGTGACTCCAAGAGGGAGTATTTATGCTCGATAGTGGGTTCATGCCTCCATTGAATCCGGGACGAGTGACGTAAAGTTCTAAGGTTGTGGATGTGCTGTTGCCACTAGGGATAAAACATCAATGCTTTGTCTAAGGATATTTGTGTTGATTACATTACGCACCATACTTAATGCAATTGTCTCGTTGTTTGCAACTTAATACCTGGAAGGGGTTCGGATGATAACCTGAAGGTGGACTTTTTAGGCATAGATGCATGCTGGATAGCGGTCTATGTACTTTGTCGTAATGCCCTGATTAAATCTCATAGTAGTCACCGTGATATGTTTGTGCATTGTTATGCCCTCTCTATTTGTCAATTGCCCAACTGTAATTTGTTCACCCAACATGCTATTTATCTTATGGGAGAGACACCACTAGTGAACTGTGGACAACGGTCCATTCTTTACATCTGAAATACAATCTATCGCAAACTCGTTCTTTCTTGTTCTTCGCAAACCAACATCATCTTCCACACTATACATTTAATCCTTTGTTTACAGCAAGCCGGTGAGATTGACAACCTCACTGTTACGTTGGGGCAAAGTACTTTGATTGTGTTCTGCAGGTTCCACGTTGGCGCCAGAATCCCTGGTGTTGCGCCGCACTACACTCCGCCACCAACAACCTTCACGTGTTCATTGACTCCTACTGGTTCGATAACCTTGGTTTCTTACTGAGAGAAAACTTGCTGCTGTGCGCATCACACCTTTCTCTTGGGGTTCCCAACGGACGTGTGTCTTACACGCCATCAAGCTCTTTTTCTGGCGCCGTTGCCGGGGAGATCAAGACACGCTTGATACGTCCATTTTGCATCACTATTTTATATCATAATTTGCTGTTATTCATTGATATTTCTCATATTTGGAGATGATACTTATGTTATTTCATCTATTTTGCATGTTTCATGATTATTGGAGGATCGCGCACCGGAGTCAGGATTCTGCTGGAAAAAGCACCGTCAGAATGCGATATTTCGGAAGATCAACAGTTGACGGAAATTATATGAAAAATCCTATTTTTCCAGAAGGCGAAGAGAGCCGGAAGGGGAGCCGAGGGGACCCGAGGTGGGCCCACCTCATAGGCCGGCGCGGCCCAAGGCCTGGCCGCGTCGCCCAGTGAGGAGGGGGCCCACAGCCCCCTCTGGCCTCCTTTTCTTCGCGTACGTCTTCGCCCCGAAAACCTAAGCTCCAGAGGATAGTCGCGAAGAGTCACAGCCGCCTCTGCGGGGCGGAGAACACCAGAGAGAAAAGAGCTCTCCGGCAGGCTGAAATCTGCCGGGAAATCCCTCCCGGAGGGGGAAATCGACGCCATCGTCACCGTCATCGAGCTGGACATCATCTCCATCATCATCTCCATCATCATCATCATCATCATCTCCACCATCTCCACCGCTGCACCTCGTCACCGCTGTAACAATTTGGGTTTGATCTTGATTGTTTGATAGGGGAAACTCTCCCGGTGTTGATTTCTACTTGTTATTGATGCTATTGAGTGAAACTATTGAACCAAGGTTTATGTTCAGATTGTTATTCATCATCATATCACCTCTTATCATGTTCCATATGATGTCTCGTGAGTAGTTCGTTTAGTTCTTGAGGACATGGGTGAAGTCTAAATGTTAGTAGTGAATTATGTTGGTTAGTATTCAATGTTATGATATTTAAGTTGTGGTGTTATTCTTCTAGTGGTGTCATGTGAACGTCGACTACATGATACTTCACCATTTATGGGCCTAGGGGAGTGCATCTTGTATTCGGTTGCTAATTGCGGGGTTGCCGGAGTGACAGAAACCTAAACCCCCGTTGGTATATCGGTGCAGGAGGGATAGCAGGATCTCATAGTTTAAGGCTGTGGTTAGATTTATCTTAATTACTTTCTTGTAGTTGCGGATGCTTGCAAGGGGTATAATCACAAGTATGTATTAGTCCTAGGAAGGGCGGTACATTAGCATAGGTTCACCCACACAACACTTACCAAAACAATGAAGATTAATCAGCTATATGAAGCGAAAGCACTAGACTAAATTCCCGTGTGTCCTCAAGAACGTTTGGTCATTATAAGTAAACAAACCGGCTTGTCCTTTGTGCTAAAAAGGATTGGGCCACTCGCTGCAATTATTTCTCTCGCACTTTATTTACTTGTACTTTATTCATCTGCTATATCAAAACCCCCGAATACTTGTCTCGTGAGCATTTACAAGTGAATCCTTCATCGAAACTGCTTGTCAACACTTTCTGCTCCTCGTTGGGATCGACATTCTTACTTATCGAAGATACTACGATACACCCCCTATACTTGTGGGTCATCAACGCTGCAAGGGGAGTCTCCCACATCCAATCTCTTTACTTTGTTTTTGTCTTGCTTTACTTTATTTTATTTACTCCTTTGTTTGCTCTTTATATCAAAAATACAAAAAAAATAGTTGCTAGCTTTACTTTATTTACTGTCTTGTTTGTGTTCTCTATATCAAAAATACAAAAAAATTAGTTACTAGTTTTACTTTATTTACTGTCTTGTTTGCGCTCTCTATATGAAAAACACAAAAAAATTAGTTACTCGCATTTATTTTATTTTATTATCATGACTAGTCCTGTAGTTGTTACTCTATCACCTGAGGAATCGATCTTTACTTTTAAACAAGGGGGTGAAGAGAGTTTTAAAGAAGCTTGGTCTAGAATTTTTGATTCCTATAGTAAAACTGAACCTAAAATGACCCTAAGTTTGCTTCTTAGTAACTTTTATTTTGAGCTTATTCTTCGCTATAGATATGCCTTAGATGCTGTAGTAGGAGGAGATTTCCTTCACTGTGATGGGGATCAAGCTTTTAATGCCATAAGAAAAGTGGTTACATCATCTAGCTCCGCTAATAATTTTGATTCATCTCTTGCTAGCATTCATAATAGATTAAACACCCTCGAGACAAATATATCTTGCTTAAAAGAAGGGTACAACCAGATTCGCGAATATTATGATTATGTTCCAGTAAGTTTTGAACCTTCAATGTGGGTGCCTACTATTAAAGTTTCTATTTGTGGTAAAACTTTTCATGCCCGTTGTGATATTATGTCTGAGTTTTGCCTTATGCCTAAAAGAATTTATGAATCTTTGACGCTTTGGGAACTTACTGAAGGAGGAGAAGGAATAACTCTTACTGATAACTCTGTTATAATTCCTAAAGATATAGCTGAAGGTGTGTTCACAACCTTTCTTGGAAGAACGGTATCCACTGATTATCTCGTTGTTGAATGTGTAGGGACAGGACAAATCACACTTGGAAGGTCCCTGCTGAAACTCGTGGGAGCAATCATAGATGTGGGGAAAGGCACTCTAAATTTTACCTCTACACCCGGATGCGGTCATGTATTCCCTAAACCAAAGAGTAGGAATAAGAGAAAGAAGGGTAAGCGCAAAGCCCCTGCTAAGAATGTTAATGCTTCATCACTTGATAATACTTGATTCACACTTTCTGCGCCTAGCTGAAAGGCGTTAAAGAAAAGCGCTTATGGGAGACAACCCATTATTTTACTTCTGCACTTTTATTTTATATTTGAGTCTTGGAAGTTGTTACTACTGTAGCAACCTCTCCTTATCTTTATTTTATTGCATTGTTGTGCCAAGTAAAGTCTTTGATAGTAAAGTCAATACTAGATTTGGATTACTGCGCAGAAACAGATTTCTTGCTGTCACGAAATTGAGCAGCCCCTTCTGTAGGAAATTTAGAAAAATCTGCCAATTTACGTGCGTGATCCTCAGATATGTACGCAACTTTCATTCAATTTGAGCATTTTCATCTGAGCAAGTTAAGTTGTCTTTACGGATTGTTCTGTTTTGACAGATTCTGCCTTTTATTTCGCATTACCTGTTTTGCTATGTTTGATGGATTTCTTTGTTCCATTAACTTTCAGTAGCTTTGTGCAATGTCCAGAAGTGTTAAGAATGATTATGTCACCTCTGAATATATGAATTTTCAATTATGCACTAACCCTCTAATGAGTTTGTTTTGAGTTTGGTGTGGAGGAAGTTTTCAAGGGTCAAGAGAGGAGGATGATACAATATGATCAAGAAGAGTGAAAAGTCTAAGCTTGGGGATGCCCCCGTGGTTCATCCCTGCATATTTTAAGAAGACTCAAGTATCTAAGCTTGGGGATGCCCAAGACATCCCTTCTTCATCGACAACTTATCGAGTCACCTCTAGTGAAACTATATTTTTATTCCGTCACATCTTATGTGCTTTACTTGGAGCGTCTGTTTGTTTTTATTTTTGTTTTTGTTTGAATAAAATCGGATCCTAGCATTCCTTGTGTGGGAGAGAGACACGCTCCGCTCGTTGCATATGAACACATGTGTTCTTAGCTTTACTTTTAATGTTCATGGCGAAGGTTGAAACTGCTTCGTTCATTGTTATATGGTTGGAAATAGAAAATGCTTCATGTGGTAATTGGTATAATGTCTTGAGTATTTTGATACTTGGCAATTGTTGTGCTCATATAGATCATGTTTAAGCTCTTGTATCATGTACTTTGCACCTATTAATGAAGAACTACATAGAGCTTGTTAAAATTTGGTTTGCATGATTGGTCTCTCTAGAGTCTAGATATTTTCTGGGTTAAGGTGTTTGAACAACAAGGAGACAGCGTAGAGTCTTATAATGCTTGCAATATGTTCTTATGTAAGTTTTGCTGTACCATTTTATACTTGAGTTTGCTTCAAACAACCTTGCTAGCCTAAGCCTTGTATTGAGAGGGATTTCTTCTCGTGCATCCAAATCCTTGAGCCAAAAACTATGCCATTTGTGTCCACCATACCTACCTACTACATGGTATTTCTCTGCCATTCCAAAGTAAATTACTTGAGTGCTACCTTTAAAATTCTATTCTTTGTCTTTGCAATATATAGCTCATGGGAAAATAGATTTAAAAACTATTGTGGTGAAGAATATGTAGCTATGTATCTTATTTCTTATAAGTTGCTTGTTGAGCGGTAACCATGTTTCTGGGGACGCCATCAACTATTACACCTTTGTTGAATATCATGTGAGTTGCTATGCATGTTCGTCTTGTCCGAAGTAAGGGTGATTTATCATGATCAAATGGTTTGAGTATGCATATTGTTAGAGAAGAACATTGGGCCGCTAACTAAAGCCATGATCCATGGTGGAAGTTTCAGTTTGGACAATCAATCCTCAATCTCTTATGAGAATATTATCTCGTTGTTGAATGCTTATGCATTAAAGAGGAGTCCATTATCTGTTGTCTATGTTGTCCCGGTATAGATGTCTAAGTTGAGAATAATCAAAAACGAGAAATCAAATGTGATCTTTCTCCTTAGACCTTTGTACAGGCGGCATAGAGGTGCCCCTTTGTGACACTTGGTTGAAACATATGTTATGCAATGATAATCCATGTAAATCCAAGCTAATTAGGACAAGGTGCGGGCACTATTGGTAATCTATGCATGAGGCTTGCAACTTATAGGATGTCTTATACATAACACATATGATTTATTACTACCGTTGACAAAATTGTTTCTATGTTTTCAAAATGAAAAGCTCTAGCACAAAAATAGTAATCCATGCTTCCCTCTGCGAAGGGCCTATCTTCTACTTTATTGTTGAGTTAGTCTACCTACTTCTTTCTATCTTAGAAGCAAACACTTGTATCAACTGTGTGCATTGATTCTTACATGTTCACCTATTGCACTTGTTATATTACTTTGTGTTGACAATTATCCATGAGATAAACATGTTGAAGTTGAAAGCAACTCGCTGAAACTTATATCTTCCTTTGTGTTGTTTCAAAGCTTTCTACTAAGAATTTATTGCTTTATGAGTTAACTCTTATGCAAGTCTTATTGATGCTTGTCTTGAAAGTACTATTCATGAAAAGTCTTTGCTATATGATTCAATTGTTTATTCATTGTCTTTACCATTGCTTCGAATCGCTGCATTCATCTCATATACTTTACAATAGTATTGATCAAGATTATGATAGCATGTCACTTCAGAAATTATCCTTGTTATCGTTTACCTACTCGAGGGCGAGTAGGAACTAAGCTTGGGGATGCTTGATACGTCTCAAACGTATCTATAATTTCTTATGTTCCATGCTACTTTTATGATGATACTCACATGTTTTATACACACTTTATGTCATTATTATGCATTTTCCGGCACTAACCTATTGACGAGATGCCGAAGAGCCGATTCGTTGTTTTCTCGCTGTTTTTGGTTTCAGAAATCCTACAAAGGAAATATTCTCGGAATTGGACGAAATCAACGCCCAGGGTCTTATTTTTCCACGAAGCTTCCAGAAGACCGAAGGGAATACGAAGTGGGGCGACGAGGCGCCGCCACCATAGGGCCGCGCGGCCAGAGGGGGGCCCACGCCGCCCTATGGTGTGGGCCCCTCGCGCCGCCTCCAACCCTGCCCTTCCGCCTACTTAAAGCCTTCATCGCGAAAACCCCAGTACCGAGAGCCACGATACGGAAAACCTTCCAGAGACGCCGCCGCCGCCAATCCCATCTCGGGGATTCAGGAGATCGCCTCCGGCACCTCGCCGGAGAGGGGAATCATCTCCCGGAGGACTCTTCATCACCATGATCGCCTCCGGATTGATGTGTGAGTAGTTCACCCCTGGACTATGGGTCCATAGCAGTAGCTAGATGGTTGTCTTCTCCTCATTGTGCTATCATGTTAGATCTTGTGAGCTACCTACCATGATCAAGATCATCTATTTGTAATGCTACATGTTGTGTTTGTTGGGATCCGATGAATATGGAATACTATGTCAAGTTGATTATCAATCTATCATATATATGTTGTTTATGTTCTTGCATGCTCTCCGTTGCTAGTAGAGGCTCTGGCCAAGTTGATACTTGTGACCCCAAGAGGGAGTATTTATGCTCGATAGTGTGTTCATGCCTCCATTGAATCTGGGACAGTGACAGAAAGTTCTAAGGTTGTGGATGTGCTGTTGCCACTAGGGATAAAACATCAATGCTTTGTCTAAGGATATTTGTGTTCATTACATTACGCACCATACTTAATGCAATTGTCTGTTGTTTGCAACTTAATACTTGGAAGGGGTTCGGATGATAACCTCGAAGGTGGACTTTTTAGGCATAGATGCATGTCGGATAGCGGTCTATGTACTTTGTCGTAATGCCCCGATTAAATCTCATAGTAGTCATCATGATATGTATGTGCATTGTTATGCCCTCTCTATTTGTCAATTGCCCAACCGTAATTTGTTCACCCAACATGCTATTTATCTTATGGGAGAGACACCACTAGTGAACTGTGGACCCCGGTCCATTCTTTACATCCGAAATACAATCTATCGCAAACTCCGTTCTTTACTATTCTTCGCAAACAAACATCATCTTCCACACTATACATTTAATCCTTTGTTTACGAAGCAAGTCGGTGAGATTGACAACCTCACCGTTACGTTGGGGCAAAGTACTTTGATTGTGTTGTGCAGGTTCCACGTTGGCGCCGGAATCCCTGGTGTTGCGCCGCACTACACTCCGCCACCAACAACCTTCACGTGTTCCTTGACTCCTACTGGTTCGATAACCTTGGTTTCTTACTGAGGGAAAACTTGCTGCTGTGCGCATCACACCTTCCTCTTGGGGTTCCCAACGGACGTGTGTCTTACACGCCATCAACACGCTCCGCTTTTTATATGAACACTTGTGTTCTTATTTTTACTTTTAATGTTCATGGCTAAAGTTAAAAGCTGCTGCACTTATTGCTATTTGGTTGGAAACAGAAAATGCTTCATGTGGTAATTGGTATATGGTCTTGAATAATTTGATACTTGGCAATTGTTTTGAGTTCTCAAGTATATCATGTTTAAGCTCTTGCATCATGTAGTTTAAACCTATTAATGAAGAACTACCATAGAGCTTGTTGAATTTTGGTTTGCATGATTGGTCTCTCTAAAGTCTAGATATTTTCTGGTAAAGTGTTTGAACAACAAGGAAGACAGTGTAGAGTCTTATAATGCTTGCAATATGTTCTTATGTAAGTTTTGCTGTACCGGTTCATACTTGTGTTTGCTTCAAACAACCTTACTAGCCAAAGCCTTGTACTGAGAGGGAATGCTTCTCGTGCATCCAAAACCTTGAGCCAAAACTCATGCCATTTGTGTCCACCATATCTACCTATTATGTGGTATTTCTCTGACATTCCAAAGTAAATTGCTTGCGTGCTACCTTTAAAATTTCATTCCTTGTCTTTGCAATACATAGCTCATGGGAAAGTAGCCTAAAAAACTATTGTGGTGATGAATATGTCGCTTATGTATCTTATTTCTTATAAGTTGCTTGTTGAGCGGTAACCATGTTTCTGGGGACGCCATCAACCTGTTACACCTTTGTTGAATATCATGTGAGTTGCTATGCATGTTCGTCTTATCTGAAGTAAGGGTGATTTATCATGATTAAATGGTTTGAGTATGCATATTGTTAGAGAAGAACATTGGGCCGCCAACCAAAGCCATGTATCATGGTGGAAGTTTCAGTTTGGACATTAATCCTCAATCTCTTATGAGTATATTATCTGTTGTTGAATGCTTAAGCATTAAAGAGGAGTCCATTATCTGTTTTCTATGTTGTCCCGGTATGGATGTCCTTAAGTTGAGATCTATCAAAATTGAGAAATCAAATGCGATCTATCTCCTTGGATCTTTGTACAGGTGGCATAGAGGTACCCCTTTGTGACACTTGGTTGAAACATATGTAATGCAATGATAACCCATGGAAATCCAAGCTAACTAGGACAAGGTGCGAGCATTATTGGTATTCGATGCATGAGGCTTGCAACTTATAGGAGGTTTTATGCATAACACATATGAATATTACTACCGTTGACAAAATTGTTTCCATGTTTTCAAAATAAAAAGCTCTAGCACATGAGTAATCCCTGCTTCCCTCTGCGAAGGGCCTTTCTTTTACTTTATGTTGAGTCAGTTTACCTACTTCCTTCTATCTTAGAAGCAAACACTTGTGTCAACTGTGTGCATTGATTCTTACATACTTGCTTATTTGCATTCATCATATTACTTTGTATTGACAATTATCCATGAGATACACATGTTGAAAGTTGAAAGCAACTGCTGAAACTTAAATCTTCCTTTGTGTTGCTTCAAAACCTTCTATTAAGAATCTATTGCTTTATGAGTTAACTCTTATGCAAGACTTGTTGATGCTTGTCTTGAAAGTACTATTCATGAAAAGTCTTTGCTATATGATTCAGTTGTTTAGTCATTATCTTTACCATTGCTTTGAATCACTTCATTCATCTCATATGCTTTACAATAGTATTAATCAAGATCATGTTGGTAGCATGTCACTTAAGAAATTATCCTTGTTATCGTTTACCTACTCGAGGGCGAGTAGGAACTAAGCTTGGGGATGCTTGATACGTCTCCAACGTATCTATAATTTCTTATGTTCCATGCTAGTTTTATGACAATACCTACATGTTTTATTCATACTTTATATCATTTTGATTCATTTTCCGGTACTAACCTATTAACAAGATGCCGAAGCGCCAGTTCCTGTTTTCTGCTGTTTTTGGTTTCAGAAATCCTACAAAGGAAATATTCTTGGAATTGGACGAAACAAAAGGCCACGTTCCTATTTTTCCTGGGGCTTCACGGAGTCCGAAGGAGAGACGAAGGGGGGCCACGAGGTGCCCACACCCTAGGGGGCGCGGGCCACCACTTGGCCGCGCCGCCAGGTGGGGACCCCACCTCGGGACTCCACCGACATCGCCCCTTCGCCTATATATTCTCTCCATCGCGAAAACCCTAAAACACCCGACGATATTCCACAAAGAGTTCCGTAGCCGCCGCCATCGCGAAGACAAGTTTCAGGGGACAGAATCTCTGTTCCGGCACGTCGCCGGGACGGGGAATTGCCCCCGGAGTCATCTCCATCGACACCACCGCCATCTTCATCGCCGTTGTTGTCTCCCATGATGAGGAGGGAGTAGTTCTCCCCCGAGGCTGAGGGCTCTACCGGTAGCTATGTGGTTCATCTCTCTCTCCCATGGTGTGATCTTTATGTGATCGTGAGCTTTGTATCACTATTAATCTATGTGCTACTCTAGTGATGTTATTAAAGTAGTCTATTCCTCCTCCATGATGTAAAGGTGACAGTGTGTGCATCATGTAGTACTTGGCGTAGGTTATGATTGTAATCTCTTGTAGATTATGAAGTTAACTATTACTATGATAGTATTGATGCGATCTATTCCGCAATCTAGAGGTTACTTTAATATGAACTCCGGACGTTGTGGAGCTTGTTTACTTCGGCTTGAGGTGTGCTTTTATAGCCCTACACAATGAATGGTGTTTGTTATCCAACAAGAGAGTGTTTGAAAGTAGCACAAGTGAAGAGAAGTTATTTATTTATGTGATCATTGTTGAGAGTGTCCACTAGTGAAAGTATGATCCCTAGGCCTTGTTTCTAAGCATTGAAACACCGTTTCCAACAAGTTCTGCCACATGTTTGCTTGCTGCCATTTTTATTTCAGATTGCAATTACTACTTACAATCATCCATATTACTTGTATTTCACTATCTCTTCGCCGAACTAGTGCACCTATACATCTGACAAGTGTATTAGGTGTGTTGGGGACACAAGAGACTTATTGTATCTTAATTGCAGGGTTGCTTGAGAGGGATATCTTTGACCTCTACCTCCCTGAGCTCGATAAACCTTGGGTGATTCACTTAAGGTAAACTTGCTGCTGTTCTACAAACCTCTGCTCTTGGAGGCCCAACACTGTCTACAGGAATAGAAGCGTGCGTAGACATCATTGTGCTTCATGTATAGATCTTGTGAGCTGCCTAACATGATCAAAATCATCTATTTGTAATTGCTACATGTTGGTTTGATGTGGATCTGATTTATAGAGAGATTGCTTTGGTTGAGATTATGTATTATGTTATTATGATCTTGCATGCTCTCCGTTTCTAGTAGATGCTCTGGTAAGTAGATGCTACCGACTCCAAAAGGGAGTATTTATGCTCGATAGTGGGTTCATGCCTCTATTTAACCATGGGAAGTGACCTTGTTCTCTAGGGTTGTAGATGTGTTGTAGCTACTAGGGAGAAAACAACGGTGTTATATTCAAGGGTAGTTTCATCGTTTACTTTACACACATTGCTTAAAGCGATAGTTCGTTGCTTGCAACTTAATACTGGAGGGTGTCACGGATGCAATCCTGAAGGTGGATTATTAGTCATAGATGCAGTTGGATTACAGTCTATGTATATTGTTGTAATGCCCGCATACTTTCATAGCATGTATTCTGCACCAACCATTAGCGTAGAATCTCTGTTTGTCAATTGCCCATCTCTATTTACCCAGCATATTTATTTTATTGGGGAGGCGCCTCTAGTGAACTTTGGACCCGGTCCTTCTTCTTTTAATTGCAATCTTCTACAGCATTTTTCTGTTCTGTTCTCTCCAAACAATTCTTCTTCCACACGGTTTGTTTAATCCTTTGTTTTCAGCAAAATCAGTGAGCTTGACAACCTCGCTGAAAGTTGGGGACAAATTACTTGGTTGTTTGTGTGCAGGTCTCCACGTTGCTGCTGACGCCGGCAGTGCGCCCTGCCACGAGTTGGTTCACAACACCTCGGGAGAGAACGTTTTTCTCCTACTGACCGTTAAACCTTGGTTTCTTACTGGGGGAAAACTTCCTGCTGTGCTCATCATACCTTTCTCTTGGGGTTCCACTCAACGTTGCACATAAATTCTTCTTCATCAACTCCGCGCTCAACAGGGCCCATACTGGACGCTATCGACTATGCCGTCCGTGTGCAACTGCGTGATCCCAACGCAGCTTTCATGGCAGTCTACCAGGAGATCACAGCGCCGAGTCGCCACGCCGGCCGTCCTGCTGACCTGGGGCACGCAGCCAATACGCGTCTGCCGGCGTTCTTCATCCAGGTGGAGAGCCACGACCTCCGTGCCCTCGCCGTCCCGCCATACATGGAGCAGCCCCTCATCAGGAAGTACAAGCTCAAGAACAATGGCCCCCCTGTGAAGGTCTGCTTGTACTTGGGCGCCCGTTGCGAGTGGAAGGTGCAGCTGAAGTGGACAGGGCAGTGCGTCGGGTTCATCAAGTCCTGGAGCGAGTTCTGCGCCAGGATTTTGCTGCACGTCGACGACACGCTCGTCTTCACACCTCAGGACGACGGCTTCAAGGTCGCCGTCTTCCGGAAGGAGACGTCCGTGTCCAGCGTCTTCGGCTGCAAGAGGCATTGCGAGGGACCTTTTGCTGATTCTCGCCAGTAAGGTGCAGCTGCTCCACCGCTCCCCTCTGTTTATGTCTGATCCTCTTTAGTTGTGTTGGCCTCTAGGAGGCTGATAAACACTACTTTTGTGCATATCTCACTGATGTAATGGCCTCTAGGAGGCGTTTGAACACTGCTTTTTGACCTGGGGAGTCTGCCCCCAGGTTTAGGCAAGCGTCTTACCACTATGACGCTAGATTAGGACCTGTTAAGTACATTGTTCTGTGTCTATAAGTGTTTGCTGTGAAGTATGATCGTGTTTGAGTTGTTGTGTGCCGTTATATGATGGTAAGATCACCATATTTGAATGTGGTGAGGAGAAGCTCTTGTGATGGTGCCCAAAATGGCAACCAAACACATGTGTGGTGACTGAACAGAGAAAAACGTTGTCTCTAGGCAGCCAAACAATTTACAACTCTGTTCGGACCGATGCAGCACAGGCTGCCAAACAATGGGCCAAAAGTGGCCATCGGCCCGTTCTCAACGCGCAGGGGCGCCCATCTCGCTGCGCCAGTGGTTCAAGAATTTAGTCCAGCCTACCAAACGCGCCCTTGATGACGCCATCTTGTAATAGATTGCTTACATCAGGCATATGCTCTAGTAATAATTTATCTTGTTCGTGAAAGCTAGGTTCGAATTAGATCCGGACATCGATTCTATGCAGCTCTAGAATATTTGATCTCTCGCAGGAATCCGGCGGCGCGCATACTTTTCTCTCACCGGTAAGTAGAATTTCTGCCCAGAATCTCCCTCTAAGTTCGGCAGTCACATCAAGAATTCTAGCCGTGATCTAGTGGTGTACGGGTATGTCGCGCGCAGCTTGGTGAGGTACAGGTCGCCCAACTGTTGGCTCCACACATGGAGCGAGCGATAGATGCCCCGAGCAGACCAAAAGAGCATTCCCCTACTTTGGTGCTTCATCCACCATTGATAAGAGAATTTTCTAAAGCCGCGAGCATGGACCATCGTCTTGGCCATGGCGGTTGCTTTCGTGCGCTGCAGCTCGCGTTCGATGCGTGTTTGCATCCGGAAGGTGCAAGAATATTGGGTATATAATGGGACGCCTTGCCGCGCAAACTAGATAGTATTCGATCGAGCTAGCTTAATCGTAAGCATGAAGCAAGCATTGGTGGCGCTAGCCTTGCCGCTGCTCCTCGCGGCGTCGCTCTACGCTTCCGCGCCGGCGGACAGTACCGCGGCCTTCGCCGGAGACGTCCGCGTCGACCTCACGCACGTGGACGCCGGGAAGCAGATGTCGAGGCGCGAGCTGATCAGGCGCGCCATGCGGCGCAGCAAGGCGAGGGCGGCGGCGCTCTCCGTGGCGAGGAGCGGAAACAACGGGCGCCACGCCGGCAAGAGCGCGGAGGAGCAGCAGCAGCCTGGCGTGGCCGTGCGCCCGTCGGGCGACCTCGAGTACCTCGTCGACCTCGCCATCGGCACGCCGCCGCAGCCCGTGTCCGCGCTGCTGGACACCGGCAGCGACCTCATCTGGACGCAGTGCGCGCCGTGCGCAAGCTGCCTCCCGCAGCCGGACCCGCTCTTCACCCCGGGCGCGTCGTCGTCGTACGAGCCCATGCGGTGCTCGGGCCAGCTCTGCGGCGAGATCCTGCACCACGCCTGCCAGAGGCCCGACACCTGCACCTACCGCTACAACTACGGCGACGGGACCACCACGCTGGGCGTCTACGCCACCGAGCGGTTCACCTTCTCGTCGTCGTCCGGCGAGAGGGTGAGTGCCCTGCTCGGGTTCGGCTGCGGCAGCATGAACATCGGCAGCCTCAACAACGGCTCCGGCATCGTCGGCTTCGGGCGGAACCCGCTCTCGCTCGTGTCGCAGATGTCCATCCGCCGCTTCTCCTACTGCCTCACGCCCTACGCCAGCGCCAGGAAGAGCACCCTCATGTTCGGCTCGCTCGCCGCGGGCGTTTACGACGACGCCAATGGCCACGAGGCTCCTGCAGAACATGAGGGTGCTCGCCGCGGGCGTTTACGACCTTTCGTGCGCTGCAGCTCGCGTTCGATGCGCACCACGTCCAAACCTTTATCGGCGGTTGGACCCGCGCGGATCCATCATCCAAACACCTGACACGCCCCATGGATCCTCCCGAAAAGAAAAACAAAAAGAAAAACAAAACCAAAACAAAAAGAAAAAGGACCGAAACCCACCCGCGCAAGCGCAAGCGCAAACCCTAGCTGCGTTGCGCCTCCAATCGCGCAAATAATCGACCTCCATTCTCTCCTAACTCCGCCGACGCTTGGCATTGCCGGCGCACCCCACCCTCGCCGCTGCACCCAAACCCTAGCCTGCTCGCAGCTCCGCCTCAATCCCGACGCCCCGACCTGCTCGCCTACGCCCGGATCTTGCCGCCGGACCATTCGCCGACGCTCCAGGGCACGAGTCCATGGCCACCAACGGGGAACGCACATCACGCTGCGCCCTCAACTTCCAAGCAGGCAGGCATTTCGCGGTGAGTCCTCTAATCCATCCTCCTCCCGCTCCTCTCCTCTTGAACCAAGCAAGGCCGGCTGTAAACAAACCAACCATTTTTGTGCTGCTAATTACCACCACTGGATCCGCCTTCTAGCCTTCTAGGTCGATTTTGGTCTCAGACACAGCTTTCCAAATCTCACGGATTGCTTGCTTTCGGATGATTGCTGCCGAAATTAATGCTGGAATTCGATTCCATCCATGCCCACAACCAAAACATCAAAACCATGCTTTTTTTTTTTTGGCGCCTCCTACTCCTTTGGCTGCTACAAGTTACAGAAAGATGACCCTTCATCCTCTGCAATTTCAGCCGTACCGCTGCTGCTTCACACCCTGCTTCTCTTGCTTGGGAGGGCCAGGCAGGTTCCATGGAGTTACACACAAGGCTGCAATTCAGGTCTGGCCAAATATTCATTCCGGTCTGCCTGCTTGTTACTGATTTCTTCCTCATATTTTCTTTTCGTGCGTGTGGTGCTCACACTCTTGCTCCGGAATTCCTCTTCTGTGCTGTTCAGGACGAGGTTACTTTCTTCAGTACGCGGATCAACATACAAGCTGCTGCCTTCTGTCGACGATTCGGATCAACTACAAGCTCTCCATCAAGAGCAGCCCCACCTCGTCGAATCCCGCCAGTCGTCTGCACTACCAGACCCTCCCTTTCCAGCAAAGTGATGAAGAGTGACAAATACAGTACATGCTCGGCTATAAGACGCCAGGGGTATATATCTGCATCCTATTCTTTTTTTTCTCACCGCTGAGTGGATTATTAGCTGTGCTTGATTCATTCACTTGCTTTGCTGGATCGACATAGCATATTGGTTTACAATCTGGACTCTACTGGAGGCGTGATGAGCTTGTCGTGATTCATATGCTGGCAGATATGTGTGTTAACTTTGGTGCTTGATTTAATCTCTACTCTAGCATCGATTCTGTCTTTCTTCTGTCGGATAGGAATATCATGCAGAATGGTATCACATGATACTGATGTTAAGAGGACATTCTATTGGCTTCTCTTTGATTGTATCTTCAGTGGTTTGTTACTGACTATAATATTGTTCTCCTATGAACCCCCAATATATATATGTGCTAATTCTGTTTCTGCGCAAATCGTCTTTTAAGTAAATAAATATGGTACCCCCAACTGATGAAAGCCTCCTGTGTTATGCTGCAGATAACTCTGATAGATGAGATGTATGAATAGTGACTCTGGTGGATCCTTGAGGAGGTTTAGTACTAGTCATTTGTTATGGTGAAATAAAATCAGCAGCTACTCTGCTCCTGATATGATATGGTCTGGTGGAGGTGGAATGAACTCTGGGATGACAAATGGGAAATAATGAAGAGAAGGAAACATCAAGAAATGTTTTCAAAAAATCATCCCTGGCTAATGTCGTCCACAGGGGACGCAACTGTCCTGGATGGATGGCCAGGACTGCCTCGAGTATGAGGTGTCCATCAAGGTAATCACACTCTCTCCAGCCCTGTGGTCTGATATGGTTGCTGGCTGCTCATGGTGATCTGTGTGTGGGCATTATGTGTTCTTGCTCAATCTAGGGAAGAGTAAGAGGATTTTTTTTTTTTTTTGAAAAATGTTGTGATCTACAATAACAAACAGTAGCAATACTGTTTGCTATTATTGATCACCACGAAATATGTGGACACATGACCTTATTTCAGCACCTGGATACTAATTCTTGATTAGTAATGTTATAGATAATATTCCAGGAGTATTAATGTCCTTGTTTCATGAATAAATGTATACTTAAACATGGTTTTAGTATTTCTAGACATTTCGATTCTTATTAATATTTAGTTCTAATCATCCTCTTCATTTGTCATCACAGAATATCTTGCTGCCACTTAATATGGAGGGTGCCTTGTTGCTGCAAAATGGGCGGGTTCTGGATGACTTTCTGCACTAGGACGCCACCGGGGACAAGAACGACTAGGTGCCTCCTGCCTGCCTTTTACCTTGTAACAACTCACAAGGTTGAATATTTGGTTTAGGTGTTCTCAAGTTAATTTCTCCTTAGTTATAGTAATTTTGTAGATGATAGTCTTTGATTGCTCAATTATTGGTAGCACTAGCACCTACATTGATGTCCTCGTGTCGTTAATATATCTACACTCTTTTCTAGTTTAATCCTGAATCAAATCGGTTCAACCGCAAGGCAAGGCAGTAGCAAGTGCTTCTAGATATATCAGCACATTGAGTTTTCTCTTCTAATTATTCTCTTCATTTCCGATCACAGATTTTCTTGCTGCCACTTTTCCTGAATATGGACGGTGCTTTGGTGCTGAAATATGGCTGGCCGGGCTGCTGCTGCTGACCGCCGCCACATGCTGGTGAGCCTCGCATCCTCCTGGACCTGTCTGGTTCCCTTTTGCTGATTGAGAGTCTGCAGCTTCTTTTTCTCTGGCGAAAATTGAACTCTAGCTTAACTTGCCTTCTCTATGTAGAAGGTTCAGGATTGCGTGCAGTGGTGCTGGTAGAGCCAACTGCTGGCGGCAGCGGTGATGGCGCCATGCATGAAGGTCCAGGAGGGTCCTTAATTTGGAGGGTGCCTTAGAGCTCATAAATCGGTTCAGGATGTCTTCCTCCACTCAGACACTGTTGGGGACAAGAATCTCTGCGAGGTTCCTCCTGCTTCCTTCTCCAAAAAAAAATCATGGTATTTTTTCTGTTGACGCTCTTGGAAATATGCTAAGTTTACTAAAACTGAGTCCTACTAAATTGATTGTGATCTCACATGCATATTGACTGACGCACCTATATTGTAGATTCTAGACTGCATGGCTTTGTTTAATTTTGTTTCAGTAGAGGCTTACATGAAAGGATATTCCATGCTTAGATCTGTCGCATTTGGCCATATCCAAATGTATCCAAGTAACTCCTTTCATTATACTCGTGCAATGTTAAGAGTTTGGAATTAGCATATCCAAGACATATATGCAATGATATAAATTATATCTCTGTACCTGGGATTTTGCAGCTCCTAATATGCGTGACAAATGTTTTTGCCTTGTTGTAAATCTGCACATGTCTTGGTTTCTACATGCTAATCTTTGACACCATCAAGCCATTTTTGTATTCCTGTTTTGTAATTCCAATGGCATGTTATCTGTTTATGCCAATTTCCGAATCTCTTTATTCCTGCTAAATTGGTTCTAGAGCTGACCATCATGTTTTATTTTTGTGCTAGGACAATGACATGGCAGGGTATGCTAGCTGGATCTGTAGCTGCTTGATGCATCATATTGAGCCACCTGTAGCTCCCTGAATGCGATGATATGGTTGCAATCCAAGAACCGCCAAAGTTTTCAACTTTATTTTTTCTTATGTATATAACCCTTCTAGGATGTGATCGGAAACATGTGTTGCTGTGTATCCGCTTTTGCCCTATGTTTGTTGGTCGGTGGTTTGGAAATTCTGGTTGATTGTCTCGTTAGTTGTGACTATTGTTGTAATATAAATATATTGTTTGCTATGCAGTTTTGAATGTCCCCAAAACAGGCAAAGCCATGCCAAAACTTTGAACACCCTTGTGAATTAGCCTTTATATGATTATTAATTAGCTTAACTGTTGATTAGTATTTTTTGAAACTAGATTTCTTGAAGAAGCTATCTAGTTTGGTGTACGTTTGCAACACTAGTAGAATAAAGGAAGGTTAAACTATTTACGTAGATGAGCTGATAGATCGGATTCAGCTTTGATTAGTCAAGCTAAGATAGAATCGATCTGCAGATGCACGCGAGCTGGCAGATACATCCACTAGAATCGATTTGAGAAGTACCTAGCTTCTTTTTATTAGAGCAGTAACTCACCTAGCATCAGTAGGTTTGGGAATTTCATAATTTAAGTGCACATAAATTAGGCAGCTGGGAATTCTAAGCAACACGTCATTGGCTGCATTGATGTTGCGTGGCATTGAGCTTCTGCTGCTACACGATCGAACACAATCTTTCGTACTCCGTAGTAGAAAGAAGCATGCATATACTAACTAATAAAACAAAATAATTGTTCCAAATAAAGTACCAGTGATCAATATATCTAGCTGGCAAGAGGCATATAGCAGTACATTGCAATCGCCCGAGAAATTATCAACGTCCAATGTACCTTGAGCATCCTAGATTTACCGCCCGCGCCGTTGTCGCCTTACGGCCCTAGCTAGCCCATATGGCTATCTCTTCGCCCTCGTGACCGACTACCTTGCATGCTGAGGTGAGTAGTTGAGGAGGGACACAAGGGGGCGTGGGGAAAGGAGGGTAGAGGTCGGCGTCGCGGCTCCAATGGTTGCAAGTGAGGTCGGTGTGTAGGAGTAGCGGTCGGTGGATGCGACATCGTAGAGCGAACGAACCGAGAGTGGACATCAGAACGACGACGACTGAGCCAAAGCATATGACCATTGATACATTTCACATCTAGATGGCGGTTGGTCATGCATAATTCAAACAAATAGCCCGTGTAGCTAAGTAGTAACAAAGTTAATCGATACTACTTGTGTTTGAAATTTGGCATGGCCGGTGCAGAACGCGATTGCCGATGGTAAAGAAGAACCACAATTTTGAGGCCGGCCGGCCAGCCGTCCGTTGAGTCGGCGTTGAGACGGTGTGTATCCAATTCCAAGCGAGGGAGTCCATGGTGGAAACCGTGGCGTCGAGGGGAAGGTCACCTAATTAAGTCCATGACGGTGGCATCTTTTGACCAAGCCGACGGGTAGGGCTAGGTCAAATGATGGATGGGTTGGCTGTCCATCTACTACTACATGATAGTAGTGCTGTGTAGGGAGGTGAAGAAAATGAAACATGAGTAGTGTACATGCGTCGTGATAGGCAAAACATGAGGAGGAGTTGGAAAAATGACCTAGGTACTACAACATGCGAAATAAAATTAGCCGGGAATGCGATGGCCTACACTTATATCCTAGTTTAAGTTTAAGTGCACATAAATTAGGTAGTTGGGAATTCTAAGCAACAAAATAGGCTGCCTCCTACTAATTAACACGCATGCATTAATCGAGGAGGCAAACGAACGCCAAGACCCAATGGATCTCCTCTCAGTCCCCAATCCACCCAACGCCGCTTCCCCGCGTCACCCGCCGCCTCGGCTCCGGCCATCCATGGCTCCGGCTGCGCGTCTCCTTGCAGTCCCCGAGCACCCGCCTCCCCCAATCCATGGAGGGAGGGCCTCACCTTCACCCCATCCCAACTTCTCCTCGGTCGGTCAGTGCCACCTCCGATGCGTCTTCGCCTTCCTTTGCCGCTATGCTTACGCCCGCGTAATGCCCTTGTTCTTTGATTCGGAGCAGGTCTAGGAAGACGGCCACGGTGAAGATGTGGGGACGATTAGGTCGCCAATCTGACCTCCAGGCTCCAGCTCCAGCTCCAGCTCCAGCTCCAGGGGGAGCCCCGCCCGCAAATGTACCTATTTTCTCCCCCTGCTCTGTTCTGTTGTGCTCTTCCCTACTTAATTTCCCACGATTGGTGATCCGTTTGCTAACCTGCTGCACTCTATGGCGTACATGCATTTGAGACATGCAATCTGTATTGGAGGGATTAATTCATTCAATCGTTGACTTCTCTTTTCTCTTCATGGGAGGTCATGTTCAGCTCACATACATACGGAACATGCTTAGATCGCACACTAAATCTTCAGCTTCTGATTGATGATTCAATGCACATTCATATTTTGGGCATTTTAGTACTACCAGTTCTCTCTCTAGTATTACCGTTGTTGTTCAGTAGCTTACAGTCCACCAGTGTTGTGTACTGAAGAGACTCTTTTCTTTACTGCAAGTATCTTGGCTAGGCTTGCATAGTGAGATGAGCCTGGAGTGGCCAGTGTCATCCCAAATGAAGATGCCATGCCATGCTATCATGATGAGCTGGGTAGCTATTTTTTATGATTGAACTTTATATATAGACTAGGCATGTTTTCTAAAGTCAAGAGGCAAGAGGCTGGTAACACGCATTATTCGGTCATTTCTAGGAGAACTAGTTTTACAAGATGCATTCTAAATGATTGTGCACCAAGGTTTTGTAGATAAAGATAAATTCATTGGAAATGGAATAAATTCAAAGAAAGAAAACCCGCTTAAGGTATCTCAATTTTCTAAACCCTTTCAGTGCTTCTCTTGCGATAGCAGTCAGATGGTAAACATAATCATTCCCATCTTCTCTACAAAAAAAAAGTGTAACACTGAATTAATGAGTGTGAAAACATCCATGGGTGTTTCTAGTTTACATATGATTGGGGCTGACCCTCTGAACTTTGGTACTCCTATAGTTCTAGCTGTACAAAGCGATGAACCGTGGGTCTGGATGCTTGCGTATCAGGTACTAGATGGTGCTTACATGCGTGGTGGCAATACTTAACCACCAATTGCACAGTGGTGTTATGGTTAATGGATTCTATGCATTATAATGAGTTGTTGAGGTTTGGTGGTTCTCTTGCAACAGTTTGATCTTATTTTAATTCTAGCTGGCTTTCCTAAATATGTAAAAATGCTCTGTTTTTGTATTAACAAGATATTCATTTACCGTTTTGAGGATCTTCCCTCAATGATAATTGATATCTGTTCCGATCTGATGATTTTTTTCTATTCAAAATTCGATTACGCTTCGTTTGGATGTTTGCATTGGGGGGCTAGGTATTCCATTGGGTTGAATGTCCAATACCCAGGATATTGATATTGAGATCAAATGCGATTATTTCTGTTTGGATGTGTTAGATGTTTGGAACCTAGACTAGATATTGAAGTTGAATGCCAAATGTTGTTTGGATGATAAAAGTGATGAATTGCATTGTGAAGGAACTTTGATCATTATACCATGTTATGTATATTATAAAAAGGTAAATAGCAGGTACTATCAGAAATTGTCAACAAGCACTATCACACAAATCAGTCATCAGAGCATGTTAATCTAGCCAACACATTCATAGGAAAAGCATCGACACATTACACATGACATGTAACAGCGCATCACATCGTTGAAGGTAGAGTGAGAAATTAGGGACAGAGCAGGAAGGCTTCACGTCCTAGCTCAGGGGTAGCGGGGGCAGGTCTTGCAGCAAGAAACCTGTGCCGTACGACGGTCGCCGGAGCTCGGGAGGTGGGTTCGCCGGCCGCCGGAGCAAGGTTGATTCATGCACATAAAAGTTACATGGATGAGGGGCGGGAGATAGAGAGAGAGCCGCGGGGATTGGAAGGTCGGGCGGGAGGCCGGCGGCGCGGTTCTCATACGGAGAAGGAGGACGGGAGGCCGGGGTACATGCGCCGCCATCGCGGACGCTAGGTTTCCGCGTGTGCGATTTGCCGAAGGGAGGGAGAAGCAGAGTATCGAAGCGTTGCCCCTGGGAGAATACACCACGATGTCTAGCCTTACCCTTGGACATTCGCTCTCCTCAGTTCTTGCCGTTCGGACCTGAGATAAATAGCCCGAATGTCTAGCTCCAATACGTAGACCCGCCAAACAGCTGCAATCATGGAATTCGGGCCTGACCCCTCCCGAATGTCTAATATCTAGGACGAAAGCAAACATCCAAACGAAGCGTTAGAGTCTCTTCATACGCAACACATGCATGGTTAACTCGTGCACAAATCTTTCAATCTTTTTGTTTAGGTGAAGTTGTAATACTCAATTATGTATGGCTGACATTTTTTTTTCAAGTATATGACTTTTTACTCATGAATAATGTTGCATAGCACAAATCATAGTGCAATTTGATGTTTTCCCCATTTTACACGTTGCTGCTACTTTACTAGTCCCTGTTTTTACACAGATTGTGGTGCTTCCATATAAATACTTGGCTTTAGAGGTTCCCTGTATTGCAAGTCATTCTTCCTGAAGTTCTGCTGTTACATATGTAGTCTGTATTATGCACGGAATCCTTACTTTTTTAAGAATCAATGTTTTTTTAAGCTTTCATTTTTTCCACACATTAGCTCGCAGTAATAGCACAGCTTCTAATTAATTCGTGCATAATAATACTCAGGGAATTAGTTTCAGTGTTGCAGTACCATCTTTGCTAAAATGAGCTATGTTCCCATGTCATCCTAGGTGACCACAGGCAGGGGTCGAGCAAGACCAGAGAACAGTAGGGGCGGAGCTGCATCCGTCGTCCTGGTGGCTGGTGTGGACAAGCAGTGCGGGCGACGGAATCGGCGGGCGGGAGAAGTTCGCCGCGGTGCCATCGCGAGGCGAGATGTGGAGGGCGATCTGTTGGTCGCCTGCCCGGAGCTACTTGTGCCGACGTCCATGGGCGGCTGATGCAGGCATCTTCCAGCGAGTACCTTCCCGAGCTCCTTCCGGCCACAACGTTCACAACCCGCTGCTTCCAGCCACCTCAACGACATTCTTCCGCTCGGGGAGGTCTCTCTCCTCCTCCATTTATTCTTGCATAGAAATCGTGTCTTTATTCCTGCTGAATTTGTTAGTGAGGAATACATGCTTGTATCTTTGTGAACCTGTTGTGTGCTATTGTTGTCGTGCCTTGTGGTTGATTCGTATACTTCTCAAGTTATCTGGTTGTATGCACATACTTCTCAAGTTATTATAATGAGAGTCACTGTGAATGTGGGCAAGTTATATTCTGTGGTTTTATGTACCATCTCTTTTCTGCCGTTGTGAGGATCTTCCTCAATGATAAACGATATTTGTTCCGATCTGATGATTTTTTTCTATTCAAAATTTGATTGGAGTCTCTTCCTACGCAAGCATGCATGCATGGTTAAACTCTTAAACCAAATCTATCAATCTTTTCATTTAGGTGAAGTTGTAATACTCAATTATGTATGGCTGACATTTTTTGTTTTAAGTATATGACTTTTTACTCATGAATAATGTTGCATAGCACAAATCATAGTGCAATTTAATGTTTTCCCCATTTTACACGTTGCTGCATTACTACTTTACTAGTCCCTGTTTTTTCCGAGATTTTGTTGTTTCCATATAAATACTTGGTTTTAGAGGTCCGTGTATTGCAAGTCATTCTTATTGAAGTTCTGGTTTTACATATCTAGTCTGTAATATGCACGGAATCCTTATTTTTTTAAGAATCAATTTTATTTTGCAAGCTTTGCTTTTTCCACACATTAGCTCGCAGTAATAGCAGAACTTCTGATTGATTCGTGTTCGTGCACAATAATACTTCGGGAATTAGTTCCAGTGTTGCAGTACCATCTTTGCTAAAATGAGCTATGTTCCCATGTCATCCTAGGCGACCACATGCAGGAGTCGAGCAAGACCAGGGAAGGGTAGGGGCGGAGCTGCATCAGTCATCCTGTTGGCTGGTGTGGACAAGCAGTGCGGGCGACGGCATCGGCGGGCGGGAGAAGTTCGCTGTGCAAGCATGGCGCAGCGAGACGTAGTGGGCGAGCTGCTGGTCGCCTTCCCGGAGCTACTGATGGCGTCCATGGGGAGCTGCTGTCGGCGTCTTGCGGCGATTACCTCCGCGATCTCCTTCTTCTAGCCACCATGTCCGCAACCCCCTGCTGCCAGCCACCTCAACGACATGCTTCTGCTCGGTGAGGTCTCTCTCCTCCATTTATTCTTGCATAAAAATCATGTCTTTATTCCTGCTGAATATGTTAGTGAGGAATGCATGCTTGTATCTTTGTGAATCTGTCTTGTGCTATTGTCGTCGTGCCTTGTGGTCGATTTGTATACTTCTCAAGTTATCTGTCGTGCACATATGGCTGTAGACCTGATTTAACTCGTGTATATTACTGAGTTATTAGTAATTGGCTTAAGTGGTGTATGCTTTCAAAAACTTGGATCTCTGAAATTTTACAATTCAAGCAGATGCACATTCTAGGTCATCTATTTAATCATTGCCATCTATATTTCTGCTAGTTCATTGAGTTTTGGAATGTTCATGTCACAAGATCTGTTTTCCGCAAGATCATTTTTTGCTGCTACTATGTGTTGTCCATCTTTCTTGTCCTTTAGCCTCATGCTTACTTGTCCTGGGCCCAGACAGGTTTCTTACTGCTGTCTGAATTTTGTTTTCCCTCTGGCCCGGATTGTTTGTAGCAGTACATGTACTTATTACAAACATGCGTACCCATCAGCTTTGACAACTAATTGGAGCCTTAGGTAGTATTTTTCGTGTGTTGGCTCGTGGTGTTTGCCAGGCATTTCTCCTGCTTGAATGAATGTGTTTTCGGACGCCATAAAATTGAGTGGACTGATCTAAGGGATTTAGATCTTGGACTACTTGTTTGGTATAGGTTTTAATTGCAACACTTGGCTGATTTTGGGACCAGCTTGGTTATTTCTTGATGTTTACTAGTAGCTGTTGCTACATTATTCAGCTACCTGCACTATCTATTACTGATGTTGCAACATTTTCAAATCAGCTCGGGTCATTTCTAGAGCTGCTAGATGCATTATTCAGCAATCTGCGCTCGCTTTTGATTCCATGTACTAGGCTGGATCTCACCGTGGAGGCGTGGATCAAGGACTGCCTGGATGCATCAGCAAGCAACAATACACATCAGAAGCAACAAGGACAAGGCTGGATGTCTGAATCATTTTGGTACTGGCTGATGCACTGTCCTTTTTAGATCAAAGGCATCAAGGTGCCCGACTTTAAATTAATAAAGCCCACAGGCGAAACATGGATACAAAGTTTAGAGTTTAAGACACACCCCAACGACAGAACAAAACAAGCTCAAAGGACCACCCTGGTCCAGAAGACGGAGTACATTACAACCATAATCGAATAAACCGCACCCTCCACCGCTAGAGCTACTAGTTATGAGGCAGGTTGACGCGCAGGGGGCTGGAGAGCAGGTTTGCACGAAGAGCTCCTTAAGCATCGCCTCCAGCTGATGCACTGTCCTGCTACAAATTTTAGATTCATTATCCCCTTGTTTGGGACTGAAAGGCTTGGTTGTTGGTATTATCCCCTTGTTGCTTTTGCTCTCGGAAGAGTCACTATCAGTAGCCCCTTTCCATTGCAAATCATCCTCTGCAAATAGACCTTCTTATTTTAGATTTCACTGAGCATAACAACGAGACAACATAGTAACATAGTATCTTGTGGGTTAGTTAGCTGGTGGTATTTTTGAGTTATTGTCTTTTGCTGAAATGTATGTGGTTTTTTTCCAATCTACACTAGGCATAAAAAGTACTACCTCCCTTTCAAAAAGGAGGCATATATGTTTCTTATGAAGTCAAATGGTGTAATGTTTGACCAAATTTATAAAATAAACTATCCACTGTTACAACGCCAAATAGACACAGTATGAAATTACATTGCATCATGTATCTTATTATATTGATTTTGTAGTATATATGTTGATAATTTTTCTATAAAGGTCAAAACTTATAATGTTTGACTCTTATAAAAATTTATATGCCTTGTTTTTTGGATTGTACTATGCTAAGCTACTTGTTCCTGGTTGTTACAGTGCCGAGATAAAGGAGCCTTCACGGCTTGAGGCTGTATAACAGGAAGGTGTTGGCTATTCCTATAAAGGAGAATGAACACCAACTAGTTCTTGAGAACGCCGCAAATTTGTGGCAAAAGATAAGTAAGCAGCCCATTCTTGTTTGTGGCTTGTCCCATTGGATATTGCTTTCTACTATCGAAACATTTTTGTTCTGTATTAAGCTATTGTCAAAGGTAGATGATGGTGACATTTTAATAGATTTCAATGCAATACAAAACAAGCATGTCTTGGATTATTTGTTAGGTTTCTTTATTCATTGTGTCATCTATCATACATGTAAAGCGATTGTACATGCGTTGTATTAAAATATGGTAATAGCCATTAGCCATCTTAAAAAGATTCCATTTTTTCCAATTTTGAACTAATAATTTCTTTCTATTCCAAGAGGAGGCCATTATGTAATTTATTCAGCAACATTTCCCTTTTTAGAGCAGAAATTTTATCAACAACACATTCATGAATAATTAATAGGAATAGGTGACAATGTGCATGCTACAGTAGAAGTTGGATGAAGAATGTATTTGTGTGCTTAAGATGGGCTGTAGTATACTTTATTTGTGGGGTCGAATGAACACATTTTTTTGATCCTCTATGCTGCACCATTCTGATTGAGCTGACCAACCCTCAACTTGTCCTAAACCATAGAAATGGTGCAATTAAGTGCTAGTTAACAGAGAAAAATCAGATGCACACCCATATTCCCTGTGATTGATTTGGATACTTCTCAAACACTGATGCTATATTTAGAGCCTTTTCTAATTTCAGAACCTGTAGTATTTTCATGACTGGTAGTATGGAGCCATAAGTTATTTTTCTTTACCATTTTTTATCGAACTTTTGTAATGCTCGCACTTTTGTTGTGCACCTTGGGCTATATGAACTAGTAAGTTGCAAATAATTTTTTTTATGTATGATTGGTGTACTGTATAGATGTGACTATACCTGATTTAAGAATATTAATATTAGAACAGATTCGATTTGACTATGAGTGGTATAAAGTGTCTTGTATTAGGTTTTTATTTTCCTGTTTTGTTCATCTGTTTTTTTTTGAACACCTTTACTTTGTTCCTACAGTTTGACAGCTAAATAGTTCTGCCATGGGAAAGGAGAAGTCTCACACTAACATTGTGGCCACTGGCCATGTCGACTCTTGTAAGTCGACCGCAACTGGCCATCTACTTTGAGAAGTTAGTCGCTGAGACCCGTTAGCACCATCTTCGCGTGCTCACTCGTGAAGTAATGCGGATGATCTGCTGCTGCACCAAGGTATACTTGCTATTCATCAACCCTATGCAATTTTTTCGAGTAACATTTCGTTTCATGTGCTGCTTCATCATTTCTGTGTTGTTTCTTCTGTGTAGATTCAGATGCATCCACTATTTTCTCTACTCTTATTTGTACTTCACGAATGACTCGTGTTAAATGTCCATGATCATTAGTACCCTATAAAGTCAGAGTCTAGAACTTTCTAGTGTCATGGAGTTGCTTCACAAGTATGGTCTTGCATTACACAAATCATCCTACTATATGTAGTTTTCCTAAATGATCTTTTGTACCCAAAAGACTTTTCCTTTTTGTTCTTGTTTTATAATTTAGATGACGTATCCAGTTTCTAGCATGAATTAAATTGGAAAGGAATAACACTGGGTTTTGCTTGGTCCTAGGGATTAGTTTGAATCCAGATGACTGATAGCTATTAAATCCTGATAATTGTGCAATAACATGCCTAGTTGCTATTACCAAATAAATGACATCATAAAAGGGATGGTCATACTTCAACTCTTCAAGTGTTGCAAGATTATTCTTATTCAGTACAGCCATATGAAAATTAATTTCGATTTTCAATTCTTCATCAGGGTGGTTGATACCTTTCGTTATGAAACATATTTTATTTGATCATGATCTCTCAGTTGCAAAAGCATCTGAGAGAATGGCAGTATTAACACAATAGCAAAAGCATCTGAGTACCAATAGTTAAAACTTGAAATGTTGATTTTTTTAGTTTGAAGTGCATTCAGGTACTTCATGTGGGTCCTCGTGCAGGTGATGGACGAGGCCATCTTGTTCAACCAACTATCAAAAACATGGCTCTGGCTCTGATCATGGAGCAAGTGTACGCATAGGAGAAGTTGTACCGGTGGGCTCTGTCGGAAGAAGCAAAGAGGGCAGGCACATGGTTGGTGAAGGTGAGGAACACGGGCACATGATGATCGTGGTGCCTCCCGGGTCACCCCCTTGCCTTGGCCTTCCGGTAGCTTTTGAAAACAGGCGGCTTGCTCTTCTGATACCTTGTCTGTTGTAGTAAGCGTAGGGATCATTCTTGCGTGTTTGGTGGCTGCATATAATGCCACTTTTCCTTTTTGTGTGGTGAGCACTTCTTAATGCAATTGTCTTTAAATCTATGATTTTTTCTTGTTTTAGCATAGTCAGGTATCGTGTTATATTGTCTTGTACTCCCTCCTTCTCAAGGCATAGGGCGTAAATTTTTTTTGCACGCCAATTAAGGAGGTTTCCGGCCAGATAACTCTTTCCTAACTTGTCCCTAATTAATCGCTAGTTAGTTGAGTATTCTTCTCACCTAGCATTGACTGCCTCCTCCTTTGATGGGTTTCCTTTTCTCTCTCCATGCATGCAACATGTAGAACCAATAAAAAGGCTGTAGTAACTGCTCCTCTCCTCGTTTACTACTATTCCACGCATGCAGAGACATGAAAAAGCAACGTTTGGTATTAACTGCTAGCGATTTTTAAGGTGGAGCACTGAACAAGCGGGGGGTAATTTTGGAAGATTGGCGTGTTAATTGCATCTGAACCGTCTCACGCCTTATGCTTTGATGAAAATTCGAAAAAAATATACGCCCTATGCCTTGAAAAGGAGGGAGTATTGGTTATTTTGTGATTCAACATAATGCTGCCTTGTAAAGATGTTTTTTTGTTGGCTGTTTGAAATGATATTGAAAGAGGAATTGATATGCATGCGCTGCTGTTGCTTTTCTTGAAAGATGGATTTGCACTCTTGCCTAGTATTTGTTACCTGAATTGCAAGTTGGAGTACTTGTTCTGTTGTCATCTTCTGGTTGTGCTAATTTTGTACAACCCATCTAGTTTTTGAGCTCTTGAAATGGAGGCATGTAACTGTTTTTTTCATGATGTCTCGTATGAGAGGTTGTGTCTATTTTGCTGGCAACTTGTTTTTATATGCTTTGCTCTTCATTGTCATGAAGGTCTGACGGGTATATGGAGTGGTGTTGTCTCCTGGTTGTGATGCCAACTGATACACTTGTGTTAGAATTACGGTTAACTATCAACATAGAAAGTGGGTTTCCCTTTTGTATAATAATCTTGAACCCAAAGCTTAGATTTGTAGTCAGTTCGAATGCTTTTGTACATGTGTTCTCTGATCTTGTACTTGCCTTAATTAATTCATGTTATTTTGACTATGTGGTGTAATAGTGTTTCTGTTTGTGCTAATTCGAAATATTTCGCACCTTAGCATAGCATTGTTTAGTTGGATTCCAACATGGAAACTAAACCTTAATTCTTTCCTGAAGTGTTGCCTTTTTTTGTAACCTGGAGCTTTTTTTTTTGGTATAAATGGGTCAATGGTTGCTTTTTTGTTGATGGCTGGATGCTATCGGCTACTAAATATGTTGCGTCTTGGTCTGGTGCTTAG
This sequence comes from Lolium rigidum, assembly GCF_022539505.1. Taxonomy (NCBI): domain Eukaryota; kingdom Viridiplantae; phylum Streptophyta; class Magnoliopsida; order Poales; family Poaceae; genus Lolium; species Lolium rigidum. The sequence goes on along the minus strand of NC_061512.1, from coordinate 208,523,198 downwards.
TTTTTTATGTGCTTAGTTCTTTCTGGAGCTCACCATTTCTGTTATCTGCATGATCCACCTGGTCTGGTGCAGGCAGAGGTGATTCGGCTTGGCGTCAAGGAGGTCATGACCTGTCCTCGTTACAACCTCTATGGTGAGCTCATGTTCACCCTTTTGAAGTCAAGCTCCCTTGCGCTCGATGTAGCCATGTTGTGCTCCGACCATCGAGGCGATGACTTGGATTTGGAAATATGGTCGGATGGCTATCTTGCCATCTAGTTTTCTAAATTCTTTGGTAGGAATTTTATATCTATACCTGGTTATTTGAGGTCCTTGTGCTAGTATTCTTGGTAAGCTAGTGGACTTGATGATTTTGTTAGTTGACTCTGTTTGTTGTTATATGCATGGTTCTCAATGCTAATTGTTTGCGGGTCTTGATCAGTTCCTCATTTGGGAGAATAGCTCCATTATTTGACATTGTTCTTCAGGGAAATCTTTTTTCACTCTGTTATGAACTTGTTAGCTTGTTATTAGTATATTTTACCTAGTCCTGATAGTTTGATGGAGTAGGTAACATTGTTATGAAGTGGTTGCTGAATTTGGTCAGATATCCTTGGTTTAGGCTCAAGAAGAATTTGATACTTCATGTACTAGGTCCCAATTCATTTTCACAAACTAAAGCAGTAGTTAATGATGATTTAGTTCAAAAATGTTATTGGGTGTCATCCAATCTTTGTAGTTGTTCTCAGTTGTATATTTTTGATGTTTCATTTCAAAAACTTTACTTGTTTTCATCACAATTAGAATGTTATAAAATCTAGATGGTTCTTGTAATAATTGCGTGCTCTTAGTAAATCAGATCTGACATTTCTATGCGTGTATTTACAGAAGAAGAGCGCAGCAGATGGAGTTCATGCCTGCACCTAGTGGCATCTAAACCAACTTTCACCGGCCCACACATGTAAAAAGGCACTTATGTTGACCGGGGTGTGCTGGGAGTTTGGTCAGGAACTTTGATACTTGCGGCTTATGAAGAAACATATAAGGTTGACAAGAGCATGTCCCCTTCTCCCTTTTTCTTTCTGTCCCTGTAAAATCAACATAAAATCGTTGTATCATGCTCTTAGTTGGCTGGTTATATCTCACAATGCTGAAATTCATTACTTATATAAGAAAACATTTTGCTACAATTATAGGTGCTACATAATATAAGGAAAACAAGATGAAGTAATAGGCTTGAAAGTTATCAGAGTACATTGCTTCATGCAACCATTTATCTCTGTTTATGCTCACACTTATTAGGTTTCATCCAGTCTTATGGCAGTACTGCAAATCCATGTGATTTATCCTTGCAGTGAAAATTGTCATTCTGTAGTAAAATCAGTGTTTATAAGTAACCAACAATAAATATGTTCCTAACCTGTTTTCTGTAGATCCTGAAATCAATAGGGGTGCGGTTCCGGACGTGACAGAGTTTGGTTCCCTTTCTTTCAGTCTTTCTTTCACCTTCTTGGTTTAAGTAATTCTTGAAACATCATTCATTTAGGATCCAAGAATGTCGAACTCAACATGCTTGATTTTTTTTAAAAAATCCTTGAACCAGTCTTTAATAAAGCATAGCAGGTCTGTAATGCATTACTGAAAGTGTTTTTCATTATTTGCCAGTCATTTCACTATATATAAAAAATAAAACACAGTTATTGAAAGGAAATGATCTTCGTGATATACTATTGTTACGAAAGAAAGTTATGATCTCCCCGATAGGCTAGTTACAGAATGACCACATTGTACAAGTTGTTTTAATATAGTTAGTCATAGATTTTGCTGGTTGTATCTACTTGTAACTGGCCAGCAGCTAGTGTGTGATGTTTTACTCTTTTGTTACTTTGACAGGATAACTTGACAGCCATTCTTGTGCAACAATGTTTTCACTAGTTCTATTTTGCGCTGCCTCTGACTCATGCACCGTGGCTCCAACATGACACCATGTGGTGGCCTTTTATGCTGCCCCAACGCCGGCGACTTTTGTTTGTCTGGTGCTTAAGCCTCCGGTCCGACCACTTGGGTCAGGTCAGGGGATGAATGCTGGCTGCGAGGACGCTGCCACTATCGGGTTGCTTCGTATTGTTGCAGCTTAGAGATTCATGGTGAGATTACTCTGCCGCTCCTAATCTGTATGCATGGTGCGCAGCTAGCTTAGCATTTCCTCCATTACAGTGCACTAATCTATGTGACTAGGGTGTACCTTGTGTGATTGATGATAGCATAACTTATTCTTTCAGATTTGTAGATTAAATATTTCCTTGTTCAACATGTGTGAGAGAGAGCTTGAGCGGGAATGGCGGAGTTGTGTCTGAGTTTCATGTGTAGTGTGCCACTATGTTTGAGATCGATGCTAAGATGTCTATGGTTAGTTGGTCCTTCTTGCACTTTAAAAAAATTACCATAACTGAATATATATCCCGTGTCTACATTTGGGCCAGCATGCACTTAGACTATATTTTGCATTTTTCTTCGTGCGGACAAATTAGGATGGTGTGGCATTTATTTATTTGCTATAAAAACGTGCTTTTGTATGGCAGGGATGACCAAATCATCTGGAGCGTCTTCGTGCTTCTACTTGGAGCGGCTGGTGGTGTCAACCTTGCGAGTGGAGAAGATGGATGGGTAGATGGAGGATGTGTGGAGCACCACACCATCAATGTGGGGCTCAAGGAACTCGTCAAGCTGATTTGTTATTGAAAGGAAGGCTAGTTTCTTTGGTAGATTGCCGCACACGAGGGTGTTCACTTGTACCAGATTGCTAGATAACATGTATGCCTGAGTATGTATATAGATAGATCCAGATTTTGAGTTTTACAGTTCTATGTATGCTGGTCAAGTTATTGCACTAGCGATTTTTATCCACACTAGCTGGGGTTGCTCTCATGTACTTGTATCTCCAATGCTACAGATAACATGTATACGTACGTGTGTATAAACTAAGTCCATGGAAATAATTTGTATCTCCATTGCTACAGATAAAATGTGTATCTAGTTATCTACTTGTGTACTTTGACTAGCTAGTGCTGTTGCACTTCATTCCTTTATCACTATCCTTATTTTGCCATGTGATTGTAAATATCCAGAAATCTTCTTAGATTTCGTGTCAAAATATTCCTTTATGACTATCCTTGTAAAGAAAGAACAGTAGAACACACATAGATAGCATTAGTGTAGTACTCGGCGTGTTTTAGCTAGCTTGTACGTGGACAATAGCATCGGCCAGATGGGCGATGATACCAACGGTGATCGGCATCAATGGCGCTGCTCGTATCCTACTTCCAGCAGGTTGGATATTAGAGGATGACGACGACGCTTTGGAGGCATACTCGCCGGAAATCGGAGTTATTGAAGGCGGTACCACGACGTCTCCAATATGCAGCTCGTCGCGTTAGCCAAGTCTATCCTTTCATAAGACAACACGAATTAGGTTCATGAGCAAGCCGCGATGCATAACAAGACCAGCACGTTATAAGGATACTTTCTTTCCTGCTAGATGGACAATAAATTTGGTAGGTATAAGTTTTGGAAGCTGTTGCTAGGCAACACGAAAATCCATCAGGATGCATGCTCTTTTAAGGCTAGTTTGTTTCCTCGCTCTACCAGCTCATTGATTGATGGGATTGGATGGCTACTCGGGGCTCGCACCAAGCATGTTTTTCAAGGGGTCACACCATTTATGTATTGGGATGTGTTTTGTTTTACGAGAAGGGATGCCAAGTCACCAATCCATGGCATAATCCATCTTGGCTGCCCATCACGATTCATCTAAGCTGTCCATCCTCTCCATCGTAGCACCTTATCCTCTCTTCTTCAACCTCCCTCAGTTCTATATATACGAGTCATTCGCAACACACCGCGTGTGGATTGCGCGTGTGACTATAACTTAGACTTTGACTTTTACTTGTCGAGGAGAGGAGAGTGAGAGTGAGCACCATGGCTGGCCGATGAGTGGAGTGGTGACCAACGGGCGCAAGCGACGGCGCCGGTTCGCCGACAAGGCGTTGTGGACTGGCCGGAAGGCCGACGGGCGAGCTCTTCTCCATCTAACAATCAGGTCAGTATTCAACTCCTTGTTCTCAGGCATCCATTATTCATGTTGGTATATAGTGAGATTGCACCGGCCACCCGTTGTTGCGCGCGCCTGGCCGCTGAAGAAAATTCCCCGTAGCTGGCAGACTGTCCGCCTTTGCCAAGCTGAAGCTCCGCTACTTCAACCAGAGGAGCAAGTTGGAATATTTTAACCTCATTTTGCCCAGTTGTTTGAAGTTTTTTTTTGTTTTTGTAACTTTTGGCCAAAGTTTGTTCTAAAAGTTGCTACCGTTGCTCTTAAGTTTCTCTTTCTCTAGGAACTGATTAAAATTGATTGGGGACGCCATCTCTACAACATATATTTGCAATAGTTTAGACTAAGTTTATGACAAATTGAGTTCAAATTTTAATTCATCATAATTAAAAATCTAGGTGAACTCCCACTCAAAACAATATCCCTCGCATTGTCTTAGTGATCACACGAACCAAATCCACCGCACCTAAACCCGATCATCACGAGAAAAGGTGTGACTTCAATGGCGAACACTCAAAATGTTCATCATATCAACCATATGATTCATGCTCTACCTTTCGGTATCACGTGTTCCGAGACCATGTCTGTACATGCTAGGCTCGTCAAGGCCACCTTAGTATCCGCATGTGCAAAACTGTCTTGCACCCGTTGTATGCACTTGTTGATTCTATCACACCCGATCATCACGAGATGCTTCGAAACGACAAGTCTTGGCAACGGTGCTACTAAGGATGAACACTTTATTATCTTGAGATTTTAGTGAGGGATCATCTTATAATGCTACCGTCGCGATCTAAGCAAAATAAGATGCATAAAAGGATTAACATCACATGCAGTTCATATGTGATATGATATGGCCCTTTTGTCTTTGCGCCTTTGATCTTCATCTCCAAAGCACGGACATGATCTCCATCATCTTCGGGCATGATCTCCATCATCGTCGGCGTAGCGTCAAGGTCAATGGCGCCGTCTTCATGATCGTCCTCCATGTAGCAACTATTACAACTACTTTGAAATACTACTCAACATGAAATTTAAAGACAACCATAAGGCTCCTGCCGGTTGCCACAATACAATAATGATCATCTCATACATATTCATCATCACATTATGGCCATATCACATCACCAAACCCTGCAAAAACAAGTTAGACGTCTCTAATTTGGTTTGCATATTTTGCCTTCCCTCTCGCGGCTGGAGATGCTCTAAGTCCCCGACGGCGGCACACCGAGATTATCCGATCGAGGCTCCACCTCCTATAGTTTTTTAAAAAGCATGATGAAGACATTATTGAATAATACAATTGTTGAAAATAGGTTTAATATAATTTTGAAATAAAACTGAATGTTGGTTACAAATGAAATGGTGAATATTAAAAGAAATAAAGGTTTGCCGTGCATTAGCGCACGGCAAAGAGTCTTTGCCGTGCATTGGCGCACGGCAAAGAGAGCTGGCACACGGCAAAGATCCTTTGTTTTGATTGGTCTAAGCCTGCATCCCACGGATCACTACTCGGATCACTACTGGTAACCGTTGGATCATCTAAAATCGGACGTTCAGCATTCCATGTATTCCCTGCCAACCAACTAGATTAAAAAAATAATCCTCACCAATCCTTATCCTCTCCTCCTCACCAGCCTTGTCTTCTCCCACGATACAGAGCTGCATCTCTTCCTCGCGTGCGTCCGCAGCCTCCACGCTTGCTGCAGCTGCACGCCTCGTTCCGCGCCGCCGCTCCACTTCTCAGCTCGACCAGGAGCACGTCTCCTCTCCGCTCCGTTCCGCGCCGCCGCTCCACGCCTCAGCTCGGCCACGAGCACGTCTCCTCTCCGCTCCGTTCTGCGCCGCCGCTCCTCGCTGCAGCTCTTCCTCGTCTCCAAGCCTCCTCGTCGGCGCGCGCAGGGGTCCGGTCCACGCTGCAGCTCCTCGTCTGCGCCGCACCTAGCAGGACAACCGCCTTCACCACGTCCCCTCCCGTCGCGGCTGTGCCGACCCGAGGACTTCCACGACGCTGGCCGGCCCGAGGACTTCCTGTTCGTCGCCGTCGTCGTTGGTCCTACCTCGACCGCACGCCGTGGCCAGCCCCCACCTTGACCGTGCGCCGCCCGTAGAACCCCACCCTCTCTCACCTGCCGCTTCCCCCTCCCTACCTCGCGGCGGTGCGCCTCCTCTGGCAGTGACAACCCCTCTATCCTGGCCGCAAGCTCGGCCATTTTCTGTTTTTTTTGTCTAGCCACAAAACTTTGCCGTGTGCTGCCGTGATAACACTCGGCAAAGTACAGGCGTGGCGCACGGCAACGAGAGGCCGCACGGCAGAGGGCGGTCGGCGCACGGCAATGAGACGCTGCACGGCAGAGGGTCTTGGCTCACGGCAAAGGTAGGGACACACGGCAAAGTCTTTGCCGTGCAATTTTGGTGATGCGCACGGCAACGACGACGTTGCCGGGCTAGGCATTGCCGTGCGGTCTTTGCCGTGCGGCTTCGCACGGCAACGCCTTTGCCGTGCAAATAACCCCCTTTGCCGTCCAATTTGCTCGCACGGCAATGACCTGCTCTCCTGTAGTGCGTCAAACACAATTCGCATTAACAGATCCTTGCGTCGGCGTTGAAAATCCTTGGGCATATCTGTTGCGTCGTCGATGAAATATTTGGAGTCGCGGAAGATGGTGACCATGCCGGAGCTCATCTTCCACTTCAAAGGGGCCAACATGGAGATGCCGCTGGAAAACTACATGATCATCGATGGAAGCACCGGGAACCTCTGCCTGGCGATGGCGTCGTCCGGCGATGGCTCCATCATCAGCAGCTTGCAGCATCGCCACGACTGCTCCAAAATGGCAAGCATCCCGGTGGTCTTGCTCGTCCTACTTCCCTTAATCCAGTCCTCGCTGCTCGTCGCTGCTTCGCATTATGATGGTGGATTCGGCTTCCCGGTCACGCTCACCCACGTAGATGCCGGCAAGGGGTAGACGGACGCGCAACTGATCTCCCGCACCGTGGGGATGAGATCTAGCCATTCTGCGAGGACATCGAACAACATTGTTTTGGGGCTGGGCGCTGCTAGGGTTTCCTGCATTATTGTTAGAACGCGTAAGGATTGGTTTCGTGCCATCGCATGCATGTAAGAGAGCATGAGCTTTATACCGGCAAGGAATGAACCGCCCAACAGAGGGCGACCGACATCGTAGAAGGGGGTGTGGATGTTTAGCTATAGAAGTATGGTGGTTGCAGTGTGGCGACTGCATGTTTCTCCACGGGAAAAAAGCAGATATTGATAGGCAAAATATGCTATGTAGAGGTATGTAGCCCAGGTTAAAGAGAGTGATGAGCAGTAATTTCTATGCTGTGTGCTGTGTCCAAATATATTTTCCAAGAACTAGTAATTTCTTGTGGAGATTTGTCAAGAATTAATCCAAATGAAATGTCATGATCAGCTCAAATGTGACATGAATATAGTATATGCTCGCCTACAAATGACATCTTGAACTGATTCTTGAGCTGAGTCGTCTCCCCTTGTTTTTACTTGCAAAATTCCGACATTCCTACATATTGGCTCGAGCTGTCTCATAATAGCCAGTCGTCACAGCTGCATAGGACGTGCTAGCAGAAGCTCCTTAGTTTAGCGTGTGTTTGGTTCTAGACCAAGAGAGGGATGGGATGGGATGATCCTCCTTTTGCATGTGTTTGCTTGTAAAGTAAGAGGGATGGTACCATCCACCTGAGGGAATATTCCCTAAAAATGGTGGAGCAGCTGATCCCTCAAAATCGGCCGAACCTCTCCATCCATCTTTTCTAATTTTGTGGATGGCAGCCTAATTATCTCTCCCTTTCCTAATTCGCTCGTCGTCGTTCCACCATCCCGTCCAAGGCCGGCTGCCCCTTTGATTGGGCCGCGGCGCATTGTGCCGCCGCTCCTACTGTACCGTCGCGAGCCGGGCCGTCGCTCATGATTGTCTACCTTCCCACCTCTTCGAGCTTCCTCATCTCCATGAACGTAGATGTTCTTGTGGAGCCGCTGATAGGTCGCAGTTGGAGCTTTGCTTCGGTCCCCACCGGAGCTCGCCGTTGCCCGCCATTTGAGCTCGCTGCCCCGCATCTCCCCGCATCGACGGATCCTTGACATCAGCCTGCTGGGCGGAGCCTCGAATTTGGGCGACGATGCGTTGAACTGGGCGGCGGTCAATGAAGCAGACGGAGAGGGGCGAGATGGCGATGTCGGCGTGCTCAATCGCGGATCTCGACTCCATCTTCACATCCCGGCGGCGCCCGCACACCAGCATCGCGGATCCCTGCTCGGTCTTCACAGCCGGCGGTACCCGCACGGCCACGGCAAGGCGAGCGGGGCGGCGACGTCGCTAGGCCTGAGCGAGCGGCGACCTCGCTAGGTTCGGCCTCGGCCACAAATAGAAAAGGAGCCCGTTAATTATGGTTTAACCGCTCTATTAATGTCATACTTATCCGTTTTCATCAGTCATTAATTAAGCATATTCCATCCCATCCACCTTAGATGCCTGAAACCAAACAGAAAATGGGATCATCTAATTTGAGCCATCCCATCCTCCAAAATCCATCCCATCCCATCCCATACGTATGTGTCTATGAACCAAACGCTAGAGAAGCACATCCCACACCGGCGCACCCTATACGGCCGGCACCCAATATTTTCACCAAATTACAATATTTCCATAGTTATAAGCAACAATACGAACACTATCACAGTGTTTAAACACACACATTATATCCAGGCCCGGCCCAAGGGGAGCGGGAGGGGCGGCCGCCCTGGGCCCAAGAAAATCAGGGGCCCTCCAGATATAGGTTTATACTACTAGGCCCATACAGGGTTGGTTCTTAGTCATAAAATTCAGAATGAGTTGATTTCTAATCTCTTTGTGTTGAAACCGTCTAAGATGGTCTTGCATTACCATGTCAAATTCTGCAATTAATCATCTCAACACAAGCTAAGAAATTACCATTTTGATCATTGTAAAGCTGCTCATTGGATCCTCTAAAAGCCAAATTACGTTTACCAAGAAACTTCACAACAGCAACTATTCTTAGTAAAACTTGCCTTATGCGGTCCTTCTCCTTTGTGATCTCATGCTGCAACTCCTTATCAATTGTTTCATGTTTGCTCAGTCTAGTTCTCAGTTCCTTCCAACGGACCATGCCGGTAATATGCTCAACACTAGCTTCATGTTCTTTGAGTCAAATTGTAACAGAAATTAGGGCATAGGGCCATATAGACTACCTATAGCCAGAGCATCAAGAATCAGAATTTCAGATATTAGATGACTATACCGGTTTGTTGTCTCCTGCAGTCCTGCCTAGGCTGATTACGTTCAGCGAGCAAGTCTGAAGGAATCAGCGAGCGGCCGACCGGCCGGCCAAGCGAGTTGGAGCTTGGAGAATTGGGAGCGATCGAATTGAACGAGTTCACGAACAGCCTCAGCCGGGGCATCGGTAAAATAGTATCGGATCGGACCGAATCGTATACGTATACGTACGAGGGCCGGACTCGACGCCTCGCTCGATAGAATTCTTTTCCGTTGGTGACCAAAAAAGGCCCAGCTGAGCTTTCTTCTCCAGCCTGGGAGCCGGCCGGTCCTATACACCGACCAGGTCGGTGCCGATGCGGTTGCCGCACACCCTGGTCGGGTATTGGGCCTGGCCCATTTAGCGGTTTTTCGATTTCGCTTTCGTTTTCTCTTTTTTTTTCTTTTTTTTTCTGTTTTCTGTTTTATTTTCTTTTCTTTCTGTTTATTTTTTTTGTTTAAATTGAAAAAGTCTATATACGAAAAATGTTTAAATTTGAAAAACGTTCAATTTTGAGAATTAATAAAATTCGAAAATTGTTCAAATATGAAAACTGTTCAAATTCAAAAATTGTTCAAATACGAAAATCGTTCATATTCGAAATTTGTTCAAATTCGAAAATTGTTCTAATATGAAAATATTTCAAATTTGAAAATTGTTCAAATATAAATTTGTTCAAATTCAAAAATGTTCAAATTTTGAAATTGTTCATAGAATTTTTTTTTCAAATTAGAAAAATTTCAAATCTGAAAAATGTTCAGATTTTTAAAAAGTGATTTCTTCTTAATTTGAAAAATATTAAAATTTGAAAAATGTTCAGATTTTTAAAAAAGATGTCTTTTAAAAAAGAAAACAAACAGCAGAAAACAAAAAGAAACGAAAAAAATGGCTTACCTGTTGTTGGGCTGCGGCCCAGTTGGTAACGTGGGGCGCGCGGGGTGTGCGGTAACCCGATCGGCACCGACCAGCTCGGTGGGTAGCACCTCCCTGGGAGCCTAAGAACCAACCCTGTATGGGCCTAGTAGTATAAACCTATATCTGGAGGGCCCCTGATTTTCTTGGGCCCCTCCCCCCCTTGGGCCGGGCCTGTGGGTTGGATCCATTCTATCAAAATGTGATTCATTTTGCAATGAACATGCATCCAAGTTCCTTCACTGGATGGTGATTATGTGCCTTATGGGAGATCGACACGGTTTTCTTCACAACAAACTAATGATGATCATTTTAGAAGAAAAGTATACACTAGTGTTATTGACAAGATCTTGACAGTCTGTTTGATGACGTCAATATGGAGTTACTTGTTGTATGGTAGCATTGAATCGAGTTATTTGCTTCTTTTGATGCAAAGAAGGTACGTAGACTTCCTGAATTTTATCCTAGGGATATTTTAAATGCTGATTTGATAAGACCTGAGACACAGCTTGTTAACTACATTGGTGACATGAGAAAATATGAGAACTTCAAAGGCCTAAAACATCTTTTTGAGCTATCATTCATGCTTGTTGAAACAAGGAGGCACATTGTTCATGATGTGGCTACTCTCTTTTCAAATTGGTATTTCTTCTACTAGTGGCAATGGCAAGTGTTGAAGAGTGTTTTCCGCAAGGAATTTAGTGACACATAAGTTGAGGAATAAGATGGATGATAGTCTTTTGGATGATTGTATGATCACATTCATTGAGCAAGATACTTTCTTCAAGATAAATGATGATGATATAATTGAGACTTTCATGGCAATGAGGAAGTGATATCCTCAAAAGAATAAGTAGTGTTGCTATATTTTTTAAAATTATAGCGGTCATGTAATATTCTTATATGCAAATTTGAGCCATAATCACTGAATTTATGATACTTGTGCGACTTTATAAATTTATTTTCTTCATTCTATAGAAAACTAAATACTTGCTCAATGTTCTGTTATGTTTGTGACATTGGGAAACAAATAGTTGCCTATCCTAGATCCGACACTGTTGGTGGCGCCTCTCTCTGTGTTTTTAATGCAAACTAAACCGGACTTGAACAATGTCCCTTCAAAGATTTCACATATTTTACTTTCGGCTTATCATTTCATATTTTTTTAAATACCAATAGTTCAAACTCACTTACCGAGCTAGTTGGAATATTTTGAGCTCATTTTGCCCAGTTGTTTGCAGTTTTTTTTGTAACTTTTGGCCAAAGTTTGTTCTAAAAGTAAGCTTTTTTAAAATTATAAAATAATTAATAATTGAAAATACATCTAGTGATTCAAGTGATAAACTTTCAAATCATCCTGCCAAGCCGATTGGAAGCTGTCGTAGTTTTTATAACTTTTGGCCAAAATTTAACGAAAATTTGAATGTTTTCAAAACAACCTTAAGTCGCTATTTATCTTAATCTGAGTTCAGTGGGAGGAGAAGTTATTGGAATTTTCCACATTTTGAGAAAAAGTTCAAAATTTTAAACTATTGTCTGTTGAAAGTTAGAAGAGTCATACTTCTGATTCTGAACGGTTCGGTCCAAGTTCGGTCCTTCAGAAAAAAGAGAGAGAGAAACCGACCCCTTTTCACGTGGAACTGACTAGTGAGACAGAATGTCAAAAACGCTGTTAAATAGACTAAATCTTGAGATTTGGGTTCTTCGAAACAACTTGTCCTATGCGTTGTGGATTTCTGTTTTTTTTTTTTTTGTGAAATCCTATCCCCATTTTTTGCTGTTTTGTGATGTTTGCTCATGGGTTTATCGATCCTTTGCGGTACGAAAGCTTTTTTCAGATGGCTACGATATGAAAGATGATAATGCACCTTTCGCACAAAGAACAAAGCGACCAGGCATCCAAGCTCTGTGATACCATATCAACTGTAGGATTAGGCATTAAGGGCATCACCAACCAGGGCGCCGCATATCGGACATTCAAAAATGGTCGCACGCCGTCCGTTTGTCTCGCTCCGCGGATATATTTTGATCGCGCGTCTATTTGCGTCTGAGTGTGCTTCCAGCGGGGTGACCTATTTTTGTTTTCTAATAATAGTTAAAAAGCATGATATACTAAAAACTACTGTCGATACAAGCCCTAGGCTACTTGCTGCCCGACGGCCCGGCCCCGTCGTTGCGTCCCTCCCTCGTCTGCTTCTCCGCCGCCCGTCATGTGGCCGCTAGAGCTCGGTGTGCCGCCGCGTACTCTAGAAGATGTTGCCGTCTCGTTCGCGGCATCCTCGGCCTTCTTGAGCGTCTCGAAGGAGTCGAGTAACGCCCTCTGCTCTGCTGCCCTCTCCTCCTGGGTAGGCGCGTCAGGGTCATCAGATGACCATGAGATGTCGGAGGAGTCGTCCTCTGCGGCGGCCGCCTCCCTGCGGCGTTCCATCTCGGCGTCGAACGCCGCGTGGGCCGTCCGCTCCTCCTCTGCTTCCTGCTCCGCGTCATTCATGAACTTCGCGCCCCTGGCTGCGTCAAGGACGTTGTCGCTGCTTTCGTCGTCCTCCAACTCCTCGTTGGAGCTCTCGACTAGGGGAGGTGGTGTCGGAGGTGGAGGCGCGGTAGCCTGGCCGCGGCTGGCGCTGCTCGTGACAAAGGTGGAGGTTGTGCGAAGGCTAGGGTTTTGTGTGGGAGGGGATGAGATACGCGCACCCCTGTTTATATAGGCCGGAGCAGGCGATGGCCGGGGCATGCGTGGCATCGCCATTACTTCGTGCGCAGAGGTAGGCGGTGGTCACGCGCCACGTGAGGCATCGCCATTAACGTGGCCGCATACTGCCGAAGCGACGCCTCGGCGCCCGAGAAGACGCATCGAGCCTGGGTCACCGCTAGGCGGGCCCGACAAAACATCCGCTAGACGCGAGCGGACACTCGGCACGTCCGCAGCATCCGCAGAGACGCATCCGAGATGCATATTTTAGCTAGGTTGCGTCGCCGCGACCAACCCAGATGAGTGACATTTCTTGGTTTTGATAGATCAACACTGCAATCCTTTCTGATAGATCAAGTCATCACTCAGTACTCGACTGAGGCTTCTGATGCGGCGAATGACATTTTTTTTATGTTATGGCCAGCACTGCAATCCTTTCAGAAAAGCGGGGGAGAATTCAATCAGTTGGCCCATGTCACATCAGTGCACGATTGCTTTCGTACCTCCTTGGTTCGGTTCGTTTATGATGGTTTCGGGGAATTTTCTTACTGGTTCGGTTTGTCTGATGGCTTGAATGAAAATGCAATCTTTCCTTCAGTATCTTCCTTTTCCAAACCTTTCACTGCAACATGTGTGAAGATCATAGCTAGCTGATGGCCGTCTGGTCTTTGATGTCTGGCTGCATTTGCAGTCGCCGTTTACCGCACATGTGTTTTTGTGACTGACCTTCCAGAACATACCCACATACCCACTCATGTCACATCAGCATCAGACCAGCCAACATCCCATTCTGCAAAGGAAGGCATAATTCATTCCGTGTCGAGCAGCAGATGGAACCGGGGTATCGACGGCGGCCTGCACTACTGCTGCCAGCACAAATATATGCTTTAATTTGTTTAGTTCTTAAGTTCAGCAGGTTGCAACTTCCAAGCCACGTATGTAGTTCAGTTACCTGAAGATGTCATCTCGAGATATCTCGTGCAACAAATTTAACCCAGCGCGTGCACGATCACACTAAGTGGTGCCCATGGTTCTCGGTATCCCGAACGTATCGTAGTATTTTATAATTTTATGATACTATCGTGGCCAATCAATACGTATCATGCTGGCATCTTAATCTGGGCAGTCATAACCCGATACGTATCATGGTATCTTTAGAATCCCGATATAAAAGCAATACCGTATGATCCCACGCTTATGCTAAAAAACAACGCTACCGTAAGCTAAAAAAGCAAAAGTTATTTTTTAGTCTCAAGGCTAACTAATTATTTAAACAATACAAACTCAATAAGTTTAGGCGAGATGGGTATCAAAAGAAGTTTGTATGTGCAAGAAAGCAGTAACATGCATAGCCATTTGTTTGTACCGACTGTTAAGCGTACACATTCTTTTGTTTCATGGGTTCATTATTAGTTATGTTTGTATCGTGCATTGGATGAGTTATCACATATTTACAGTATTATTTAAATACATCATTTACATGATGAGACTATGAAAGACATAGAACATGCTAAAAATTAAAGATTAAATTTAAATTTGTTTAAGATACATCATTAATATATATTTTTAATAAAAATAAATTTCATAGTATCTTGATACTACGATACGGTTCTACAATATGATAATATCTGACAACAAAACAATACTACCTAGTATCCTGATACTGATAACCTTTCTACGATACGGTAATATCTGACAACAAAACAATACTACCTAGTATCTGGATACTGATAAACTTGGTGGTGGGCAGCCGAGACGGTGTGTTATAGGAAAGAACCGCACACTTTTTTTTTTTTGAGGTAAAAGAACCGCACACTTGGGAACAGTTGATGACGCCATCTTGCAATAGATTGCTTACATCAGGCATATGCTAGATCGAGTGAGTAGTAATAATTTATCTTGTTCGTGAAAGCTAAGATTAGGTTCGAATTAGATCCGGACATCGATTCTATGCAGCTCTAGAATATTTGATCTCTTGCAGGAATCCGGCGGCGCGCATTGCTAGGGGCGCCCGAGCTTTTCTCTCACCGGTAATTAGCATTTCTGCCCAGAATCTCCCTCTAAGTTCGGCGGTCACATCAAGAATTCTAGCCGTGATCTAGTGGTGTACGGGTATGTCGCGCGCAGCTTGGTGAGGTACAGGTCGCCCAACTGTTGGCGCGAGTGATGCCCCGGCCCGAGACAGACCAAAGGGCATTCCCCTACTTTGGTGCTTCATCCACCATTGATAAGAGAATTTTCTAAAGCCGCGAGCATGGACCATCGTCTTGGCCATGGCGGTTGCTTTCGTGCGCTGCAGCTCGCGTTCGATGCGTGTTTGCATCCGGAAGGTGCAAGAGTATCGTGGGTATATAATGGGACGCCTTGCCGCGCAAACTAGATAGTATTCGATCGAGCTAGCTTAATCGTAAGCATGAAGCAAGCAGTGGTGGCGCTAGCCTTGCCGCTGCTCCTCGCGGCGTCGGTCTACGCTTCCGCGCCGCCGGACAGTACGGCGGCCTTCGCCGGAGACGTCCGCGTCGACCTGACGCACGTGGACGCCGGGAAGCAGATGTCGAGGCGCGAGCTGATCAGGCGCGCCATGCGGCGCAGCAAGGCGAGGGCGGCGGCGCTCTCCGTGGCGAGGAGCGGAAACAACGGGCGCCACGCCGGCAAGAGCGCGGAGGAGCAGCAGCAGCCTGGCGTGGCCGTGCGCCCGTCGGGCGACCTCGAGTACCTCGTCGACCTCGCCATCGGCACGCCGCCGCAGCCCGTGTCCGCGCTGCTGGACACCGGCAGCGACCTCATCTGGACGCAGTGCGCGCCGTGCGCAAGCTGCCTCCCGCAGCCGGACCCGCTCTTCACCCCGGGCGCGTCGTCGTCGTACGAGCCCATGCGGTGCTCGGGCCAGCTCTGCGGCGAGATCCTGCACCACGCCTGCCAGAGGCCGGACACGTGCACCTACCGGTACAACTACGGCGACGGGACCACCACGCTGGGCGTCTACGCCACCGAGCGGTTCACCTTCTCGTCGTCGTCCGGCGAGAGGGTGAGTGCCCTGCTCGGGTTCGGCTGCGGCAGCATGAACATCGGCAGCCTCAACAACGGCTCCGGCATCGTCGGCTTCGGGCGGAACCCGCTCTCGCTCGTGTCGCAGATGTCCATCCGCCGCTTCTCCTACTGCCTCACGCCCTACGCCAGCGCCAGGAAGAGCACCCTCCTGTTCGGCTCCCTCACCGCCGGCGTCTACGACGACGCCAGCGGCCCCGTCCAGACCACCAGGCTCCTGCAGAGCCCTCACAACCCGACCTTCTACTACGTGCCCTTCACCGGCGTCACGGTCGGCACCAGGCGGCTGCGGATACCGCTCTCGGCGTTCGCGCTCAGCCCCGCCGACGGCTCCGGCGGGGTCATCGTCGACTCCGGGACGGCGCTCACGCTTTTCCCGGCGGCCGTGCTGACCGAGGTCGTGAGGGCGTTCCGCGCACAGCTGAGGCTCCCGTTCGCGAACAGCAGCGGCCCGGACGACGGCGTGTGCTTCGCGACGGCGCCCATGCGGAGGCGCGGGCCGCCGGTGCCGGTGCCGAGGATGGTGTTCCACTTCGAGGGCGCGGACCTCGACCTGCCGCGGCGGAACTACATCCTGGACGACCAGAGAAGAGGGAGCCTGTGCCTCCTCCTGGCCGACTCCGGCGACTCGGGCTCCACGATAGGCAACTTCCTGCAGCAGGACATGCGCGTGCTCTACGATCTCGAGGCGGAAACATTGTCGTTCGCTCCGGCGGACTGCTGACGCGCGCGCGACCATGCTAACGTCTGCCGTCTGCTCAATGATCCATACATAGTTACATACTGTAGGTTTTAAGGTAACGCGCATGCATTCAAAGGAGATCAGCATGCGCATAAACAGAGACGCAAGGAAACAGAGCTGTAATAAAGTGGTAACATGTTTTTGCTACAGATTCCATAAGGTCAAATCTTGGCTGAATGGACAGAGTTGCGCACGTGTCACATGTCACCAAACCAATAGTTGCACATAAAGGAGATCATGCATTCGGTTTAGACTGGGATAAGATAGTTCAGGTATAAACGACCGGGATTTTGAGTTGAAGGTTGGATTTGGCGAACCACTACAACTTGAGGGTTTGAAAAAGACTTTTTCCTTTTTCAAATTTGGGAAATATCTCCAACCCTTGAGTCGTCAACCATAGGAGACACGAGTCCCGACCGCGCCGCCGGTCTCAGGGCCCCTCCACCCTCGCCCCGCTCCGTCCCGCCGCCGCCAAAGGTCTCCCCGGGCAATGTCCGGAAGTCGGCGGTGGGGTTTTCTCCGTCGTGCGGTGGTGGCGTTTCTCTCTGGCAGCAGCGCGGCATCTAGGTGCTACGGAGCTCTGGCGATGCGCGCGTCTCGACGATGGCGGTGGAGACACAGTCCGCCCCGTGACGGAAGCCTCCCTATGGCTGCAGACACGAGCTTAGGGGCCGCTTGGCCTAGATGGGCTTTGGCGGGCATGCGGCTCTAGGCCCATGGCTGCAGTTGGGCGTGGTAGTGCCTGATGGCGTCGATAGGTGAGCACCGTGGAGGTGACGGCGGCTGGCTGGATCATGACCATCCAGCACCCGTTCGGTGGAGTTGCGGTGGGAGTGTGGTCTGCTCCTCCTTCTCCGATGATAGCAGACCGGGATCGCCTCTCGTCGTTGGGCTTAATCAGCTCCTTATGGCACATGAAGGAGGTGCTTTGGGGTTGACGGCAAGTGCTGGGGCGAAATCCCCATGTCAAGCTGACGACGGCGACACCTGCGGGCACCATCACCTTCTTGAAGGCATCATCATGGTGATGTTCGACTTCCTCGCCCGAGCACCGAGGGAAAGCCCGGATCTAGTAATTAGACCGGGCGGCGGCGTAGCTATGTCGTTCTCTCCTTGGAGGCAACGGGGCAGCTATGTTGTTTCCTCCTTGGAGGCGCCACCTAGGTTGTTCGGGGAGTCATCGGTGCACCAACTAGAGTCGTTGCTCCGACCGTGGGCTTCCGGGGCGCTATGTACACCATCGCCATCACTTCTTGGTCGGCGCCTCCTTTAGCCTGGTGCAGTCCTGCCGTTCACTCACCGACTCTTAGGTGCTTATGGGAGGGCAGTGCGTTGGCTTGTGCCATACGGGAGTTGGAGTCGGCCTATGAAGTTCCCTTCTTCGGGTGTGATGCGGTCTTGTGTGTCGTCTCATAGATTTAATGCAAGGCAAGTTCTTGTCGTTTGGTTGTTGAGTTATGAACCATGCGGCGGCGCTTGTTTGTATCGGGTTGCCTTCGGCGTTGTATCGGCAGTCTTTGCTTCTTTTTCTATGAAGTCTGATGCAGCTTCCAGCGTGTATGCTTGAAATTAAATTGTTAAAGAAATATTCAATCATTTTTTATTTTTCTCTCTTATTTGGAAACAAAAAAAGTAATTTAAATTTCTGTCTCAAGATCCAAAAATAAAGTAAGGAAAGAAAATTCACTTTTTCCCTTCAATTATTGAATGTCGAAGTTTGAGCCCTCAAATCACTCAATCGTGACCCTAATGTTTATACTCTAAAATATATCCAATTTTATTCTTGTTTTCAAAATTTCATAGAGAAACATAAAGTTTGTCTATGGTTGAGGATGCAACATTAGAGCATGTGGTGTCGTCACCAAGAAATGTCTAGAAGACTACTCCAAAGAATATAGCACCAAGGAACAAGAAAAAGAACTAACTTAAACAAGTTGTAAGCATTGATTTTGGTCATTTTGTGAGATGTGGACTCACAAAAACACTTATGCTATGTGCTGATGTTGGTCTTTAATTTGTGAAATGGAAACTCACTAAAGAACTTAATTTGTGATCATTTTGTTATGTCACCGAAGACCATCAGATTTGTGCTCACTTTGGATATGGTTGAGTGTTGATGTGAACTATATTTGAATCTGAATAACTTATTACAAATATGCAATTTATGTCATTGATTTAATTGGTTTGTAGGCTGTGGAAAATTCATAGAAAAAACAGGCAAATTATGTAGCCAAATTCAAATTGAAATGTACCGTTTAAATTTGAGCTGATTTGGAGTAATGGTGGAACATAAATGAGCTCAGACGCGTGTGTGTGAGAGAGAGAGAGAGAGTGGAGAAGGAGAGCTGTGAGAGAGGAGAGGTGATATGCACCGGCTTTGGGCAAGAAGGTGATTTTAGATATGGCTCGATCTTCATGACTCAAGGAGGTAAATAGTTGCAAGCACGCAAAAGCAAAAAAAAAAAAAGATTATGACCGGTCGAAGAGGATGCTAAATCTACTCTACAATCTAAGACAATCGCCTGTCCGGAATTTGCGAACTACCCTCACATAGCCACACTTAAGTCCCGGAGCACGAACTAAGTGCAATCCACAAGGAAATCGTGAACTCTAACCCACAAAGAGCCGCGTTTAAGTCGTGGAGCACAAATTAGGTGCAAATCCATTAGGAATCACGGGAATAAGGGCATCAAGGTCTCTCCAATCTCATGATGAGAATATATGTCTTTGTCTATGAATATGAAATGCCAAAAGTCTAACTTTAGAGGAAACACTAGCCTATTTATACTAAGAGACAACCCCATGCTAAGGTGTGAAAGGAGGCAAGATAAGTAACCAGCTTAGGTGTAAACATGTTCTAGAAAACTAGTCAACTTGAGGAGTTATTGAGGAGCTTTTCTAAAATTTGTTAATCCTTCATAGCTTGGACACCTCCCACCAAAACGATTATTACTTGGGCTACACATGTTCAAATGATGCAAGGTTTTTTTTGTTGGAAATTAAATTGAGGTATCTGATGTTAGTATACCCTAAATTTACCGTCTCTTGTCCATGTGGGTGTCGATAGAACGAAACATCATAGTCTCTGTTTCTTTTTTTGTTGCTTATGTAAAAAGACAAAAGATTTTCTCATGAAAACCTACTTTGCGTCACCAAAATTTATTTTTTTACACGGGCCATAGAAAATATCATTTTCCCCATCAAACATAGCATATCCAAACGTACACCCTGATAATTTGTTGCAACATATTTTTCAAAATTACTATGCCTATTCTTTTGCAGTGATGGTAGTGAGAGGAGGGACTATGCGAAGGAAGAAGGTGACACCCATAGTTTAAGCATCATTGGTGCATGTGTTTAGCAGCAGGGAGGAGAGCGGATGTGGTAGTGCCACCAGAAGTCATGGTGTATGAAACCTCGTCAAGTAAATAATTGCGACAAAGTGCACTTAAAGTTTTGTTCATAGCGTAACGGGTGAAAGGATGGCTCTGATACCAAGTACAATTGGACATTCAACAAATGTGGTGCTTCGCCTTCCCTTGTTTCTACAAAGGGATGCTTGTTGTGCTATGATACTAGTAGAAGAGTGCATGTGTGTTGTGGAACAAGATCGCACAATCACAACAGAAACGAGCTAAATAATCCCAATGCATCACAAGCCCACAACAGTTCGATACAACATAACTCATAAGGAATGGCCATCTCTTATTTTTTGCTTTAGCAATTTTGGTCTTTCCACTCCTCTTTTATAGGGCAAAAGATAGCATGAGCAAGTGTTGAGAACCTACCGACTATAAGTGCACTTCAGTAGGTACATGCACCAACTGTCATCATTGCCTTCATTTTTAGGATCTTGTAATAATAATGCAGCCAAAAAGCCGTTGAATTTACTTACAAAGAATTCATAAACAAATACATGGGCTTCAACGACTCAGTAATTACTAATTTAGTTACTACCTTTTGAATTTCTTTTTCCCGAGTAACACACACACCCAGATAATTCGTTCGGTGACGCATAAGGAGTAGATCCAGTGCAGAAAATTCAGGGCATAGCAAAGAAAGTGTGTCCGGCCCAACACTCGTTGTTATCGCGGGCACACATGAATCAGCAGCAAGGGGAACAGTGAGGCACCACATGGCGGGAGGCATGCAAATCTAGTGTGATGTTGTTGCTCCCTGGTATGCATGATCGGAGGAGGATCCGCCAATGATACTAGAGCAAATTGTGCCGTTGTAGGGGAATCATCTCCATACTTTGCACCCCTATCATTATTTGACATAAAATGATATGTTTCCTACACAATAGAGTCAACATATTGATCATTAGCAGTATTAGCATCAACATTAAATTGTGACCCCACAAGCATAGGAAAATGAAGATTCGATGGAGAAATTAAAATTTCACCACACAATTAAGCACATGCACTGGGATGAAGATTGGCAAAGGGAAACATGACTCAGGGAATAGAACGTCATGTAGACATGACCCCCAGAGATGTCCAAGAATGAAAAGCCTTTATGAAGACCACAATGGCCAAGAAAGGCACATGGTTTAGAAATAAATTGGAATTTGTGAGCATTATAGGCACGAAGATTAAGCCAACACGTTCAGAAGAAAATCCTAGAAGAGAATAATCAGTCTTAGAAAGAGAACTAATCAAATAATCCACCTTAGAAAATGCATCATCCCTAAATTTGAGAGGCACATAATCACGAGAAAGGAAAGATAACTCAACCACGACAATGTGTCTGTGATTCCGCTCAACTGAGGCATTCTACTAATGAACACGAGGGCAATAAACATGGTGAGAGATTGCAACTCTTTTGCGGAAAATGAGTACTTATACTCACCAGCCTATTCTTCTTTTTTTGCAGAGAAAAAATTGGGTATTCATAAGAGTGACCTCTTTTGCTTTATTTTTTTTTACAATCAATACCACATATATTTATAGTAACAAATAATACATGGTAATGAGACACAAGCTAACTTCAACTATTACGAAATAAAGTATGAAAGAAACCAACAAATCTTCAAGGTTTTCAAACTCTTTCTTCTTCCATGACACAATCTTGTACTTTTCTAGTGGCAGCCGAAGGTAGATACCAAACCACATACCTGAAAATACCAATGAAGATTCTTTTATATATTTTTCAGCCGCAATATGCCAAGACTACATGCACGTGCACATCCATGGAAGTAGTAAATCACCATCGACAAGAGTACCAACACCAGTATATCAGGGAAAAGCAACCGAACAGCTTGGTCGACATCGCCAGAAACCCGAGAGTACGAATCACCATTGTCGAGGATGTAGCAGCCGGGACAAATATTACGAGGACAAACATCCTCGCGGCAACCATGATAAAATATCCTAGATCCATCCGGCGAAGCTAGATCCGAAGAACCATACCTAGAGAACTTTAATCTTCCAACACCATCATTGACGTCGGGAGGAAGATCTCGTCGAGAAGTGGGCACTAGATCAATTATTGTAGACGGTATCATCTTCATTGATTTGGGAACCAAAAGAAGACGACTACCTAAAACCCTAACCTAATCTTATATAAAAGCACCACTTTTATTGAAACCTCCACTCATAGATCGGGTTCCCCACCGCTCCTAACGCCGGCGAGGCCGGTCGGAGGAGGGGGAACCGATCTATAGTGGGTAGGAGGTGGAGGTGGTGGCTCTTTTTCATTCGGCGGTGGCGCACGTACGATACGCCCGGTTTATTTTTAGAGTAACACTACAAGATTCTTTTGAAAAAGTGATGGACAGAAAAGTAATACATTTTTTGATAAAGAATATATATTAATATCAGAAAGATACCAATTACACCCAACCTGTGCAACAACACAGTGTCCAAATGGTAATACGAATGCAAACAACAAAAAAATTACATAAAAGAAAAGTCATGTTAGAGAGAGATATATTCCTTGTAGCAGCAAACCAAACACCACCAATACATCACCAGAAATCCATCTTCTCTAAAAGAGACGTCTCCAAGAAGAAAATAGTACACAAGTGCCGCCATCACCTTGATTATAAATCATATGTTTTCACCCTAGAGAAAGTTTGTGGTCACCATTACCAGGCACGACCAATTAAGTCCAGACTTGGATTCTCACCCTGCAAGTTTAGACTCAGAACTTCTCTTGTGCTGCCCCCTGCTCCAAGTCACAAATCACCAAAGCCAATTCCTCATCACCACCAGTAATTGGACCACCATTCTTCGCGACTGACTTAACCATGAAACATAAGACATATCACATGATGTCAACAGCTTCGCCACGCTCCATCTTAAACCAAAAGGTCGGAAAAAACATGGTCGCACTTGACCGAATACCATCCGATCCGGCAATCTCCAGGCATGTCGTCCATTTGGAGTTCATCGATGGAGCCTTCTGGA
Organism: Lolium rigidum; assembly: GCF_022539505.1. NCBI lineage: Eukaryota > Viridiplantae > Streptophyta > Magnoliopsida > Poales > Poaceae > Lolium > Lolium rigidum. Next base: position 208,499,997 of record NC_061512.1, on the reverse strand, counting down.
AGTTGATACTCCCGCCAGATCAATGGAGATATGCATCAAGTAGATCATTGTCATGGCGTGAGAGGGATCCTAGGACCATCACCTTTATTCATGTCATGCAAGCAGCCCCACGCCACCCGCCGGCAACCTGCACCGCCGCACCAAAACCTATCAGTGGCCCAGAGGGCAAGATCAGCAACGGGAAAGGAGACTGCAAAGCATGGTCAATCCTCTGCCGAAACCAACCCAACCACGGAGCGAAGAGCATATATGCTAACTAAGTGGAAAACTATTTGTAGACCAAAGCAACACGTTGGGTTGGGAGGTAACAAGAATTAAAGAACAAAAGTTTACTTAGAAAATGGCTAAATAAACTTAAGAGTAAAGAGATGTTAGAGAAATCATACACACCTGGGAGCCTATCCACAACAACAAGGGGGATAGGATCTAGCTTTAAATAGGATATGTGAGATCTATCTTTTTAATATAAATAAATATTCAAATATTATCAAAAAAGTGACAACACACATCTGTGTTATATATGCAACCCAAAAATTTGTTGCTTCAAATTCGATCTACATTTAGAGATACAAAAAAAAAGAGATAAGTTTGGGATACTATTCACCCCGTGTTGACACAATTCACAACAGAATTTATCATTTTTGTTTCTCTAAATGTAGATTGAGTTTTGAGCTATTTTTTGAGTTGTAAATACAAACTATTGGTATGTTGTAAAGTTTTTTCCTGATTCTTTTGCATTTTGTAAAGACAATTTTTATGAACTGATCCTATGATCCTATACAAGTATCCCCCCCACAACAAATATCTACAATCTCCCAGCTGAAGGGGGAAAAAAGACACTCTCGCTCCCTCGCGACGGATCCTCTAGCCCGCGGCGGAGCACTCCTCCCGTCCTCGGACCTACTGAAGCGAACAACCTCGAAGGAACCCCTCCTTTTCCTCCGCCGCTCTGGTGCACTGGCGTGGAGTAGAAAACCTTCCGGCATCGATCCGGACTTGGATTGGCCCCTCTTGTTGGTGAGGAGCCCTAACTTTTGCTCAGATTGTCCGGAGAACTTATTGGGGTCTTTTCCTTGCTGCGAGCAGTCCAATACAAATGTTTACCCGGAATGGATACTTGGACGAATGATCCAGTTTTTTCCCCACGATTCGGGGTTCAGTGGATGGCCCCTCATCTGGATAGCAGCCGGCAGTAGCTTTCCAGTCCACCCCACTGTCTATTCCTTTGGCCCCTTCCATTTATTTATTTATTTTATTTTCTGTAATCAGCAGTTCAACACAATTCGAATTCGATGCTGCATATCCAAAGGCACTGACCAGTTCTGATGTATCTTGCTGGTCTAGGAACTGAAGATGGAGAAGCCTGATGAGACAATGACGACTGGTGTTGTTGCAACTCTGCTGAAATTTGTACGCAAATGCGTCATAGCTGTCCTCTCATATGGCCCGATGCCTGAACACATCGCGTTTATAATGGATGGTAACCGTAGATATGCTAAAGTCAGAAGTATGAAGGAAGGCACTGGTCACAGGATGGGTTTCTCCGCTCTAATTGCAAGTCTGCTATACTGCTACGAAATGGGTGTGAAGTACATTACAGTGTATGCGTTTAGCATCGACAACTTCAAGAGAGACCCAAGTGAGGTGCAGTACCTGATGGAGCTAATGGAGGAGAAGATCAATGAGCTATTGGAAAAAAGAGATGTCATCAATAAGGTTAACTGCAAGATCAACTTCTGGGGGGACTTGGACATGTTGACTGAACCGGTGAAGTTAGCAGCTCAAAAGCTGATGGAAAGCACCGCTGGGAACACTGGATTGGTGTTCTCTGTTTGCATGCCTTACAACTCGACTTCAGAGATTGTGAATGCTGTTAACGAGCTGTGTGCCGAACGGAGGGATATTGCCCACAAAGAGCACCTGGGCAACTGTAATGGTCATGCTGCAATTAATGGTGCACATTCAGATATTTCCATAGCTGATTTGGATCGCCATATGTACAGCCATGGATGCCCGGATCCTGACATTGTGATCAGGACTTCAGGCGAGGCTCGACTCAGCAATTTCCTTCTGTGGCAGACGACGTTTAGCCATTTGCAGAATCCAGACCCACTATGGCCCGAGTTCTCTCTGAGGCATCTTTCTTGGGCTATATTACAGTACCAGAGAGTTTATCCTTATGTAGAGCAAAACAAAAAACTAGCAAAGAAGCAGTTGTAATCTCATCTCCTGAGGTCACAAACATATCAAGCTCTTCGAACTTGTTCTGTCTTCCCACATTCATGGTTGAAGATTTGATTATCCCGTGCATTCCTCAGCATCCACGGATCCAGAAAACAAGGGCGACAAGAGTGTTCTGAAGCTTTGCTTAAATTCTCCATGGTTTTTGTTGGCACAAGGTGTAGAATTCGGATTATACATCAACAGGGCACACATATACCTAGATCCTTTGAAATTCAGACTTGTAATTGGTTCAACGATGATTTTTGTTGGCGCAACTTCTAGAATTCAGATCATGTATCAGCAGAGCATATAGATAGACAGAGCATGTTTGAACTCCCAACTGATTCATTGATGATCTCATACTGGACGAAATAAATTAATTGAATGCAATTATGTTTATGTACGGAGAAAATCAACATGATTACCCCAATCAAACCCCTGCATCATCTCTAACTCAACAAGATACAAAAGAGGAAGAAAAAACAAAAAAAAGAAAAGAGGTTTGTCTGGCAGGTATTCCCTTCCTATTTCTACCTCCATCAGATATGTCAAAGTCTTCTCTTCTCTCCATTGTGGTCTGATCTCACACTGGGAGAGCCTTCCTGAAGGCAGCTGTGGTCTGCATTGTTTACGTTCGTACCCGGGCAGAAAACCTCATAAATCATACTTCCTCGCTAACAAGCCTGTGAAAACTTGTTAACATGTCATCAGAATGAGGTGCTCCAGATTGCCTCGTCTCCTTCACCGCATCTCGAGTGCACATCCTTCAGCCTTTCGACTGGGTTGCAAACCCCGCTGCACCTCCAGTCGAAGGATGCGACGCAGACGTTCCCTGCCTGTGCCTTCCACTCGCAATCTGAAATAAGGTAATTTTAGTGGCTTGGTCGTCATCTTCAGAGATGGTGCATGGTATGCAGAACAACTGAAGAAACTGACCTGTTTCTGATCCACAGCACATCTCCCTGTCGTCAATGTGCTCAACATCTAGCCCGATGAACCACGCTCCCAGTGACACATCTTCATTTGCGAATTTGTGCAGTAGTGGCCTGGATGACAAGATGGACTCAGGTGACATCAGTAGCAACTCATCAAATGGAAATACTGCCTAAATAATCATAAATTCCTTCTAGTCTTACTGGTTGACTGAGATGTAGGTGGCAAGGTCCCTTGAGATGGCATATAGCTGTCCAGTGGCATGGCGGAAGTACTTGTTCCCGTCCTCTCCAAACTTCCAGAACTCTGGCTCGTGATATTTCGAGGTTCTGAAGAAAAGGGCAGTGCAGTGAAGTTTTAGTACTTGTAGGACATGGCAATATGATGCTACATTTCTACTATGGTTACATGGCATTTTCAGAAGAATTACTTGTCCGAAAGAACTGGTCCTGACTTCATACAGCCGATATAGACCCGAGGCTTCAATTTATGCCGGCTAAGAGTTGTGATGAGTGCACCTGCACCACTTGAATCAGTTAGTTTTCTACAAGATGATCGAGATTCCAGAAGGTATACTTATAGGCAAACATCATACCAAGGTTGACATGAACATCATCATCCACCTTGACATAGAAGTCAGCATCCCATGAGGCCACAGCAGTGGAGAAGAATGTCTTGGTTTTTGCAGTTAGCTTGTGGTACCCTTCAACATGGTCCTACATGCATGCACGGTTTGATCAGAATTAGCTTCAGTACAACTCAAATCAGCAGTGGCGAGAAGATTTGATTGATTGCAGTTTAACAGGACCATGATGTAAGGAATGATGCAATTAAATGCTTGGAGGACATCGTCATACCAGCCTAAGAAAGTCGTGATGAATAGCATCCTCGGCGTCTATAGCCTTATCAAGGGCATTGTTCGCTGCAGGACTGCAAAGTATGAACACCAGTTACTAGTTGAGTCAGTGTATTTAAATCCATGACACCGAGAAGTAAGCTGTAAAATCTATGAGCTATATAACGACACTCTGTCTTGGACTCCTCTAAAATGTACAACCTATTACGGGATCTTGTATGTGTGCGCCTGATATTTGCAATATAAAATCATATTATTACCATCATGATACATTTTATGTGTATTTCCAATTAGTGCTAAGTGCGCTGCTTATTTACAAAATCTAAATAGTTATGAACTGTTAGCAATAGATTATATTGAAAGGATAAGTGAGATAGTTTAAGGGAACCCCAGCAGAATTAGAACAGAAGGCTCTATGGAGTTCTTTTTTGGGCCAAATATAGAACCTTTCCATGTACAGTTTGCACATTTTTTTCTTTATTATGGTTATGATTATTTTTTCAACAAACAAGTTAAAAAGTATTGAAGCATAGTGCATGTAACATTTACCTATGTCCAATCATAAATCGAATGACAATTCCCTTTTCCTCTTCAAGTTTCTTGAGTTTCTCGCCTGGTAAATATCAACGGAAGATATGTAGTGAGTATTACATACAAGCTACGAGTGCAGAAGGTACTACAGAATAGGAATAAGTATGAGCCAATAAAATGATCCATCCCAGTCCAAAGAGCTCAACTTTTAGCTCAAACTACACATGCTAAAAGTCCGAGTCAGCTCTAATGATACATAATCCTAGTGAATTAATTATATTTCCTGCAATTAATTGTATTTGTTACAATTCTCAATTGATTAATTATCTGTATGCATATTCCACTGTAATTTCCTAGTTAGCTTCGCCCACACCATCCTACTTGATTAAATACATATTCCTCTGCATCGGTTCTAACTAATAACAAGAAATGCAGCATGCAGCAGCTAACCCTACAGAAGGAAACAATCAGGTAGCATTGCAAAGTATGAACCTTGAAGCATCCAGGTCGCCCTGACAGAGTCGCGTCGCTTCTTGCTACTGAAGGCGGTATTGATCCCGATCACAACGAAAGCCTTTTTCCTTTCCTTTCTTACACCATCCGTGCCTCCGAGCAGCTCCTGTGTGCTGCGCCTCGCCGCCAGCTCCATCTGTAGTGTGGCAATTGACTTGTCTAAATACCTAGACACAAAAGGAATTAGTCCCTCGATATACAATGCAAACATGTTAACATGTTCGGAACATTTTTCAGGATCTCTGTCCACTTACTGTATGGCCTCATGAGTCTTTGTGACTTCCCCCATCACGTCCATATCGTCAGATGGTTTCTGAAATCAAAGAAACGGTCTCATTTTCATGGAATAGCTTGATCTATCTTATAGTAAAAAAAAACATTTTATTACTTTTTAATACAATTAATTTTAGATTCTGTTGATATAAATGCAACTATGGAACATTAAAAAAAACTGAGACGTCAAGATGAGCATAAGTTCCATCAATTATAACAGACAAACAGGACGAAGATAAAATTCAGCACGAACCGTCTTGGCAACAAAATCTTCAGACTTGATCTGCAACTCCCCTTCCTGCGGCCGCCGCTGCACCACGACCGGGCTCTTCAAATCCGGCGTCGTTCCGAACCTGATCGACACATCGCCATGGAAGATATTTCAGCTACATGGAGCATTGCACCGCGTGACAGATGGATCCAAGATAGAGGCTAGGGCCACAGAGCGTAACAGCTGTGGGCCTGTGCTAAGGTAAAACCAATCTAGGAGGACTCACTGGTCGGTGAAGAGCATGCCGAGGCCGAAGCTGCAGACGCAGAGGAGCAGTATCGTCCTCGACACCATCGGCCTCCTCTCGCCGGCGACGGCGGCGCCGTTCTTGGCCTTCATCTTCCGATCAACCGTCGTCGTTCCTCTCTCTCTGTATCGCCCGGTGCTGGCTGGGTGGGGAACCTCGTTGTGTGTGAAGGAGCGAGGAGCTGAGGACGGCTTTTATGAAGCTACGAAGTAACCGAAGCTGAGGAGGGAAACAACAACGAGAACAAGGGGGAAGAAGAAGACGGCGACTATTTTAATAGGTCCAGGGAGAAATGATACGTTCACAATGCAAAGCTGTGAACAGAGGGCGACTTTTTTTTTCGCTCTCTTGTTTCGAGAGGGACAACAGAAGGCTACTGTTACGTTCGTCTGGAGAAGACGGCGACCGGAACAGCTGCACCAAAATCGAGCCGGTTAATTCTGTAGATTTATTTTGTCCAATTTTTTTTACTAGATTCAGATGTATCAGGCAGAAAATATACACCACTACATTATAGGGACATGCGTGTGTTAGTTGCAAATAATATTCTCAAGAAGTAGTATTACAATATATATTTTCTCGTAAATAAGCTACATTAATCTGTCAAACTTATACTTTTTAGTTCTACCAAGCAATTCGGCTCTGCACACAAGCTGTGATGTCAACCGGCATCGAAATTTCCAAAATACTCTATATTACAAGGGTTTTCAAGATATTACTGATTATTTTTTCAAATAAGTAGTATAGTAGTATATATTTTGGGTTCTGTCAAGGGGCGGTGGCTCTTCACACAAGTGGCGATTGTCATTGATGCCAAAACATTTTTGACAACACTCTTTTCTCATATAAAAAACTCATCAAATTATGATCAGTTTTTATACACAGGGGTGGCAAGTTTAGCACCGACACGTCATGTTTTTTTCGAGAAAATGCCACTACTATCAAGAGATTGATGAATGTGGACTTGTCGATTTTTGTTGTACAACAGTGAACCTAATTACAGTAGAACCAAAGTTTTAAAATTCATGCAAAAATCAAATTTCTAAGTTTAGATATCTAATACAAGATATTAGCTAGAAATTTCTAAATTTCTAAGTTTACACTAGAAGCTAATACTCCCTCTGATTCATATTAATTGACTCCAATATGGATGTACTATAACTGAAATGTATCTACATACATTCATATTAGAGTCAATTAATATGAACCAGAGGAAGTACAAGATATTAGCTAGAAATTTCACTTTAGATATCTCTGTTGTCAGATTTAATGACCTTGAAATATTCACTAACACATGCACATACACACAAGCACATTTTTTCCTATGATATAACTAATAATGATAACAACAAATTATGCTAACAATATTGAGTATGGTGGAGTATGCAAACTAAGTAATATAAATTATACTCGTTAATATTGTAGTATGATAAGTTTAAATAACTATAAAAGTTTGGTATAAAACATATTTAGTTTAACCTACCCTGGGTCCCAACACATCAATAATGACTATTGGTTATTGGACCAATGATCAATGCCAAATGGTGGCTGGACCATGTAGGAGTGGCTCGATGTAATTTTGGCACAAGTTGGGAAACAATGCCAACGCAAATGAGCGAAAGTGGAAAAGCTTTGTAAAGAGGAGGACATTGGTGTTCGTAATCACAAGAAAAACATTCTGAGCATACATCATTTAAAGATGGATTGACATATCGAGACAAAGATGAGTGGGTGCAAAAATACGCAGTGGTTACGGGGAAATAAGTAACTTTTACTACTTGTTGACTTGAGTTTCAATGTAGATTCCATATTCTCTGTATTTTGTGACCATTTCACGTCTTCTATCCCCAGTCAGTGCTACAAAGTTCAATGTGAGGGTCAGAGAGAGTAGTTTAAGCTATTTGGGTTTTGTGATTCAGAGGAAATCATTGACCATCCTCCCATGTTCCGTATGCAAAACTCATTCGATGCATTGTTTTTTTCCCTATGATATTCCTCCGCTGACCAATATTACAAATATGTTTAGAAATTTGTTAAATGAAATCGACCTACAATACACTTGGGATTTGCAACTTTATGTTGATCAATATGTAAATGCAGGAAAACCATCACGTTTACCACGGCTGAAGGTACCCTTTTTTTTTCCAGGTTATTCGTAGGGCTTGCCACTAGATTAAGCTCTAGTCTTTTCTCCTCCCACCGGATCAACAAGAACTTATGTGTACTTGATGCAACCTTCTGCTATTGTAGCTCGAGATATCTACAACCAGACTTGCTGGTAGCATAACAAAATATTGAATTATGTTTAGCCTCTTTATGCTTATCATTTTTCGCTAGTTGATTTATGTATCAATCTTTTGTGATCTTTAATATGCAGTATTTTAATGACGAACTAAGTAATAAAAAATGTTATGTCAATTGACAGCACAGCCTGAGTGTGGATATCACACCAAGTGGGAAAAAAAAATCAGAAGCTGCTCTTTATTCGTTAGACCATTCAGCTTTAGTTCTGCAAAGCTTTACCAGGGCCAGGAAGACTGATAGCCCTTGAGAATAAATTAAAGCATTGTACTGTCGCTCTTACGCCCAGATGGTTTAAACATTACTGAGAGAAGCACACACCCTGCCTATAGTCGAAATTGGCAACCAAAATCAATTGCACTCGTCGGGTGACAAGTAAGCGTGGCGGCGAAGATGAGCAGAAGAAAACAAACATTTTCTCCTCTCGCCTGGTAGGCAGCGTGGCAAAGATAAACCCACAACCCGCCGGCGCGGTTGGTCGAGGGTCGACTGGTCCTCTCGTGTGGACGTACGTCGATGAATTAATCCGTGGGTGCCCGGCGGCGCACGCCGCGTTGGCGCAAAGGCACCGAGGATCGCGTGTGAGTTCCGCCAGGCCGTCAACGCGTCGTCTTGGTCGAGCGCGCGCGTCTCCCTGTGCCCAACGGCAAAGCACCACCGCGTGCGTGTGCTCGGCAAATCAACTCACGCATTCTTTCTCACGTCCGGGGCCGGCAGGATCTAGCCAACGTGGTACTATCACTCTCTCGGACTGCTCATATTGTTCATTGGCGTCCAGATTTTCTCTGACGACAACATAAAAGGATGAATTTGGATCTCTTGTCCGGACAGCCTGGTGTGCTACTGATGGCACGCTGGCGAAACATATTTCAAAGTCCTTTTCCTCGATCCTCTTCTTGGAGATGGGAGTTGGATGGTCGGCACTTCCAAGGCGACCTCCTCTCCTGGTCATTGGGGAAAGCGACGAAGCTGTGTGTATATCTTCAGGACTGCCATGCCAACAAGACATTCCGGCCACGGAGTGAACGGCACTAGTGATCCGATGATCAAACTATGGAGACAGCACGGGTCATCGTCTTCTCCTCGACCCTCCGCTCTTCTGGCGTATCTCAAGGCACGTGTGTCCGTGTGGCCCTTCTCTTCATCCCTGCCGTGTGATTACCTTCAGCCGGAACATGGAGTTGCACACACAAAACTCCTATAAATATAAGACGTTTTAGATATTTTAAAGTGAGCTAGATGCACATCATAATAAGTGAATCTACACACTAAAAGCAGACTAGACACATATGAAAATAGATCAATCTAATAAAAAGTTAAAACATCTTATATTATTAGTGGACAAAAGGAGTACATGAAAACATCACCTCACCAGACACCACGTAGTGATATGCAGCTTCAGAGCACATGAATATCTACTAAGTTTAATACGTAAAATGGTGATATCCCTAAAACCCCTAACTCTTAGATATTCTCCAGGTAATGCTACCAACTGGTGCACTCCTCCCCAAATCAACGGACTGACAAATTAGATGTATCTAGACCCGATTTAGTATTTAGATACATTTAAATTTTGAAAAAAATTGAGACATCGTTTTGTGGAAAGTTGGAGATCACAACTGGTGAAAAACAGAAGCCACCTTTTATTTGTTAGGCCATCCAACTTTGGTTCTGCAACTTTTTTACTACAACCGGTAACACTAGGTTCTGAGGACAAATGAAGCATTCTCGCATTTCCAACCGTACACACAAATGTTCGTAGATCATTTAAAACAGAACTCCCATGCATAAATTCGAGCCAACCAAAAAAAAAATCCTTTTTCGAATGGGGAAATATCACCTCAGCTTCTGCATCCAAGGGATGCACACGGCTTTTTTATTAGATTATTCACAACACCTTACAAGAGCAATACAAAAGATTAAATTCGAAGCCACCTCGCTAAACCCACAGAGGGATGAAGGGGGTGACAATTCACCAACTCACATCATCCAAAAAACCAAATGCCTTCGCAGACCACCCGATAGCAGATGAGAAGGACATCCAGTCAAGCAGACTCTCAGCGCACGCCAACGCACACGTCATAGAAGTTGCTATGGCTGTCTTCCTCGACTCCATCTTCAAGAGAGATCATCGCATTGACCATGCTAGGCCTGCCATCGATGCCGCCACGGCGCTACACGACACCACGATCCTGCGCGCGTCCATCCCACTCCATCGGTCTCCGAGACACCACTGCACCATGCCGCGGAGACTCGACGACGCCAACACAGCAAAAACACACCGCTCCACCTCAGCACCACCACCATCCGCTGTCTGCTCCAAAACGATGCCCCCAATAGGTAGAACAGCGCCGCGCGCCGCCATCGTCCGATCCGGGAGACCCGGGTTTAGGGTTTCCCCTGGAGCAGCTCAGGCGAAGAACGCGGACTGCAGAGACAATGCATTCAACTAAGTAATGATGAACATGTGCCGCCATCATCCGCCATGACCGAAGTCAGGGCCGGCTTTCACCGGCAGCTACGCCTCACCAGCGGGAGCTAGACGACGGATCGTGAGATCCGCCAAAGCGAGCCACACAACTAGCCGATCTCCTCCGGCGAAAGGAAGACCACCACCGCCGTGCCACGGTCAGCAGCATCGGATGCCCGCCACCCGCCGCCAGGTCTCCGCCGTCTTCGCCATCCAGGGCCGCCGCCCTTGCTACCGTGGTCCTAGACCTGGACGAGGAGCAGCACCCCGCAGCCACCCAAGCACCGGCGAGGCCGAGGCGAGGGAGGGAGAGGAGGGTCACGCCGCCAGATGCCGGGCCATGCCCCCAGCGCGGAGGCCTGCCTCCATTCCGCCGCACCAGGGGACCCACGAGCAGATCCGACCGCCCCCATCACCGGCTGGCTTCGCCGGTGGCAGCCTCAGGGGACGGCGAGGAGAGGGGTGGGGGGTTAGGGTTTCCGCCCCCTGCGTCGCCTACAGGAGACGACCCAAGGGGGGGGGGGGGTTAGTCAAACTCAAACCCCTAATTCCAAAAAAATGTAGTGACTAATATTTGCACTTCACTGACCTCCTGATATTTATTCACAAGACAGTCATTACAACAAGTTCCCCGACATTGGGCGAGCTATTTTCTAGTTAATGAAGTGACGAGGGACAATGGAATGGAGTGATAGATTGAGCTGAAGGGTGACTGGGTGAAAATATGATCTATAGCGTGATAATAGAGAAAAAAAAAGTGGAGATATGGTGCCTCTTGTGCGGGTGGGATTGATAATGAGACATGGAAACGAAAGAAAGTGAATTAATGATGCAGAATGGCCACATATGAGGGGCCAGGTCTTATTTTTCGCAACACAAACCAATCTCATGTGAGATATTGAGTTTTTGCTAGGCTGCAAGTCTCTTTACAGTATAGTGCCATGCATATTTCATTTAAACCTGTGTTAACTTTTAATTATTTGCATGACCTTTTAGTTTACAAACCGGCACAAGGTCTTACATATATGAGATGAAAAAGACGTCTAGACAAGCATATGGAATAAAATATTGTATGTATGAAATTAAATCAGCGACAATTTTTATGCTCATCGGTGATTCAGTATGATCAAGACGAAGTACAGAGCACGACAAATTGTCAATCTATTACTAAAACTCACCTGCAATTTATGCTTAAAATTTCTACGATATGTGTAGGAAATAATACACTAGAAGCTACTACTGAGATATTATTAGTTAGAAATTACACTTTAGATATCTCTATAATGCTATTTAACGGTATTGCAGTGTACATTAACACCTGCACAAACACACAAGCACATGCGTACACATTATAATTTTTCTAAACATATAATTTTGCTGAACATTTTGCTGAACATATAATTTAGATTTAGCATAAATATTTTTCCTATGATATACATTACAAATGACAACAAGGAATTATGCTTAACAATATTGACGTGTGGTTAACTATGCAAATTAAGTAGCATAAATTGTAGTCGTTAATATTGTACTATTGTAAGGCTAAATAAATATAAAAGTTCGGTATAAAACATACTTAGTTTAACCTGTCCCACCTCCCCAAAAGTTGTCCATTGTTATTTGGCCAGTGATCAATGTCAATTGTGGGTTGGACCGCTTGACGTCATGTAGGCACAAGTTGCTCAACAATTCACGGGATGATGGACAGATGCAGCAGCTATATAAGGTGAAACAAGCTGATGTTCACAATCATTATAGAAACATTTTGAGCATAGACGGGCCGCCATATTGTAGAGATGCAAGGATGAGTGGGTGCGGAAATAGCCCAAGGAAAGCAAGGAATTTACACACCTCACCTTTAGATTCGACTCAGGTTCTATACCATTTAGTGCCATTTAACATCTTGTATTCCCCGGCGGAGCTACAAGATCAAATGTGATGGTTTGGAAAACTCAGTTGACGCATTATTTTCTTTACCAAATAGTTTTCCACCACCGACTAATATTACGGATATGTTTTGAAATTGGTTAAATAGAATTTACAAGAGTACTAAAGCTAGAATACACACATGAGTTTCATCTTTACGTTTGTCCTTACTGAATTTTTGCCTTGTGTAATTGCTGAAGATTAATATTCAAATGATAAAGAAATTAATAAAGAACTTCGTACATATATTGATGTAAAGGCTAGAAATATCCCCATTTTTCTAAAAGAAAAATCCTGCCATGCCAATTAACATCACGTGTGTTGTGTGCAAAGCCGCCTTTTATTTGTTCAACCATATTCAGCTTCGGTTCTGCAGTATTTTACCAGGAGCAACGATAGCTAGAGGTGTAAACGGATAGAATAATTTCCGTACCGAAACTGGTGCCAAATCCATTTTAAGGTATCTATATCCGATTTTAAAGAATCTTGCGGATAAGGATTTCCGATTTAGAAGTGGTGCTTCGGATATGGTGTAGGATACATGTGGATATGGATTATCCGAAATTTAATTAGGATAATCCAAAGATTTTAAACTGGATAATCCGATTTTTTATTCAAAAGTCAAAGCCAATCTTGAAAGTTTAGTAGTTACTACCTCCATCCCAAGGCTTAAGACTTACTACCTCCGTTTTAAGGAATAAGACGTCCTCGTTTTACGTGCTTTCTGTTTGACCAAGAATTACTTTAAATAGATAAAGATTATTTGTATGAAATTAGTATCATTTAAAAGTCCTTTTTAATACGAATCCAACAATACTAATTACATATAATATAATCAAAAATTTATTGCTCAATTTTATGTTCAAGTTCGTCTTGATTCCTTGAAAGGGAGGTAGTATTTTTTTTTTGGAAAAGTCAAAGCAAGTAAACTTTCACCAAAATTTTAGAATAATTTATCAATAAATATAATATTTTGTAGATAGCGGATGAAAATATATTTCATTATCTATCTAATAATATTAATTTTGTATTTGAAATTTTAATGATTTTTTATAAAAACTTAGTCAAACTTAACATAGTTTGACTTTCTGAAAAAAATACATGTATTTGTACAAAAAATTTAGTAATTTTTTTTACATATTTTTAGCTTGTTTTGTCAAAAAAAAAGTGTAGTCATTTGACTACACAATTTAGCTATGGCTCCACCACAAAGGCAATGCTAAAAGTGACAAATTCTGTCATCTATAATTGTGAACAGTGCATCTAGAATCTTAAATATGTTAGATTTTGCCACTTTTGTGCAGCCTCGAATATTTAGTATCTCAAATTCAAATTTTGCACATTGATAGGACTCAACATCACCTAAATATAGTTTTTTTTGGATAATTTTGAAACTTCAAAATGACATTTTTTAATTTTTTTTCAAAAAAACATGCTACAGTAGCTCGTCCTACAAAAATCCATACTCAGTAGCCACTCTATTATATTGTTTTTTGTTACCAAGTAAGTCAAAAAAAAAAAATTGAACATATGAAAAATTATAATGTTGTGGTTTCAAGTTTACGCCATGGATAGGTAACCATAGGAAAAAAGCCGATCTGATCAGAGATAGTGAGTTTTGTTAGTATGCAAGTCTCTTTATAGTATAGTATCATGCATATTTTATTGAAACATATGTTAACTTTTAATTATTTTCAGGAATTGTTATTTTACAAACCGGCACAAGGTCTTGTATATACGAGATGGAAAAGGTGTCTAGACAGGTATATGAAATAAATAAATAAATAAAAGAGCGACATTTTAATGCTCATCAGTGATCGGTATTATCTCAAGACCAAGCACGGAGCATGACAAGTTGTCAAAACTATGTCTAAACCTCACTTAGAATTTATACTTAGAATTTATATGAATATGCGTAGGCAATAATACACTAGAAGCTACTACTAAGGTATTAGCTAGAAATTACACTTTAGATATCTCTATCATGATATTTAATGATATTGAAATATACACTAACACATGCACAAACACACAAGTCCAAGCGTACACGGTACATGTTTTTAGTTGTCAAAAATAATAATTCAATGGTAACATTTAGCCAAACATATAATTTAGGTTTAGCATAAATATTTTTCCTACGATATATATTACAAATGATAGCAACAAATTATGCTTAGCAATATTGACGTGTGGTTAATTATGCAAACTAAGTAACATAAATTATACTCGTTAAAATTGTAGTATGATAAGTTTAAATAACTATAAAAGTTTGGTATAAAGCATACTTAGTTTAACCTGCCTCGGGGCCTGAATTTCTTTGCACCGGGTATAGCCACAAAATATGACATCGTAGATGACAGTTGACTATTTTGCATGTGATCAATGCCAAATCTCGGCTGAAATGTGTAGGATTTATTTGACGTCATTTTAGCACAAGTTACAAAACAATGCACACGAAGATGGGTGAAAGTGGAAGAACTATGTAAATATGGCAAGATTGGTGTTCGCAATCATTGCAGTGACATTTCAAGAATTGATACACGGATAACTCGGTGCTAGGAAAGTAAACAACCTTTACTGCTTGTTGACTCGAGATACAGTGAAGATTTCATATCCTCTGAATCTGGCGGGGCTACAAAATTCAGAATGAGTGTGAGAGAGTAGATTAAGTATTTTTTTCACATGTTGTATCTGCGTGATTTTTCAGAGAAAAGCATTGATCATTTTATTTGCTCTCTCATGTCCGTTTGCAAAACTCATTTGGCGCATTGTTTTCTTTACCAATAACATTCCACAACCGACCAATACTCAAATATGTTTCGAAATTGGCCAAATGGAATCGACAAAAGCACTAAAGCTAGAATACACACAGAAGTTTTGGCTTTATGTTGATCAATATGAAAATGCAGGAATAATATAATTTTTGAAAAAAAAATCCCGCTATGTCAACTGACATTATTATGACATAACAGCTTGTGTGTAGATATCGCACCAGGTAAAAAAAAAATCAGAAGCCGCCTTTTGTTTGTTTTACCATTCAGGTTCAGTTATGCAGAAGTTGATGGCCTTTGGGAATAAAATTATGAACCATACTGCCACTCTTACACCCAGATGATTTAAGCATTATTGAGAAAATTAAGCAGACCCTGCTTAGTCAAAATTGGCAGCCAAAAATACTTGCACCTGTCGGGTGCCAGCAGTAGGCGTGGCGGCAAAGATGAGCAGAAAACAAGCATTTTGTACCTCTCGATCGGCTGCCAGGCAGCGTAGCAGCAAAGACGACCGGCGCAAAACAAAACGCGCAACCCGCCGGCGCGGTTGATCGATTGACTGGCCGTGTCGTGTCGATGTTGATCGATTGATCCGCGTGGGTGCTCCGTGTGCCGAGGATCGGATCCTGGGCGTCACGTCGCGGGCGCCTGACTGGGTTCCTGTTCCGCGGGCACGCGACTACGCCAGGCCACACAGGGACGCGTGGTCTCCCGGCCAGTCACCGTCAATGCGCCGTCGAGTCGAGTGCGTGTCTCCCTCGGCTCACACGGAAGGCACCTCGTGCGTTTCCTCCTCAAACTATTATTTCTCGACGCCGTCTCTGGGCCTCTGGCCCATACTTGCTCCCCAACAGCTAGCAGAATGGAAAAGAAGTATTCCCTCCATATCGGTTTACAGGTTACTATGCATTTCAAGACAAAATTTTAACTACTAATTTAATTAACAAAATATAAGATATATATCACAAAAATTATACTATTAGAAACTTCTTTTGAATATGAATTCAATGGTATAATTTTATGGCATATATCTCATATTTTATAAATCAAATTTATAGTTAAACTTTCTCATCGAAATGCGTAATACCATGTAAACCGTTATGGAGGTAGTAACTCGACTCAACTCATAAATACCGCTACATTCATTTTAAAATATAATCATTTTTAAAAAGCTATTTAAGGTTTAAATTTTCTGAGCGAATGTAACTACTTTCTAGTTAGCCAGCTTGCTCGACTCGACTCAACTCATTTACATAACAAGTTTGAAACCCCAGTTTAGCCCGACTACGTAAATACTCAAGCTGACTCGATTAGCTAGATAAGCTTTTTAAAAAACTGAATTTGTAATTAGTTTTTTTTTTCAAACAAGGCAAGACTTGCCATTTTCATTGATAAAGAAGAAAGTGGCCCATACATATCATAACCTACTCGCCTCACAAGGATATCCACTGAGCCAAGGCCTCCTTTGATTGCTATAGAAATTTTGGAGGTTCATTCTTAAGAATTTTTTCTATATACATTGTTTGCTTGGGGCGTTCATTGGTTGCTCGCGTCCCCGTTTCTCTAATCCAACGGGTAAAAAATCGGCCATTTCGCCACTTCTCGTGAGTGGTTTTGCCTTGATGGATGAGGACTCCGACGATCATATGTGTGTTGCTGTGTTGGTGTCTTGTAAGCTGATCTATCAACATCCTGTAACCTTAGCCGTTCGTGGCTTTATTAACTTAAGGTTGGGCACTTATGCCTCATGTTTAAAAAAAATCGGCCGATTAGTTGCCCGACACGTCTCAAAATCAAATCTTGACCCGCATGCTTCTTAAAGCACCTTATTGCATGCACGCGAAGGCAAACTCGATTTCACCGTTTCCAGCGAGCTAAGCTTGGATTAGGAGAAAAGGGAAAAAGCTACGCCCCGGCCGCCCGTGCAAGTTCAGCGATGGCGGAAGCACGCGCATCCCCAAAAAGATGGTGGGAGAAATTTCGTCGGTAGCGGCGCCTTCTACCCCGGTAGCTGCTACACGGTGGCGGCAAGCAGGCTTCCACTTCTTCTACGATAGTGACATGCATATCTTATTGAAATCTATGTTAAATTTTAATTGTTTGCACGACTTTTTGTTTTACAAACCGGCACAAGGTCTTGTATATACGAGATGAAAAAAGTATCTAGACAAGCATATGAAATAAACATATTGTATATATGAAACTAAATCAGTGACATTTTGATGCTCATCAGCGATCGGTATTATCTCAAGACCAAGTACAACGCATGAAAAGTTGTCAAACTATTATTAAATTTGGCCTGCAATTTATACTTAAAATCTCCATGAATATGCTTAGGAAATAATACACTAGAATCTACTAAGATATTTGGTGGAAACTACACTTTAGATATCTTTATCATGATATTTAATGATATTGAAATATACACTAACACATGGACAAACATAGAAGCACATGCGTACACACTACATAACTTTTCTAACTATCAAGAATAATAATTCAAATATAACATTTTGCTAAACATGATATAATTTAGATTTAGCACAAATTATTTTCCTCTGGTATACATAACAAATGATAACAGCGAATTATGCTTAACAATATTGACATAAGGTTAAGTATGCAAACAAACTCTCTCTGTTCCAAAAAAAAGTTGCTCAACTTTTTTTTAGATTCGGATGTATGTATAACTGAAATGTGTCTACATACATCCTTATCTAGTCAAAGTTGATACATTTTTTTAGAGACGGAAGGAGTAATATAAATTATACATAATCATTAATATTGTAGCATGATAGTTTAAATAAGTAGAAAAGTTTTGTACAAAACATACTTAGTTTAACATGCATTGGGTCCCCGATTTCTTTGCATCAGTCGTAGTCAAAAGGTACCACATAAGAAATGATTCTTGGTTGTTTGGTGATCAATGCCAAACGTCCGCTGGACTCTATAGGATAGACTCGACTTCATTTTGGCACAAGTGGCGAAACAATGCACGCGAAGACAAGCGAAAGTGGCACAACTTTTTAAATTAGAGTGGGTTGGTGTTCACAATCACTGGAGTAACATTTCGAGTATATATTAGTTATATATGGATCGACATATTGTAGAGAGACAGTTTATGTTACTCTATTCGTCTCTAAAAAACGGAAGGAGTAGCATGATGAGCAGGTCCAAGAATACGCCGAGAACATAGTGCTAGGCAAGCAAGCAACTTTTACCGCTTAATTGTCGACTCAAGATTCGACACCGATCTCATATTCTATGAATTTGGTGACCATTTCACGAGATTGTATCTTCCGACTTTCACATAGAAATTTGGGCTTTATGCTGACCAGTATGATAATGCGGAAATAATATAACTTTAAACAAAGATTCGACACCAATTCCACAGTATACAACTCTGGTCTTTTCTTCTCCCTCCGGATCAGCGTGGATATCCCCGTTTTGAAAAGAAAAATCCCGCTATGTCGATTGACATCACAGCTCACTCGTATGTGAATATGGCACCAGGTGAAAAATCAGAAGCCGCATTTTATTGTTTAAACCATTCAGCTTCGGTTCCGCAAATTTTTACCGGTGCCAGAATCCTTTGAGAATAAATTAAGCACTCTAGTGTCACTCATACACCCAGATGGTTTAAGCATTATGGAGAAAGGCACACCCTGCCTAGTCAAATTCGGCAGAGAAAGTTATTTGCACTTGTGGGGTGCCAGTAAACGTAGCATCAAAGTTGAGCTGAAAACAAACATTTTCGCCTCTCGCCTGGCAGGCAGCGTATCAAAGATAAAACGCACGCCGCGTTGGCGCAAAGGCACCGAGTATCGGATCCTGCCTGGGTGTATCTGATTAAGTTCGAGTTTCGTGGACACGGGACCTCTCCCGGTCGCCTTCAACGGCTCAACGTGCCGTTGTGTGCGTCTACCTCGGCCGAAACGGCAAAATACCGCGTGTCTCCTCGGCATGCTAGAGCGCACGTTCTCAAGGGGAAGTACCTGTCAGCCAAAGGTGAAAGGCCGGTAGTATCGTGCCATTTTCACTACTTTCCTCCACATTTTTATCAAGTGATCATGCTGAGACAGAACAACCATGGATAATTATACGGTTCCAAATTGGATAAGAGGGTTTTTTACTTCGTACTCTCAGTTAAAGAAATAACTCGAAAATAAAACAACAGATACAAAAAAAATGTGCTCCCTCCATTCTTAAAACAACTTCTTCTAGATAAAAATGAATCTATAACTAAAACATACTTATACATCCGTATCTAGATAAAGTTGAGAACTTTTTTACAAACGGACGGAGTAATAAAGTAATTCGTGAATAGCCAACCTTCGTGTCGTAAAACTAGGGTAGGTTCGATCTATGGTTATTGATGGGCTCCTAAAAATATGTAGGATTCGTATAGGAATTGTGGAGGATTTAGATTCTATGGTAATTTTTCCTACACTAGTTGATTCATAGAAACCATATCCTATAGAAATTAATTTTATAGGAATTTTGTAGTGCAAATCCTATAGAAATAAAGCATTTGGTCATACCGCATGAAAAAAATTCATTGACACAATGAAACACAACTTGAGTTATTCTAAGGAATCAAAACAGTTGGTTTATAATTAACGGAATCACCGCCGGCCGGCTTGACCTAGACAGCTTAATACGTACTCCTCTTGACTGCTCATCATTAGCGGGCAGATTTTCTTAAAAAGGATGAATTTGGATCACTTGTCAAGACAGCCAGTGTACTAGTGATAGTATATATAGTTTTTTTTATATAAGCTGGATAGTATATGTAGTGACTTTCAAAGTGGGTGTCAATCCAAGATGGGAGTGGTCACAAACGGATGGTCGATCGGCACTTCCGAGGCCACGTCCTTTCCCGGTTCTGGCTAAATCCACTCCGTGCTTTGGGGAAAGCGACGAAGCTGAATGCCAAATAGTTGGCGCGACCACGGAGCAAACGGCACCTGTTCAAACTCGGCCAGGTTATCATCACCCAGCGAGAAAACCTGACGTGTCGAGCGCGATCGGGTGATGATCGATGGACGGAGGTGGTCGGGGAGGTTCCTCTGAGGCTTGAAACCCCTAGTAAGATATGCAGGACGGTCATGCGGCTGACCGGATCCGTTAGCATCATCGTTACCTCATCGATCGGCTCGCTCATAGGGTTCTCCACCTCTGGATGGAGCTTGGCGTACTCGTCGTAGTATTTTTCCTTGTTCTCTTTAGCCTTGCCGTAGTACATCTGAGGCGTGAGCCGAGGCTCGTTCGGACCGGGCGTCACCAGCTTCATGTGCGTCCACGCTTCCATCTCACCAAGTTCCCTCCCGAGCTTCTTCCCCTGCATCACAAAAAAAAATGTTATGCATATCATCGAAAATCAAATAAATGCAGCTTGTTCCATTTTTATATGTACCAGACGGTTCCGATAGCGATCGGTGCTGCTGCTCCCCGCAGAGTGTGTTCCCTGATGCCCGCGGTTGACCTTGTTCTGGTCGCTCACGGCCTTGAAATCGGGGTTTCGCCAACCCAATTCTTGACCAACTCCATGAAGGCGGCCCTCTTATTATTATCAGCCCAATGTGGTACAACCTGCAAAATCAAAACTCATTTGAAGAACAAACAATATAATTGCAAATTAGCCGCAGTACATAGAATCGCATTGACAATTACCTACCGACATGAAGTCCTCTATCTTCATAGGCGGGGCGAGTCCCTGCACAATCTCAGGCTTTGTGTACCTTACGCCCTGCTCGAGCATAGAAGTGGCCGATGCACGTGATCCTGCGGTTGTACCACTGCTGCCGTGTCAACTTCCGACACATGGCACGGAGGATCACGTCCGCCCTCTCCTTATGCTCAGTCGCCACCCTATAATTGCGCTGCAATCAAGCATAACAGAAAGTGTGAGAGGCATTAGTTATCATGGTGGAGTTATCAACTATATATGAACGAAACCCAAATAGTATGCATTACGTACCCAAAACTTTTGATCACGGCGTCCGCGGCGGAAGTAAAGCCCGGGTAAGGCGCTATCTCAAAGTCTTCCCAACTGTAGGCTAGCTTGGACTCGCCCCCAAGGACCGGAGTGTAGATCCCCGGCCAGTACTTCCTAATAGCAGCTCCAATCAGGCTCCCTGGTACGCAGATATTCTTCCCCGTATATGTGAAATTGCTGCACAATTATCAAACATTAGAAAATACTAAGTGTCATAACGAAAATGAAATCATCTTACTACTTACTCTATCTTTCCTGGGACAAGGAGCCACTTGTCATCCTCCGTAGCAGGTTCCTTACTCTCATCGGGAACCTGTGCTTCCCCACGAATCCGCAACTTCTTCGGAGCCATCTCCGTCGAAGCCTCCTCGTCCCTAGACTCCTCCTCTGTCTCCTCCTCCTCCCTAGTCTCCTCCTCCTCCTCCCTAGTGTCCTCCTCCTCGTCCATAGACTGGGAAGCCACTGAGCCAGAAGCAGAGGGAATGTCAGCTAGAAGGAGCTGTGCATCCCCCCTCGTCCTCCAGCTCGTCCCCCCCTCGTCCTCCAGCTCGTCCTCCCCCTCGTCCTCCAGCTCGTCTTCCATGTCCTCCGTCTGCCTCTTCGTAACGTCGGGTGGGAACAATGGGTCTTCCACTCCGTCTGGAAGCACCCCTGGCTTCCGCTGATGCATCTGATCAAGCAAGGAGCTCGATGATGCCTTCTGTTGGCTCATATTGGGCAATTACCTGCATAAGAAAAGAGAAAATAATTAATAAGCATGTTGAAAAAGAGTAAACACTAAGCATAATGACAAATGTAGGTATTAAGCATAATGATAATGTAGGTACTAAGCATAATGACAATGTAGGTACTAAGCATAATTGGCTGAAAGGAGAAAATACGTATTAGACCAAAACCAAGGAGAAAATACGTAATTGCTTCATCATTTTACCTCATGAAATCGACCACTTCCTCCATGTTCATAAGCACGTAAAGCATTATGCAATCTGAAAGATCGAGAAGTCGCCTAGAGGGGGGGTGAATAGACAATTAAAAACTCTTGCGGATTTGTCTTATAAGACTGCGGAATTAAACTATCGTTTAGTTTACAAGCACAAACCCTAAATATGCTAAGCTCAACTAAGTGTAACAATAGCAAGTAGAGCTAAGCAAGATATGCACAAGATATATGTAGCACAAGTGATAGCAAGATATATGTACTTCAAGCACGATGGCTATCACAAGGAAAGAGAGCTCGGGTATAGAAATAACCGAGGCACGCGGAGACGAGGATGTATTACCTTAGTGATACTAGCCTCATGAGCTAACTTTAGCCCATCATAGGAAATTAGAAGGTCATCATGAGAGCCCGAGAGCTTTTTATGACTTTCTTCCAATTTTCTATAATTGCTAGTTAGCAACTCAAGTTGAGCCCTTAACTCAACATTCTCCTTTAAGATAGATACTTCACAAGAAGTAGAGTTAGTAGCATAAGCATCAACAATAGTTTTCTCATTTTCATGCATATAGGATTCAATTTTTTGTGTAAGCATAAAATTAGTATGCTTCTCATCTTTTAGCTCATGCTTGAGGAGAGTGAATCTCATTTCCCCATTTTCAACATGGGACTCCAACTCCACTATGGTTTCCCTATATTTATTCAAGGTATTCATAGAGTGTTCGAGATTAGCACGAGCTTCTTTATTACCATGAAGAGAAGCATATACCATTTCCATATTATGCACCAAGGTATTATATTCTTCATCATTATCATCATCATCATTCTCATCGTTAGAGGATGTGTTAGGAGTCAAAGTAGGAGATACCTTTGATCCTTTTGCCATAAGGCACATGTGCAAACAGGAGAATGAAGATGAAGATATTCTTGAATCCTCATGTGAAATTGTGTCTTGATCCATAGAGTGTTCGGTTTCCTCTACATTGTTAGTCAACAACCAACTAGAGGAAATAGAAGCATTTTGATTATGGGAACAAGACAAGGTAAGCATATCATCATGAGATCTATGCAAACAATTTACACATGATATGTGATGTCTACGGGTAATTCTATTCTTGTAGACAGTGTTGGGCCTCCAAGAGCAGAGGTTTGTAGAACAGCAGCAAGTTTCTCTTAAGTGGATCACCCAAGGTTTATCGAACTCAGGGAGGAAGAGGTCAAAGATATCCCTCTCATGCAACCCTGCAACCACAAAGCAAGAAGTCTCTTGTGTCTCCAACACACCTAATAGGTGCACTAGTTCGGCGAAGAGATAGTGAAATACAGGTGGTATGAATAAGTATGAGCAGCAGTAACGGCGCCGAGAAAAGTGCTTTCTTTGTCCGGGATCGGCGTGTGATTGATGGTGGTAATATTGCGAGACGGTACGGATGCGGTAGAACGAGTAAACAAGCAGCGATAGCAGTATTGGAAACAAGGCCTAGGGATCATACTTTCACTAGTGGACACTCTCAACATTGCAATCATAAAGGAATATAAATATAAGCACTTCACTATGCTATTCCGAATTACTCTCTGGCAAGATAACGAAATCTAATTCATCATGTAGGCAAACCTTAAAGATGTATTCCCAAGTACTAATGAACACCCCACGCTGTCACTTTGAGCATTCATAGGAGGTACTAACACACCACAATTTCATAGAGACATCCAACTCAAATCATAACTCAGTGAATAAGTATTACGTGAAATATAGCCTAAGAGACCCACACGGTGCACACTGCTGTCACCTTTACACACGTGGAACAAGGAGTCTCCGGAGATCACATAAGTAAAATCCACTTGACTAGCATAATGACATCTAGATTACAAGCATCATCATGTGAATCTCAATCATGTAAGGCAGCTCATGAGATTATTGTATTGAAGTACATAGGGAGAGAGATTAACCACATAGCTACCGGTACAGCCCTTAGCCTCGATGGAGAACTACTCCCTCCTCATGGGAGACAGCAGCGTTGATGAAGATGGCGGTGGAGATGGCAGCGGTGTCGATGGAGAAGCCTTCGGGGGCACTTCCCCGTCCGGCGGCGTGCCGGAGCAGAGGAGTTCTGTCCCCCGGATCTTGGCTTCGCGATGGCGGCGGCTCTGGATGGTTTCTCGTACCGTGGCTTTTACGTATCGAAGATTTAGGTCGGGGGCTTCTTATAGGCGAAGAGGCGGCGTCAGAAGGGGTCTGGGGCCACCAGACACAGGGCGGCGCGCCCCCCGGGCCGCGCCGCCACCATGTGTGGGCCCCTTGTGGCCCCTCTCTGGCAGCTCTCGGGTGTTCTGGAAGCTTCATGCAATCCTAAGATGCTGGGCGTTGATTTCGTCCGATTCCGAGAATATTTCCTTACTAGGATTTCTGAAACCAAAAACAGCGAGAAAACAACAAGCGGCCCTTCGGCATCTCGTCAATAGGTTAGTTCCGGAAAATGCATAAATATGACATAAAGTATGCATAAAACATGTAGATATCATCAATAATGTGGCATGGAACATAAGAAATTATCGATACGTCGGAGACGTATCAGCATCCCCAAGCTTAGTTTACTGCTCGTCCCGAGCGAGTAAACGATAACAAAGATAATTTACGGAGTGACATGCCATCATAACCTTGATCATACTATTGTAAGCATATGTAATGAATGCAGCGATCAAAACAATGGTAAATGACATGAGTAAACAAATGAATCATATAGCAAAGACTTTTCATGAATAGTATTTTCAAGACAAGCATCGATAAGTCTTGCATAAGAGTTAACTCATAAAGCAATAATTCAAAGTAAAGGCATTGAAGCAACACAAAGGAAGATTAAGTTTCAGCGGTTGCTTTCAACTTGTAACATGTATATCTTATGGATAGTTGTCAATGCAAAGTAATATAACAAGTGCAATATGCAAGTATGTAGGAATCAATGCACAGTTCACACAAGTGTTTGCTTTTTGAGATGGAGAGAAATAGGTGAACTGACTCAACATAAAAGTAAAAGAATGGCCCTTCGCGAGAGGGAAGCATTGATTGCTATATTTGTGCTAGAGCTTTGGTTTTGAAAACAAGAAACAATTTTGTCAACGGTAGTAATAAAGCATATGTGTTATGTAAATTATACCCTACAAGTTGCAAGCCTCATGCATAGTATACTAATAGTGCCCGCACCTTGTCCTAATTAGCTCGGATTACCTGGATTATCATCGCAATACATGTTGTTCAACCCAATACTATAAATTATCTAGACCTTAGAGAGACCAATTATGCAAACCAAATTTTAGCAAGCTCTATGTATTTCTTCATTAATGGGTGCAAAGTATATGATGCAAGAGCTTAAACATGAGCACAACTATTGCCAAGTATCAAATTATCCAAGACATTTTACCAATTACTACATGTAGCATTTCCCGTTTCCAACCATACAACAATTAACGAAGCATATTCAACCTTCGCCATGAATATTATGAGTAAAGCCTAAGGACATATTTGTCCATATGCAACAGCGGAGCGTGTCTCTCTCCCACACAATGAATGCTAGGATCCATCTCATTCAAACAAAACAAAAACAAAAACAAATCGGCGCTCCAAGCAAAGTACATAAGATGTGATGGAATAAAAATATAGTTTCACTAGAGGAACCTGATAATGTTGTCGATGAAGAAGGGGATGCCTTGGGCATCCCCAAGCTTAGATGCTTGAGTCTTCTTGAAATATGCAGGGATGAACCACCGGGGCATCCCCAAGCTTAGAGCTTTCACTCTCCTTGATCATATTGTATCATCCTCCTCTCTTGACCCTTGAAAACATCCTCCACACCAAACTCGAAACAAACTCATTAGAGGGTTAGTGCACAATCAAAAATTCACATGTTCAGAGGTGACACAATCATTCTTAACACTTCTGGACATTGCCCAAAGCTACTGGAAGTTAATGGAACAAAGAAATCCATCCCACATAGCAAAAGAGGCAATGCGAAATAAAAGGCAGAATCTGTCAAAACAGAACAGTCCGTAAAGACGAATTTCTAAGAGGCACCAGACTTGCTCAAATGAAAATGCTCAAATTTAATGAAAGTTGCGTACATATCTGAGGATCACTCACAAAAATTGGCAGATTTTTCTGAGTTACCTACAGAGAACCCTGCCCAAATTCGTGACAGGCAGAAATCTGTTTCTGCGCAGTAATCCAAATCTAGTATCAACCTTTCTATCAAAGACTTCACTTGGCACAACAATGCAATAAAACTAAGATAAGGAGAGATTGCTACAGTAGTAACAACTTCCAAGACTCAAATATAAAACAAAATTACTGTAGTAAAATAAACACATGGGTTATCTCCCAAGAAGTTCTTTCTTTATAGCCATTAAGATGGGCTCAGCCGTTTTAATGATGCACTCGCAAGAAATAGTATTTAAAGCAAAAGAGAGCATCAAGAGGAAATTCAAAACACATTTAAGCCTAACATGCTTCCTATGAAAAGGAATCTTATAAATAAACAAATTCATGAAGCATAATGCAACAAGCATAGAAAGATAAAACAAGTGCAGCTTCAAGATTTTAAGCATATAGAGAGGTGTTTTAGTAACATGAAAATTTCTACAACCATATTTTCCTCTCTCATAAGAATATCCAGTAGCATCATGAGCAAACTCAACAATATAACTATCACATAAAGCATTCTTATCATGAGTCTCATGCATTAAATTATTACTCTCCACATAAGCATAATCAATCTTATTAGTAATAGCGGGAGCAAATTCAACAAAGTAGCTATCATTATTATTCTCATCATCAAATATAGGAGGTATAGTATCATCATAATAAACTTTATCCTCCATAGTAGGTGGCACCAAAAGACCACTATCATTATAATCATCATATATGGGAGGCATATCATAATCAACATAAACTTTCTCCTCAATACCCGGAGGGCTAAAGAGATCATTTTCATCAAAACCGACCTCCCCAAGCTTAGAATTTTCCATAGCATTAGCAACAATGGTGTTCAAAGCATTCATATTAATAACATTCCCATTAGCATGCATATAAAGTTCCATGGGTTTTTTTTTAATTCTCTCTTCAAACACATCATGTCCTAATTCAAGATAAAGTTCATAAAGATCTCTCATATTTTTGTTGTTTTCCATTATGCCTTACTAGTGTAAACAAGAAACAAAAAGATGAAATTGCAGGATCTAAAGGAAATAGCTTCGAGTACTTACAACGGCGGAAAATAGCTTAGTAGCCGAGATCCGGAGTGTGAGTACCTTTTACCTTTCCTCCCGGCAACGGCGCCGGAAAAGTGCTTGATGTCTACGGGTGCTTCTATTCTTGTAGACGAGTGTTGGGCCTCCAAGAGGAGAGGTTTGTAGAACAACGGCAAGTTTCCCTTAAGTGGATCACCCAAGGTTTATCGAACTCGGGGAGGAAGAGGTCAAAGATATCCCTCTCATGCAACCCTGCAACCACAAAGCAAGAAGTCTCTTGTGTCCCCAACACACCTAATAGGTGCACTAGTTCGGCGAAGAGATAGTGAAATACATGTGGTATGAATAAGTATGAGCAGTAGTAACGGCGCCAGATAAGTGCTTTGTTGTCCAGGACTGGCGTGTGATTGATGGTGGTAATATTGCAGACAGTACAGATGCAGTAGAACAGTAAACAAGCAGCGATAGCAGTATTGGAAACAAGGCCTAGGGATCATACTTTCACTAGTGGACACTCTCAACATTGCAATCATAAAGGAATATAAATATAAGCACTTCACTATGCTATTCCGAATTACTCTCTGGCAAGATAACGAACTCTAATTCATCATGTAGGCAAACCTTAAAGATGTATTCCCAAGTACTAATGAACACCCCACGCTGTCACTTTGAGCATTCATAGGAGGTACTAACACACCACAATTTCATAGAGACATCCAACTCAAATCATAACTCGGTGAATAAGTATTCCGTGAAATATAGCCTAAGAGACCCACACGGTGCACACACTCGTCACCTTTACACACGTGGGACAAGGAGTCTCCGGAGATCACATAAGTAAAATCCACTTGACTAGCATAATGACATCTAGATTACAAGCATCATCATATGAATCTCAATCATGTAAGGCAGCTCATGAGATTATTGTATTGAAGTACATAGGGAGAGAGATTAACCACATAGCTACCGGTACAGCCCTTAGCCTCGATGGAGAACTACTCCCTCCTCATGGGAGACAGCAGCGTTGATGAAGATGGCGGTGGAGATGGCAGCGGTGTCGATGGAGAAGCCTTCCGGGGGCACTTCCCCGTCCCGGCGGCGTGCCGGAACAGAGAGTTCTATCCCCCGGTGTAGGATAACGTTGCATAGAAAACAAAAAATTTCCTACCGCGAACACGCAATCCAAGCCAAGATGCAATCTAGAAGACGGTAGCAACGAGGGGATTATCGAGTCTCACCCTTGAAGAGATTCCAAAGCCTACAAGATGAGGCTCTTGTTGCTGCGGTAGACGTTCACTTGCCGCTTGCAAAAGCGCGTAGAAGATCTTGATCACGGCGCCACGAATGGGCAGCACCTCCGTACTCGGTCACACGTTCGGTTGTTGATGAAGACGACGTCCACCTCCCGTTCCAGCGGGCAGCGGAAGTAGTAGCTCCTCTTGAATCCGACATCACGACGGCGTGGTGTTGGTGGTGGTGGAGAAATCCGGCGGAGCTTCGCTAAGCATGCGGGATGTGGTGGAGGAGAGAGAGCCACTAGGGTTTGGGAGAAGGGGGCGCCGGCCTCAAGGGGTGCGGCCACCTTGGTGGTTGTTGGGGTGGCCGGCCCCCTCCCTTTGGCCCTCATTATATAGGTGGAAGCCCCAAGTGTTGGACTACAAGTCTCCGAATAAGACCCGAACCCAAAACCTTCCATGTGATAGGGAAACCTACCCAAGGTGGGAATCCCACTTGGGGTGGGATTCCCCCCTTCCATGTGGGGGGGGTGGCCGGCCCCCATAGGGGGAGTCCACTTGGGACTCCTCCCCCTCTAGGGTTGGCCGGCCATGGAGGTGGACTCCACCTTCCTTGGTGGTTTCTTCCGGACTTTTCTAGAACCTTCTAGAACCTTCCATAGAACCTTCCGGATCATTTTAAATCTTATAAAATGACTTCCTATATATGAATCTTATTCTCCGGACCACTTCGGGACTCCTCGTGATGTCCGGGATCTCATCCGGGACTCCGAATAAATATTCGAACTCCATTCCATATTCAAGTTCTACCATTTCAACATCCAACTTTAAGTGTGTCACCCTACGGTTCGCGAACTATGCGGACATGGTTGAGTACTTACTCCGACCAATAACCAATAGCGGGATCTGGAGATCCATAATGGCTCCCACATATTCAACGATGACTTTAGTGATCGAATGAACCATTCACATACGATACCAATTCCCTTTGTCACGCGATATTTTACTTGTCCGAGGTTTGATCATCGGTATCACTCTATACCTTGTTCAACCTCGTCTCCGACAAGTACTCTTTACTCGTACCGTGGTATGTGGTCTCTTATGAACTTATTCATATGCTTGCAAGACATTAGACGACATTCCACCGAGAGGGCCCAGAGTATATCTATCCATCATCGGGATGGACAAATCCCACTGTTGATCCATATGCCTCAACTCATACTTTCCGGATACTTAATCCCACCTTTATAACCACCCATTTACGCAGTGGCGTTTGGTGTAATCAAAGTACCTTTCCGGTATAAGTGATTTACATGATCTCATGGTCATAAGGACTAGGTAACTATGTATCGAAAGCTTATAGCAAATAACTTAATGACGTGATCTTATGCTACGCTTAATTGGGTGTGTCCTTTACATCATTCATACAATGATATAACCTTGTTATTAATAACATCCAATGTTCATGATTATGAAACTAATCATCCATTAATCAACAAGCTAGTTAAGAGGCATACTAGGGACTTCTTTGTTGTCTACATATCACACATGTACTAATGTTTCGGTTAATACAATTATAGCATGACATATAAACATTTATCATAAACATAAAGATATATAATAACCACTTTTATTATTGCCTCTTGGGAATATCTCCTTCACCCAGATCTTGGCTTCGCGATGGCGGCGGCTCTGGATGGTTTCTCGTACCGTGGCTTTTCCGTATCGAAGATTTAGGTCAGGGGCTTCTTATAGGCGAAGAGGCGGCGTCAGAAGGGGTCTGGGGCCACCAGACACTAGGGCGGCGCGCCCCCGGGCCGCGCCGCCACCATGTGTAGGCCCCTGTGGCCCCTCTCCGCGGCTCTCGGGTGTTCCGGAAGCTTCATGCAATCCTAAGATGTTGGGCGTTGATTTCGTCCGATTCCGAGAATATTTCCTTACTAGGATTTCTGAAACCAAAAACAGCGAGAAAATAGCAACCGGCCCTTCGGCATCTCGTCAATAGGTTAGTTCCGGAAAATGCATAAATATGACATAAAGTATGCATAAAACATGTAGATATCATCAATAATGTGGCATGGAACATAAGAAATTATCGATACGTCGGAGACGTATCAATATGCAAGGACTATCAACACAAGCATGTAGATTATTTTCAATGCTAGATGTGTTTAAGTCCAAAGAGGAAACATTGCAATGAGATAGAGACGAAGAGTCATCACTATTAAGTACAATATCAACATTGAAATTTACCTCACCACTCACCATATCATTACCTTGTGTCTTGCAACACATTGGTGAAGTGGAAGAAGATGATAAATCATCACGACCGGAGGTGGAAGCAACCTGGAGCTCTTCATGATGTGAAGGGGAAGAGAGCTCCTCGGAGACACCACCGACCAAATGAGAAATGGATCCACCAAACATTTCTTTAAACTTGATCCACATCTCATGAGACGACTTTCGATTTATATATATCAAGAACCTACGAAAATCGGGTCTCAAGAAGAATAAAAGCTCATTAGATACTTGAGCTTCAAGATGTAATTTTTTCTCATCCTCTAAAGATAGATTTTGAGAATCCATCGGAGGAGAAAAACCGACATCTAGAAATTGCTCTATATGTGGACACAAGGTCCGAAGATTACAAAGTAAGCAATTTCGCCACAAAAGATAATTTGTGCCATTAAAGACAATTTAGTCATTGTGCACTATACTAGCCAACATCTTTACTCTCAAGGTGGTGAAGCCTTAAACAAGGAGAGACCTTGCTCTGATACCAATTGAAAGATCGAGATGTCGCCTAGAGGGGGGTGAATAGGCAATTAAAAACTCTTGCGGATTTGTCTTGTAAGAATGCGGAATTAAACTATCGTTTAGTTTACAAGCACAAACCCTAAATATGCTAAGCTCAACTAAGTGTAACAATAGCAAGTAGAGCTAAGCAAGATATGCACAAGATATATGTAGCACAAGTGATAGCAAGATATATGTACTTTAAGCACGATGGCTATCACAAGGAAAGAGAGCTCGGGTATAGAAATAACCGAGGCACGCGGAGACGAGGATGTATTCCCGTGTTCACTTCCTTTGCAAGAAGGTACGTCACGTTTGGAGGAGTGGAGGTCCCACGAAGGATTCCCCGTGCCACGAAGGCTCACCCTATTCTCCGAACCACACCTACGAAGGATAATGGCCCTTTCCTTATGGTTAGCTTTTCCTCCGCTCCGGAGATGGAAAGCTCCACAACCACTTCACAAGCTCCACGAAGGAGAAGTCCGGGTCTCTTCACAATCTTCTTGAAGAGATCACCGGAGCACCAACCGCCAAGCCAACTAGGAGGTCTCCCTCCAAGAGTAACAAGCTCACGGTCTCTTACTCGAACTTATCGTGGTGGAGAGCTCAACACTATGCAATGATGCAAAGCAAGAACACTAGAGGTGTTCAAGTCCTTCACTCTCAAATCCCACCCAAGCAACAAATGCTAAGATGAGATTGGAGAGGAAGAACAATGGGGAAAGTCAACAAAAGACTCCAACATCTAGATCCAAAGGGTTCCCCTCACTTAGAGGAGAAAATGATTGGTGGGGATGTAGATCTAGATCTCCTCTCTTAGATCCCTCAAGAAATAGCAAGAATTATGGGAGGAATCAAAGGGGAGAGCAAGTTCTTCAAAATGCAACAATGGAGGAGAGAGAATGGGAAGAACTAGCTCAGCTCAAGGTGGAAGAAGCCTATTTATAGCTAAGGGGGAAATAGAACCGTTGGGGGAAAAGACAGGAAAAAAACAAAGGAAAAACACCCAAAAAAAACGCCCAGCCGGCGGCCCAGCCGGCTGACCGGACCAGGCACTGAGGAGCCCGGTCGGCAGCCAGGTCGAACCGGCCCAGCAGCCGGGCGGCAACAGCGCGCTCATGGGCGGCGGATAGTCGCGCAGGGCGAGCGGGCTGCGCAGGCCGCGTGGGCCGCGCGGGGCGGAGGCGGCCCAGGGAGGCGTCCGGCCAGGCCGGGGGCAGCGCCGGGCAGGCCGGTTACGGACCGGGCCAGCCACCGGTCGTGGGCCAACAGGCCACTGGAGGCTGCCCGGTTGGCGCCCGGTTGCGGACCGGGTGGGCCGGTGTCTGGGCCGGTCGGCCGGCTGGCCCCTCCCCTTTTCTTTTCCCTTTTTCTTTTCTTTTTCTTCTTTTACTTTTTCTTTAATAACAAATGCTCCCGAACTCCGATTCGAATGAAACCAATTTTGTTTGAGAGATAAGAACAAATGCTATCCTATGGAAAGTGAAAACACAAGAATCTGTAGGAGGGGATTTTATCATGAATATAAAAGGTAGAACCTTATATCATGAATAACCGGTAAAATCACCCAACCTCGAAAACGCAATAGAAGATGCATGCGAACTCCGTTTTCGATGAACTTGGGCTTGTTGTAAGGCTAGCAACAAGCTCGAGAACTTAACACTGAGAAACACCAAGAATCAATAAGGATATGCAAAGTATGCAAAGGATTGAGCTCCCTAAGACGATGTGATCAAGTTACTCAACCGAAAGCCCCTCTTAATAGTGCGGCTATCTATCCTATAATCCGGTCTCCCAACATCCACCTTGAGACCGGTAAAAGGAAAACCTAGCAAGGCCATACCTTTGCCTTGCGCATCCCGCTTGATCTTGATGATAACTCTTCAAGCTTCACTTAAGCCGGAATGCCTCACTTGATCAATGTTGCTTCGTGAAGACTCACAAATGCTCCCCCATACACTATGATGGGAGAGCTCCATTGATGCACATCTTCACATGTTCATTATCACCAAATGGACGACAAGCTTCAAGCATGTGATCCACTTGAGATGCTCATCTTGAACTTGCCCAACTCAACCTTGTATCTTCTCATACTCACTTAAGATAGAGCATGGCTAATATTGAGTTCCACATAAGAACTCCATCTTTATTTCATCTTCTTGATCATATCACATATGTATCTTTAAATAGATGATCTTGATGCCAATACACAAGATGTATCTTTATTTACATGGCATCCATACTTGAATCCAACACATGGAATACAAGTAGAACCGATGGAATATTTCTTCATATAAACTCAATAAAAACATTAGTCCATAGGGGTTGTCATTAATTACCAAAACCACACATAGGGGCAATATACCCTTACAATCTCCCCCATTTTGGTAATTGATGACAACCACAATAAGAGGGTTTATATAATGAATATTAGAGACAAGTACGCAGCTTATCCGAGAATAAGTTGTATACAAGAGGTTGTATTTGATATGGTCAAGTAACACAAAGCTACTATCCCATATCAAAATCAACTCTACTCACACAACTATAACTAATCCAAGGGATGTGAGTAGAACCAATATACATAGAGCAAACTCCCCCACAATGTATGCACGTGTGATGAACATGAATTCATTGCATACATTGTCAAGATTAACCTTTGGGACAATTTCCACTATATATATACAACCATGCAAGGCATATAAATATGGAATGCATGAGAGGCAAAACACTTAAGCACAAACCAAACTTAAGTATAAAACCATTCCCTTAAACCCTCTAAACTTCTCCCCCATTGGCATCGAGTGCCAAAATGGGTGAAAAATTTAGAAACCCAATATAATGTGAGGTCCTCCCCAAGGTGTGCACTTCTCATAATTTGAGTGGAATCAAATGCACATATCCAATGATGAATATTTGAAGGAAGTCAAACTATATTGAGGATCAATGATTGCACAAGGATAACATGGTGAAAGAAGCTTTAACAAATAAAGCAAGCAATCAAAGATCCAATCTGACAACAAAGATATCATGATAAGACAGATTTAGTGCTCTAAATAAAATAAGGAAGCTCCCCAAGGTTCGTGCATAATTTGTAGTGTTTGCATTTGAATACAATATGCACAAACATGGAATCCTCACTCCCTATATATCATTTAGAACACAACTAAGATAAAGAGAATATGCTTATCAAGAACAACTTGAGTCCAACAATTACGAGATATGAGTGCATGAAGAAAAATAAATAAACCAAGCACTCATAAATCTTCTTTACCAACACCACTAAAATCAAGAGGATAAAAAAATGGTCGGCAAAGAACAAGGATATCAAGGTGATGGATTAACGCTCTTATGTATATAAGTTTCTAAAGTGGAAAAATGATCCATAAAGAAACATGCACACACAAGAGGTTAAGAAAATAAATAAGACAAGATATCCAAGATGAAGTCATAAAATATACCAAAGGATGTTTGCTTAAGAAGCATATATAGCCTATGGCTCCAATTTTCACTTATGGTATATGAATGAGCTTCAACCAAGAAAATCTCAAAAACATCACAACTAACGATAAGGGAAGTAAAGCTAGTTGGAATGTTTTGAGAGAGGCAACAAGTATCACAAATAGGGATTTATTTCGCAATTTTTATCAAAATTGCACATAAGAGTTCTTTGAGGAATTGATATGCAATAAATTGCTAGAGGGCATATTTGGGTAGGTGAATCATAAACATGATTTATATATATTCCTAACATATGCATCTTCTCAAATTACTCAAATGTACAATAAGAAGTTTTACTTTAAAAGGATTTTTCAAGAACCGCAATATTTTCGAAATAAATAATTGGAATTTCTATTTTCGTGCCCTCGGTTCCTTAGTTGTGCTCAGTTTTCCCCAGGTCCTTAGTTTTTCCTCAGTTTTCCCCAAGTGCTTGTGTGAAACCCGCGAAGCGACTCGGACGGCGAGATTCCCGTTAAGTTGACCGTTCCGTGCTGACGTGTGGGGCCGCGTCGTGTGGGCTCGCGTCGCGTGGGGCTGGTAGAAAGGGACCGCGTGGGACAGGATGAGATAGCGTTTGGTTGCACGTGAGCAGGAGCTGGGTTTTGTCTCTCTCGGCCATTGGCATTTCCCTTTTAAGAGTACCTTTTTCGCCTCCTTCTCTCTGCCTTTTTTTCACCTAATTAGTATCAAATCTAGAGAAGCTTGCATTTCTGTCTTTCTTCAATTATTATTTGTGCCTTTTGGCCCTCGTTGTTTGCCCAATATGGCAGCAAATCTAGTAGGGAGCCCAATCTAGTACTCCATCCGGTCCATATGTATGTAGTTAAATCTAGAAGCAAATCTACAGGGAATGTACGATAAATTCACAAGGTCATATAGTAGAATAGGGATAGATAATAGGGATCCCTCCCTAGATAATAAGCTGCATTCAGCAGCCAAACATAGTAGGATTCGAGGTTCTTCACAGCACCATCATACTAACAACATAACAACGAGGGATCCCTAGCTAACAACAAAGGGATCCCAACAACAAAATGGAGGAGGCAGCAGCTGCACACGTCCAGGACTCCGCCTACCCCATCTGCCTCTGCCTCCACTTGTTGCTCCCCTTGGGAGCCTTGGGCTTGAGCGGAGGCATGCGCCCGTCGGAGATCTCCACCCGCTGGATGCTGCGGAGGTGCATGCCGAGCGCCAAGTGCTTGGTGCGGATGGAGTGGGGGTTCACTGACGCGCCGACCTTGGGGTTGGTGTTGCCGATGTTCTCGGCGTGCGTGAGGAGGCAGTTGAAGTCAGTGCCGCCGAGCCTCCTAGTGCAGAAGGGGCACCTGTAGACACCCTTGTCGACGGCGAAGTAGGAGACATACTTGCCGACCTGCAGCCTCCGCGAGCACTGGCGAGTCTTGACGTCATGGTGCTCGTCGTCGCTGCCGACGTCGCTGCCAGACAGCTGATCCATATCAAACGGGAACTATTAGTGAATGAGTTGCAACGATGACTAACGTGGATGATAACAAAGTTAGGAAAAACAGAGGCAGCCTCAGTTAGAGTGGACACGATTATACGTCTACAGGGACGGTGTAAGCGAACCAAAGCTCATGCACAACAGATTTGTACACAGAAATGGTTCGCTGAACCCTCCACTGTAAAAATCTGTGCCCACCGATTCATCATAGGCAAAGAAACAGATTCCAGATCTGAACTTGAACACATTCCAGATTATTTGCAAAATTAAACGGTTGATATCTTTTGATTCGTGCATAAATTAACTAATTGAGATCCTATGATTACTTGCATAGATTAACTGATTGAGATCCCATTATTACTTGCATAAATTAACCGAACGGCCGAACCCCAAATCTTAAACGAAATCAAGGAGGGATCAAAGCAAAATGGAATAAAATCGGCGCAAATATTAGCCCAATACTCATCCATCCACAGATCCATCTACACCAGCACAAATAGGGTTCAAAAAGGAATGGGAAACAAAAAAGGAAGCAAACCGTAGTTACCTCGTTCCATGGGTCCTCCATGGAGGTGTCGTAGGGGTTCGGGAGCGGGACGTACGGCACCGGCTCGTAGGGGTCATATCCCGGCGGGATCTGACCGCCACCGGCGGCAGCAGCCTCCGATGCACCGGCGGAGGCGGCGGCGACGTCCGTTGAGGGGACGGCGTCGAAGAGGGAGGCGTCGCGCTTGGAGCCGACGGCGCCGTGGACGATGGGATTGGCATTCTCCTTGTCCATCTCGCCGGCGAGAGGAGAGGGAGAGGGAGAGGGTTTTTGCTTTGGAGAAGATGATGGGACGTGAGAGAGGCGGCGTTGCGTAGGCGAGTGAGAGTGACGAGAGATAGTGGGAGGAGGCGTCTATAAAGGCAAGGGGTGGTTAATGCGACCCGCGTCCTACGCGTCCACCGCTGCACGTCTGCACGTCTTGGACTTCTGCAATGCGACACGCGTCCACTGCACGTCTTCCATTTCTGCACCGCAACACGCGTCCTCGAGTCTAACCCTGGAAATTTAGATATACTCAGGTATAACCTCGAGTATTATACTAGCATTTTGTGTGTGCTCAGTTTTCCCCTTGAGTGCTAATACTGGCTAGTGCAATATGCTCAGTTTTACCCTCAAGTAGCTGGTCAATAGACAGTCAACAAATGAGATTAACTAGTTAAATGAGTCATTTAATGTGCAAAAAATTCCGAAAAATAGTGGCACATACTCATGGAGTCTTTACCACAAATTGCCAGTTCTCAAAACATAGATAAGTCATAGATAAATCAAGTTTTACCACAAATTGCCACTTCTCAAAGGCCTTCTCAAATCACCTAGTAGCTATGAAGGTGCATGGTTTTCCACAATAAGCCCTTCCCAAAACAGCTTTCCACAAAACATACTTTGTCTAAATGAGGCCACAATTCTCACACTCATGTATATTTGTATTGCAAATAGTTTGAGATAGGCCAAGATGGGTTTTATTGTACAAAACACGCATTTTCCATTTTTTAAATCTCATATTTGAATCCCTTAGTCTGTTTATTACATAGGTGCCCTTGGTTTCTTGATACTACTCGGCTTTGCCCTCTCCCTCCACAAATTCTCTCACACGTGCAACATTGCCCTGATTGGTCTAGCCCATGTCACGCGGATCGTGCCCGCCGACCGTTGATCGTATGATCTAACGGGCGGGATAACCCCTCTCTCTCTCGTCGGCGGTTACCTTCCACTCTCTAAGTATGCTAAAGGGCGGTTTTACGTATTCATTTTCACGCGCTAAAAATTATAAACTCTTTTAGGCATTACTTTTCACGCAAAAATGATAAACCATCACCGATTTGTTGTAGCCATTAATTTTCACGCAAAAAATGATAAACCATCACCGATTTGTTGTAGCCATTAATTTTCACGAAAAAAATGATAAACCATCACCGATTTGTTGTAGCCATTAATTTTCACGAAAAAAATGATAAACCATCACCGATTTATTGTAGCCATTAATTTTCACGCAAAAAATGATAAACGAACCAATCTATCTATCTCTGTATTTGAAGTTTGGAAGGGTTCACCATCTAGTTATGTTAACTTTCGAGGTTTTGACCTGAAAACAAATGGGTATTATAAAGGGAAATAAAAGTTCAAAAAAATGTAAAAACGAAACAATCTACTTATCTATGTATAGAAGATCGTCTGTATGATTTTTGAGGTCATTTAGAGAAGGTAGAAAAAATCCCTTTTGAGAAGGTCGAAAAAACCTAACTTGTTACAAAAGCTGGTTTCGATGAGACCTAACCAAATTTGGCATACATTATGCCATATCTATAACAACAAGGAATATCTGAAAGGGAAAGTTTCACAAAATTTGAAGTTTATGGCGAAAATGATGCCATACATGATGCTGTTTTTCGAGGTTTTGACCTGAAAATCAATTGGTTATTATAAAGGGAAATAAAAAGTTCGAAAAATATAAAAACGAAACAATATATCTATCTATGTATAGAAGATCAGCTGTATGAAATTTGAGTTCATTTAGAGAAGGTAGAATAAATCACCTTGTTAGAAAAGCTGGTTTCGGTGAGACGAAACGGCATGCGTTTAAGCAAAGTGATTTTTTCGAACATCTCCAAATGACCCCAAATTTGCCATACATGATGCCATACGTGTAACAACAAGGAACCCTATCTAAAAAGTGTCAAAAAAGTTTACCCAACCGTATAGCTCTATCAAAAAGAACCTCACCATGGCGCTAGTATAATTTTGGGCTTAGTTACAAACTTTCGTTACCTAACCTTCAACACGAAACTTGTTTCAAATCACTTTTGGCGTACAAGAAACAAATCCCTCCTTGATTCGAGCACCACAGCCTCCAAACTTTGCCGATGCCGATATCGGCATGGTCAGAACGGCTATGCTCGCCGCCACTGCTAGGTCACCGACGGGATGCACCCTCAATCCCGTCCCCACATTCGATCACTGACACACCAGAGATACCGCCGAGGCCAATGCCGAACGTACATGCTGATGCCAATGCCGAACATGCATCCACGCCGATGTGGGCACGGCTACGCCGCCCCGCTATGCTGGACGCCACAGACCACCGCGAGGTCTTTCCCTTCGCCACCACACTCTTCTAGCACCCATCTATACACGCCAGAAAGGAGAGACACTAGTTTTCTCTACATTGCTCGCGTTCGTGTCGGACACGGTCGGTCAAAGTTTTGAGGTAGTCGTCGATGTCGTCGACCATTTCTTCTCTTCTTTGCATGGTTAAACGCGTCTAGTTCATATCTATCTAATGCGTCTGGTCTCGCCTCATGCAGTTCTTTGTGGACGTCGATCTCATCTCGGCACCCCGCAGGCCACCTCCTTCGTGCCATCGCTGTAGAGCTCCGTTTAAAAATCTATTCCTACCCGTGTATTGCCCCTTGTATCAGCGCCATGGCCCACTTGTCATTCGATATACCGAAGCCCCACTCGTGCGCGTTTTGGTCAGGGATACAACGATGCTTACGGTCAAACAAAGATGGATGGTCTGACGTATCTTTGCGAGCTCTACGTGGCCCCACTAGTTAGAAGATAACGGTCAACCGTCGGGCAACCGGCCGTTACAGCACCTGTGATGGTTTCAGACAAGGTCTTGGGGAAAACTGAGGAAAAGCTAAGGAGCTGGGGAAAACTGAGCACAACTAAGGAACCGGGGGCACGAAAATAGAAATCCCTAAATAATTTCATGCCAAGATACAACCTACAAGAGGTTGGATGCTACATGAGAATGCATGAATAAGATACTTGTTACCGAGATAGCAATGGCATGATGTAGTAGATAAGATTTCATCGATCATCCTAGCTTGACTCCAATTATCATATGGTGACAACACCTTCCTTATAGATGCGACAAGCCTCCATTGCATCTCCAATGTACCTAAAACAACATTGAAGTACATCTTGGTCCCCAAACTCATTGGGTCCAACATGGTTAGACCAACCACAATATATATGACACACTCCATATAAATATGTGCATATTTAGATGAAATTTGAATTTCATGCACATCTTAGCCATTTAGGATTTGATGGAGTATACCCTATATAATGGATCAAAGAAAGAAAGCATTCTATAAATATAAACAAATTACATATAAGCACGCATAAAGACTTTAAAGATCCAAGAAAGATATACTTTGGACAAAACACCAAATGAATTAAAGAAGGCATAAAGATGTGAACAAACAAATTTGTTGTCCAAATTATATCAAAGACGCAAATCACAAAAGATTTGTTCAACAAAGTTCAACAAATGAACTAAGAAGGAACCATTGAGCATAAAGGATTAAATAAAGCAAACATGCTCAAAGATTTATCTCATTCAAGCAAATAAAGCATGTAAGAAGGAATGAGATAGCAAACTCCCAAAAGAGCAAGGTTCGAACAAATAAACCAAACCCTCTACACTTTTAACAATGGCAGAATGTACCGTAAGGAAAAGATTTGTCTTCCAAAACAGACACTTGATATGAATTAAGAGAATTTATCAAAAGATTTTTCAAAGGGACAAGGAAGACACATGGGAGCAACAATTATTTCTTGGAAATAAAATAAGGAAATAAGAAGCAATCCAAGGTGAAGGTGATCCATAAATTCAACCACATACAAGGTTATCAATCGTCAAAGACAATGAGTATATTGGAAATAACTTCCGGTGGTGTATTGACAAAGATAGTAAGGATCAACTTCACAATAAAAGGCATAGGATAAGTATATAGAATTAAGCACTATGCATGGATGAAGATTCTTGATAGCTTCAACTAGTCAAACAATCACGCACGGCAATGATTAGAATAACTTGAAGCAAGCGGTGTCCCAAATAAGATATAGATATATGTATTTGAGGAAAACCGTACCAAGAATTTATTACTCAAACAAGAATCCATAAGATGAGCAATAAAAGTTTTTCAATAGAAGTGGAGCTTGTTTGAGCAAACATGCCACCTAGGAACAAGATAACTAAGAGCGTCAACTTTAAGTGGCATAACCTCATATGTTCACATTTTCTAGGCTTGTGATATGTACAAAACATATTACTCCCCCATAATGTGATAAAACATTTCTTCTAAACAAGAGGCAACTAAAATTCGACTAGAGATGATTAATGGACATTAGAATTTGAATTTCTCATGAGTATGACACACCACATAGTGACTAGATAATCTTGCAATATCAATACTAAGTGGTGGTACCCATATACCCACATTTTATAGAAGGAGAGATGCACAAATCATATCACTCCCCCAAAATGGGATGTTCCATTAATAACTCAAACAGAGCCAAATAAGATATCATCAAGATGCATTAGGCTCCAAAACAATACACAAGTATATGATGAGTCAAACAAACATAGTTGAATACACAAGATAGGTAAGTAAGACACAACACATACACACAAATATTTGGTACAAAACCAAACATGCAAAGGGGCAAGTAACTTACAATAAATATGATGAGTTGAAGTATAAGTTACCGCAAAGAGGAACATTGGATATAAGATATAGATGATAATCCATATGACTTGGCTTGGTCAAAATATAATATATGAAGATCCCTTAATTCTTCATGAAGTAGCCAAGTCTCCAATGACCTCCAAATACACCTATTGATCAAATTTGAGCTTGTTGGTCCCCAACCAAGTTGGGTCCTAAGAGGTTAGTCACAATAGGCTTGGCAACCCAAATGGTTCTTTTCTTGAAACCACTTTGAGTTCCAACAAGCTTGGCAAACACATTGCCATCCTTATCCTTCCCTAGAGAATAATCATCATCAACAATTATAGGGTTAGATAAGGTACCACCTAAGCAAGAAGAAGCAAAGTGCCCCTTCTCACGACATAAATAGCAAGTGTTCCCCTTTCTCTTCTTTATTGATTTCTTCTCTTGGGGAACAATATCTTGATTCTTCTTGGGAAGTGGCCTATCTTCAACTTGAGGTCGAGCATGAGCTTGACCTTGACCTTGTGGCCGTTTCCCTTGTTGTTTCTCACTCAAGTGCTTCTTCTTCTTCAATGGGCATGATCTAACATTATGCCCTTCAACCTTGCACTTGAAGCAAACCAACTTGACTGGATCCTTGACTTTGTCTTGACCCTTCTTCTTGTTGCTCTTGCTCTTGGACTTGATCTTGTTATTGGAGTTGAATCCAAGTCCACTCTTGTCATTGGGGGATTGTTGCGCACTCAACATCTTGTCAAGTGCGGATTTCCCTTCATGACGCTTTTCCAAGTCTTTCTTCAAAGAAATGACTTGGGCCTCGAGCTCTTTTATTTCCTCTACATGGTTAGTAGAAATACAAGTACTAGAGGAAGTAGAAGCTTCATTGTTAGAGCAACACGGCAAAGCAAGTAATCCAACACAAGGTGTGTCACTAGTTTGACTAGATGGATTACAAGGACTAGCACATGGCAATATATCATTTGTAGTAGAGATTGTGCTAATGTCCACATGAGGCTCACAAGATGTTACCTTAGTGATACTAGCCTCATGAGCTAACTTTAGCCCATCATAGGAAATTAGAAGGTCATCATGAGAGCCCGAGAGCTTTTTATGACTTTCTTCCAATATCCTATAATTGCTAGTTAGCAACTCAAGTTGAGCCCTTAACTCAACATTCTCCTTTAAGATAGATGCTTCAGAAGAAGTAGAGTTAGTAGCATAAGCATCAACAATAGTT
Source organism: Lolium rigidum (assembly GCF_022539505.1). Classification (NCBI taxonomy): domain Eukaryota; kingdom Viridiplantae; phylum Streptophyta; class Magnoliopsida; order Poales; family Poaceae; genus Lolium; species Lolium rigidum. The sequence goes on along the minus strand of NC_061512.1, from coordinate 208,456,761 downwards.
TTCTCATTTTCATGCATATAGGATTCAATTTTTTGTGTAAGCATAAAATTAGTATGCTTCTCATCTTTTAGCTCATGCTTGAGGAGAGTGAATCTCATTTCCCCATTTTCAACATGGGACTCCAACTCCACTATGGTTTCCCTATATTTATTCAAGGTATCCATAGAGTGTTCGAGATTAGCACGAGCTTCTTTATTACCATGAAGAGAAGCATATACCATTGCCATATTATGCACCAATGTATTATATTCTTCATCATTATCATCATCATCATTCTCATCGTTAGAGGATGTGTTAGGAGTCAAAGTAGGAGATACCTTTGATCCTTTTGCCATAAGGCACATGTGCAAACCTGAGAATGAAGATGAAGATATTCTTGAATCCTCATTTGAAATCGTGTCTTGATCCATAGAGTGTTCGGTTTCCTCTACATTGTTAGTCAACAACCAACTAGAGGAAATAGAAGCATTTTGATTATGGGAACAAGACAAGGTAAGCATATCATCATGAGATCTATGCAAGCAATTTACACATGATATGCAAGGACTATCAACACAAGCATGTAGATTATTTTCAATGCTAGATGTGTTTAAGTCCAAAGAGGAAACATTGCAATGAGATAGAGACGAAGAGTCATCACTATTGAGCATAATATCAACATTGCAATTTACCTCACCACTCACCATATCATTACCTTGTGTCTTGCAACACGTTGGTGAAGTGGAAGAAGATGATAAATCATCACGGCCGGAGGTTTTCCTGCCCACCCTTTCCCGCCCATTCTCTCCCGCCAAGTTTTCCCGCTGTTTCAGCCCCTCGTCGGCCTATATATAGCCATGTCTTCTCCACTAACAGCACCAGCAACATTTCTCCCCTCATCACTTCTCTCATCCAACAGCACCACAAAATCCTTTGAGCTGAGCTACCGCTGAGATGGCTCCTCATCGCCATAGCAACACGGGCTTCATCGGCGTGCGCCTGCGGCCTGCGGGGCATTTCGCGGCTGAAATCACCGCCGGTGGTACGCGTGTGTGGCTCGGCACCTTCTACACGAAGGAGGCTGCTGCCCGCGCATGCGACGTTGCGGCTTGGAGGTTTGGCCGGCCGCGCCACGAACTGAACTTCCCGGAGGTCAGGTCTCTGACGGAAGCTCAGAGTCTCTCTACTGAGCCGCTACTTCGCTCACAGGGTGAAGCGCGGCGGTACGGGTCTGGCCAGCGGCGGATTGATACCACCGAGGCGGACGAGCAGTTCATGGCACAGTGGCGCATTCTGGAAGGACAAGCAGACGTACATGAGAGAGAGGAGGGCGGGAAAGCGGCAGAGGAAGGCCGAGGTTGAAGCAGAGTACGCCAAAGGAGAGACGTCGACATGGGGGGAGGATGATGAACGGTGGTCGTGGAACCTCACAACCACCGCTTCAGAGGACACCCCCAGCGAGGACGAAGATTTCGACTTCTGATTAATATGTGTGTGTCGAGTCCGTGTGTGTAGCGGGTCATGCGTCGACCCAGTGTTAAGTGCTTTGTTCGTGTGTGGGTGTAGTTCTTTAAATGTTTTGGTTTGTGTGTGGGTCTAGTTCTTTAAGTGTTTTGGTTCCTGTGTGGGTGTAGTTCTTTAAGTGTTTTGGTTCTTGTGTGTGGGTGTAGTTCTTTAAGTGTTTCGGTTAGTGTGTGGGTCTAGTTCTTTAAGCGCTTTGGTATGTGTGTGGGTCAAGTTATTTAAGTGTTTTGTATCGTGTCTGGGTCTTAAGTTTTTAAATGTATCACTTTTGTGCATGCCATGTGGACACACATAAGTTTTGGGGCCATTCCGTAGATCCGATGGTCGATTGCTGACAAACCCTAGTTCTTTTGACCGCGTGGTCTACCCCTTTGACTGCATCCCATCGGGGGTCCCCCGGTGGGCATATGCCTCCATTTGAGTTTGGTTAGGTCATAGGTACATGTGGTAACAAGGATCGTCCCATATGATCTCAAGGTTCTCTCCGGTTCACCTCCGAGGGAGTTCCCCCTATACATCCGAGAATCCGCCTAAGTGTAGAACCCCATGTCCGAGAAGTCGGACACACACGGGGGTAGCATTGGATATAAAACCATCTCAAATCACTCTCCGATCCTCGATTTCTGAGAAAACCCTAGACCGGGGTCCCGGCGGGGGATCTATACCACCCTTATACATATATATAGGTTTCCCGCAAAGGGGTTCGCCAAAATAGCAGTGAGAAAGAAATAAACAAAAAAATGATTGGGATTAATAATTATATGGGTAATAATTATCTCTTTGATGCAAAAAAATGAAAAAATAAAAAAATGTGCATAATTGGCTGTGCCGACGGCCTTGGTTGTGACGTGGGTCACCGTCGGCACAGCAGAAGTGCCGACGGCCGCCGTTGCGCCGTGGGCTACCGTCGGCACAGTGTAGACGGCGTCGTGACAGTTTAACGGCTGGACCCGCCTGTCAGCGCGTGTACCGACAGTCGTCACTGTGCCGACGGTGACCTTCGGGCGCCAACTTCCTGTGCCGACGGTCCGGTTTGCGCCGACGGTGACCGTCGGTGTAGCCAGCAGTGTGCCGACGGTGACCGTGCGCCGACGGTCAGCTCCGTCGCCGGTCGACGAGGGCCTCTGTGCCGACGGGCCCCGACATTTGGCCGTCGGCACATGGGCTGGCCGTCGGCACATGCCGTTTCCCGCCACGAAGTGGACATAATTTACACAGAACCACACTGGTAGACAAGACGTCTTCAAAAGATGTTGACCGACCTTCAAGTCTGCTCGCAACATTTTGACCCTTAACCCACATAGATTTTGACCAACCTTCGAAGTCTTCTCAGAACATATTTGACCGCTGAATCGTCAGAAGAGTGGCACGTCCAGTAAGTCAAGCCACTATAAAGACGATGCCACATCAGGACCTGGCCAAGTCAAAGCAAGGCAGGGAAGCGAGAGAGAAGTTTCATGAAACATGCAGATATATACCTTATTAACACGAAAACACACTGCAGGACGCCTGCGACACCGGTCCACACGGAAGGGCCCTTGTCAGTCAAGGCATCTTGCACCAGCAAACCCACGGATGTAGCTAGGCAGACGAAGGAAACAACATAAGCAACGAAAAGCCAAAGCTTCGCTCTGCATATGAAGAAACCCTTGTTAGAATTACACAATCTAGTATCTCAGGAGCAAATCCTTCTCCCCCGTGGTAAATTCAATTTACTACTAGCACATTTTGGTACCCCCATCAATGGTGTGTTATATACTCTAATTATGAAAGACACGAAGGAGAATAGAAGTGATGGCACAGCTGTATTGCCCAATGCTAGTAACCAGAAAATGTTCCTTTGGCAAAAAGTAGTTCATCAGTTAGAGCTTCTGAATCCCTGAAGGGTTTGAGATTGTGCACAAGAGGAATGAATAAATGAACCAGAAAATGAGAACCTTTAACCCTGCATTTGAACCTAGATAAACAAATCTTCAGCATTGTAGGTTTGCCTAGACCGTCTTCATTTGAAGTTTCATCTTGTTGCAATTGCAATATTTTCCTGCACCTTGTGTCAAATATCTTGGAAGCAGTCAATTTTAGCTAATCCTTGCATTGGCTTTGAGACGATGGTTGAGCCAAATTAAACAGTTCTTGTTTTTGACAGTTCTTTGTATCTTAACATATATAGAGCATTATATGACGAGCTTTGCTTTATTTCAGGTCTTAACATCTCTACAGTTCGTAGCTACAAAAACAACTTTAACAAGCATTCAAACTCTGAGGGTCAGACTGTCACATATGTTTGTACTAAGAAATCCTAACACTTCCTGTGATTCTAAAATACAACTATGTAAGCAACTAATCAAAATAAAATCAAAACATGATGCATGGGTCTAAATTTTCAGAAGATTGAGCTTGTGATAGTTCGCATGCAGCAAACTGGATGATCCAAATCTGGCGGGATTCTAACATCCAATGTTGTTGTTTCAAAATATAATAACATCAATTTTTTATGCAAGTACATTGAGATCTTTTAGAAATAGGTGAAACTGCATTTTTATTATCTTGCTCTCCTAGCAGAACGTTGTTTTCCCAGGCTACGCAGGGGAGTATTCAGTAAGATAGAAAGAGTTGTACAGCGCCATAAAGCACCTAAGGAGCCAGCGGATAATTGGCGAGAGAAGTTCAGATATACAACCCTAGTTTTTTTTTTTTTTTTGAGGAATCAACGACAGGCTCAAAGCCAGACTGAACTCATGCACAATCAAATTAAGTACAAAATCTTTGCAAAAACGAATAGGGGAAAAACAAGAAGAAAACAAAGAAACCCACATCACCCAATTTGGGGCTGTGGACTAGAAGAAGACTAAACTATGCAAGCAGATTACAAAACAGAGTAGCAAAGAGAAATAGGAACAAAGACAAAGTAATGCAGACCCTAAATTCAGAAATAAGTTAGTCAAATAAGCATGTATTTCCTCCATTCCAAATTAACTGACGCAGATTATCTAGATACACTGTAGATACATGCGAATCTAGATAAATATGCGTCTGCATCAGTTAATTTGGAATGACGAGATAAATTAAACAGTTATTTGTATCTTAACATATATATTATATGACGAGCTTCCCTTTATTCCAGGTTTTAACATCTCTACAGTTTGTAGCTACAAAAACAACTTAAGCAAGCAGGACTCGGAGGATCAGACTACTATAACGAGACATGGAAAAGAAAGAAAATGAAATTATGATACACAATGGCCACAAATAAGGGGTGTCGCAACACAACTTTAAGAAACAAACATGCGCCATGTCCGCGTTTACAAAATGTGACCACCATTATCAATTTATGTTTGTATACATATTTTGTCAAGTATCATAGCAACACATGGGTATTCTGCTAGTTATAGCAGTTACCACTCGGAAATTTAATTCGGCTCCCTAGTGCATATGCTCCCTCCACACAAAAGTACATAATTCTAACTGTCAAAAAAATCGCATGTACATCTCTACTATGAAGATGTGTCTCTATACATCTACTATCAAGTACCGTAGCAACACATGGTATTCTGCTAATTACAGTAGTTCCACTCGGAAATTTAATTTGGCTCCCGGTTCATAAGCTCCCTCCATAAAAAAAAACCCAACACAAGGTCTTGTATATGCGAGATGGAAAAAGTGTCTAGACAGCCATATGAAGAAAAAAATTAACGCCATAACATTCTAATGCTCATCAGTGATCGGTATTATATCAAGACAAAGTACACAGCAAGACAAGTTGTCAAAACTATTTCTAAACCTCACCTGCAATTTATACGTAGAATTTATATGAATATGCACAGGCAATAATACACTAGAAGCTACTAGTAAGATATTAGTTAGAAATCACACTTCACATCTCTATCATGATATTTAATGATGTTGAAATTTACACTAACACATGCACAAAAACACAAGCCCATGCGTACACAGTACACAATTTTTTAATTGTCAAAAATAATAATTCAATGGTAACATTTAGCAAAACATATAATTTAGATTTAGCATAAATATTTTTCCTATGATATACATTACAACTGATAACAACTAATTATGCTTAACAATATTGACATGTCGTTAATTATGCAAACTAAGTAATATAAATTATACTCGTTCATGTTGTAGTATATTGTATAATAAGTTTAAATAACTATAAAAGTTTGGTATAAAACATACTTAGTTTAACCTGTCTCGGGTCCCGGATTTCTTTGCACCTGTCGTATCCACAAAGTATGACATCATACATGATACTTTGTTATTTCCCCAGTGATCAATGCCAAATCTTCGACTGACTCTGTAGGATTTGCTCGACGTCATATTGGCACAAGTTGTGAAACAATGCACATGAAGATGAGCGAAAGTGGCAGAGTTCTGTAACTTGGAGGGGGGTTGATATTCGTAAACCAGAGATCCGTTAAAGATGGATTGACACATCCTAGAGAGGTAATGATGAGCATGTGAAAAAATACGGGGATAACTTGGTGCTAGGAAATTAAGAAAATTTTACCCCTTGTTAACTCGAGATTCGATGTAGATGTCATCTTTACTAAATTTGGTGATCGTTTCACATGCTTGTAACCTCTAGGCAGGGCTAAAAAATCATTGCGAGTACGAGAGACTAGGTTAGCTATTTAACAAATGTTGTTTCGATTTGATTCAGAGGAAAGCACTGAGCAATTTTTTATTCTCTCATGTCTGTTTGCAAAACTCGTTTGGCGCCTTGTTTTCTTTACAATAAAATTCCACCAGCGACCAATACTACAACATGTTTCGAAATTGGTTAAATAAAATTGACAAGACACAAGAGCACTAAAACTAGAATACACATAGAAGTTTCGGCTTTATGTTGATCAATATGAAAATGCGGGAGCCATCTAATTTTTTAAGAAAAAAAATCCTGCTATGGCAACTGATCTAATGGCATCACAACTCATGTGTGGAGGTCGCACTAGGTAAAAAATAAAATCAGAAGCCGCCTTTTATTTGTTTGACCATTCAGCTTTAGTTATGGAGAATTTTACTAGGACCAGGAACACACTGATGGCCTTTGGGAATAAAATTAAGAACTGGTACTGTCACTTTTACACCCAGATGATTTAAGCATTATTGAGAAAAGGACGCCCCGCATAGTCAAGACCGGCAGCCAAAAATACTTACACCTGTCGGACGCCAGTAAGCGTAGCCTCACCGATCAGCAGAAAAGAAACAATTTCGCCTCTCGCGTGCCAGGAAGCGTGGCAAAGACCGGCACAAAACTAAACGCGCAACCCGCCGGCGTGGTTGATCGGCTGGTCGTGCCGTGTGGACGTCGATGGATTAATCCGCGTGGGTGCGCCGTGCGTTTCCTCGGATCCTTGGCGTCACGTCGCGGGCGCCTGACTTGGGACAAACGTCTCCGGTCTCCCTCGGCTCAAACGGCAAGGCACCGCGTGCGTTTCCTCGTATAACTATTCTTTCTCGGTGCCGTCTCTGGCACATACTTCCTCTCGAATAGCTTAATGAATAAGGAGCTACAGTAGCTCGATTCAACTCATAAATATTGCTCTCTTCGTTCATTACTACAAGGTCACATCGTTTTTCGTGTTAAATTTAAACCAAATATAAGTTATTTATCGTAAAAAAAATATAGCATTGTAAAGTTCATTGAAATGTGAATTCGATGATATAGTTTTGAATGATAAGTAACTCATATTCTATTGACCTAATTATTAATCCAAGTTTATCTTAAAAAAACAAAGTGGCCTTGTAAGAACAGAGTGAGTACTACTACATCCGTTTTAAAATATGGTTCTTTTTTTAAATCTATTTAACCTTAAATTTTTTAAATGAATGTAATACTTGTTAGTTCATGAGCTTGCTAGACTCAACTCATTTACATAACAAGGTGAAAAACACAAGCTTAGCCCGAATACGTAAATACTCGAGTTAACATGATTAGCTTGATAATAAGCTCTTTAAAAACTAAACAATGTAATCAGTTTATGGCGGAATAAGAGTAGGAGAATGATGGTTCACCATGTATGCCTATTTATGTAGATTTTTGGCAAATATAACATGAGTGCTCATGTGGCTTTTGCATTAGTTCTGGTTTTTCATTAGTGTTGACTAATGTACGAGCTAATATATCAATGTAACGGCCGGTATCAATGAGTTCACGAAGTAGTTGCAATTCGATTCATAAAACTTTTTTTGAACAAGCCAAAATGCCAACTTAGCTTGGCTTATTAGTGTTTGAGCTCGAGCCGAGTTGCAAAGCTCGTTAGTTTTATTTCCAGCCCTACTAATCATTATCGAGCAGATTTTCTCAGCCAAAAGGAGAAATTTGGATCACTTATCCATACAGCCTAGCGTCCTATTGATGTTATGCAGTGACACTTCCCAAGTCGCTTTCGATCTCCTTCTTGGAGATGAGACATGAGAGTCGTTATGTACAAACGGATGGTCGTTCGGCACTTCCAAGGCCACGTCCTTTCCCGGTCCTGGCTAAATCTACCATGGGTGGCTTGGGTGCTTTGGGGAAAGCGACGAAGCTGGATGACAATAGTTGGCGCGACCACGGAGTGAACGGGACCTGTTCAAGCTCGGCCAGGTTATCATCACCCAGCAAGAAAACGTGACGTACCGAGCGTGATCGGGTGATGATCGATCGATAGAGACGGCTCCACAAGGCCCTCGTCTTCTCCTCCGCTCTTCTCGTCATATCTTGCCGTTCCCTTCATTCCTGCGGCGTGATCCGGCAGAGTTGCACTGCACACGCCTCACTCACGTCCCACGCACCTCTTTTACTACACTACTATATCTACACGAGAGCGTAGACGCGTAGTGGCAAAGACGACCGGCAGAAAACAAAAACACGCAACCCGCCGGCACGGTTGATCGACTGAGTGGCCGTGTCGTGTGGACGTCGCTGAATTAATCCGTGGGTGAACGGTGCACGCCGCGTTGGCGCAAAGGTACCGAGGATCGGAGGAATCCCTCCCTCCCGGGCGTCAATTCGCGGGCGCCTGCCTGGGCTCCGTATCACGTTCGAGTTCCGCGGGCATCGTCAACGCGCCGTAGAGTGCGTCTCTCTTGCCCTCGGCCCAACGGCAAAACGTCTCTAAAACGAAATTTTGGAACATGGGTACGCCTAAATTCGATTAAACTTATTTCGGTACTAAGTTACACAGTTATTCGATCATCAAATTACAGAACTTTCAAAAGAGGGAAGTTAGTACTATTCATTTCAAACTTGTTATTTTTATTTGAGTTAGAAACTTTTGAATTTGAGTATGTAAAAAGTCACACACACAACCTCTACATACATAACCTTTGTTCCGGGTTTTTTGAAAACTGTATATACGGATATTGGGACCGGCAATTTATCAGGTACTCATAAAACTAGATGCGTAATTCTAAAAGGCCTCGCGTGTTTTGTCCTCAAAGTAGAGCGCACGATTAGCTCTCACCGCCTTCTCGTTTTGCCACGTAGTACTTCCTCTCCGCCTGCTCATCATTAGGCCTTGTTTCACGCTAGATTTTTCTGCAATTAGTGGGGATAATCCCATCAAATCCCAAATCTCTACTTATATTTTTAAAATATGTTTGGTATTAGAATATATAAGCGAGTTTAATCTCCATTAATCTCCATTTTTTTTCTAGATCTTATTGTATTTTTTCCAATTCTCAATATTCTACCTGTATCTTATGGATGGAAAATGAGGTTTTACAGGATTGGATAAAGATATAGGTTTCACCCAATACTCTAAAAATTTATCTCCACTAGTCGCCATAAAAACTCAGTGCCAAAGCAGCAACCATGTCCAGACGGTGTACTAATGAATATTGATTGTATGTAGTGAAACTTTCCAAGTGTCTTTCGATCCTCTTAGATTACTCATAGTGAGAGTAACTAAGGTAGTAAGAGCTACATGCATTGCTAACTAGGCAAATTGATGACATGGCATGATAATAAATAAAAACAAAGATGATTGTGGTAACTAGCTATGTTACCATAACATCACACTTTTCAAAATAGAATGCGTCAATAAATTAATTAATACACTCATACATGATAGTACTACATCTAAGTTACTATGTATTATAAAGGTAGTAACATAGAGTAGTGTCATGCATGACACTACTATATGTTACTCCCACTATAACTAATCTTATTAGAGATAGGAGTCGTCAAGTACAAACGGCTGGTCCATCGGCACTTCCAAGGCCACGTCCTCTCACGGTCTTGGCTAAATAAATCCACTCCATGCTTTGGGGAAAGCGACGAAGCTGTGTATCTTTAGGGCTGTCATGCCTGTTCAGTCACCGGTGAAAGGTGCGCAAGGTTAATATCACACCCAGCAAGAAAACGTGGCATGTGCAGGTTCGGATGATCGACCGACGGCGACGCCACGGGCTCTTCTGGCGTATCTCAGGGCATCTTCCGTCCGGCACGGACAAAAAAAAATCTATATGTTCACATGCGTCTGTCCCTTCTCTAGTGGTAGGGACGTATTTGACCGCAAGGGTCTGACATACATAAGAGAGAGCGAAAATTTCATTTGTGTCGCTAGGAATGACCAGCACATAAGTCTGCCCTGCATTGAAAGAGGAGAGAGGGGTGTATACAGACCAAACGGACGTGCAGACACGTCCGCGCAGACGCATTCTTGACGCATATTTACTTCACGTTTGCGTCAGAACAGACGTTACGATCATTTTACGTCTAGCCGCTGGAGCGCGTTTTTTGTTCATACATACGCAAATGGATGTTTTTAGTCCGTTTACGTTGCCCCATTGAAGATGCCGTCAAAGCCTGTGTCACTGTGACCGTTCACTTCATCCCTGCCGTGTGATTAACTTCAGGCAGAACTCCTACGTACATGGGAGCATCACCTCACCTCACGTAGACGCTTTGTCATTTCAGAGCTTAGGATTATCTACTAAGTTTAAATACTTCCTTTATTCCATAGTTCATGTCGCCGATTTAGATGTATCTATCCACAAAATGTGTCTACATACATTTAGATAGGCAACAAGAATTATGGAACAAATAAAAGGTGGTTTATGTTTTCCACCGGTCGTGAAAACCGTGAGCCACTAATATTTACAATTCAATGAATCCCCTGATGTCTAATCACAAGACAATCATTACAACAAGTTTCCGACAATGCGCGAGGTATTTTCTAGTTAATGCAATGAAGATGGACAATGGAATAGAGTGATAGATAGAGCCAAAGGGTGAGTGGGTACAAATAGGATTTAGAGCATGATAATAGAGAAAAAAAGGGGAGATATGATGCCTCTTGTGCGGGTGGCATTGACAACGAGACATGAGAAAGAAAGAAAAGTGAACTAATGATGCACAATGGCCTCAAACGAGGGGTCTGATATAGGTATGCCTAGAGGGTATGTTGAATAAGTACCCCTGGTCCGCAGGCACGAAGCCTATGGACTCGAAACTTTGGAGGCCCAGAAGATTGGAGATCCTCGAATTAGGAAGTTAGAGTTATTATAGGAAACTTGTATCAATATAGGGAAATGCCCAACGTGTCCCGATAATTTGTAACTTGTACGACACGGAAAAGCCTCGGCTTCGCCTCCTATATAAAGGGGAAGCCAAACGTGAAAGAAGGGACCGAATCATTGTAACCCTAGCCACCGTAATATTAAGTTGAGCACCTTTGTTCGGCTGAAACCTTCGAGATCTATTTGCCCTTTACTTCTTACAAAACTCTAAGTCTACAATATGTAGACATTGACGAGTTAATCCCTCGTCGGGGTCAAACCTTATCTGTCGCAAAACAACTTCAATAACACGAGCCATGCTTATGTTTATAAAATGTGACCACTATTATCAATTTGTGTCTCTATACAGTTTTTATCAGGCATCGTAATAATACACGGGTATTCTGCTACTTATGATAGTAACCACTCGGAAACCTCATACGTAGACCGAGGTACATGTAGCTTCTTATTTGAAAAATTAAGAATCGGCAATTTAAAATTTCAAAAAATCTAAAAATAAATCTGGATGTTGAGTAATTGAGGCATGCTAAAAATGACAAATTTTGTCATCTATAATAGTGAACAGTGCATTTAGCTTGCCATTTTTGTGCAGCCTCGAAAATTGGTATCTCAAATTCAAATTTTGCACATTGATTGAACTCAACATCGCCTACATATAGTTTTCTTTCAGATAATTTTGAAACTTCAACATGACATTTTTATTTTTAAAAAAAATGCTACATGTAGATTGTCTTACAAAAATCCACGTTCAGTAACCACTCTACTATATTGTTATCTATTATCAAGTAAGTCAAAAAAAATTGAACATATGAAAAAATATAATGTTGTGGTTCCAAGTTTACGTCATGGATAGGTAACCATAGGAATAAGCCAATCTGATCGGAGATAGTGAGTTTTGTTAGTATGCAAGTCTCTTTACAGTATACTATCAGGCATATTTTATTGAAACGAATGTTAACTTTTAATTATTTTCATGAATTTTTATTTTACAAAACGGCACAAGGTCTTGTATATATGAGATGGAAAAGGTGTCTAGACAGGCATATGAAATAAATAAAAGCAGCGACATTCTAATGCTCATCAGTGATCGGTATTATCTCAAGACCAAGCACGGAGCTGAGCATGGCAAGTTGTCAAAACTATTTCTAAACCTGATGTGGAATTTATACTTAGAATTTATATGAATATGCGTAGGCAATAATACACTAAGCTACTACTAAGGTATTAGTTAGAAATTACACTTTAGATATCTCTATCATGATATTTAATGATATTGAAATCTAAAGGTATAATTGCTGCACCCCCATGGGGCTCTCACAGCGATTTCAGCTTCTCCACCGTCCGATCTTCCTGGCAGGTTAATCTCGGCCGTTGATTTCTGGCTCAATTCTGCTAGCTAACCCCATGCAACGGCCAATTGTTACCCGCCTCCGGCTGCCATGTGGGCCCCATCTTTGCCGGCCCCGCACGTCAGCGACCGTGGCTGGAATCTCCGTCGGTGCACGTTGGCGTCGACCAGGGGATCTCCACCCCGCAGGGGTATTTTCGATATTTCAGCGGTATGGGTATAAAAGGCAGCATCTCACAGAGGGAAACCCTAGCCGCCGGCCCGCCAATCGCCTCGCGTGCTCGTCTTCCCCAATCCCCTCCCGAGCCTCTCCTCCCAAATCCCCTCGCTCGTCCTCCTCTCTCCCATCGCCGCGCTCCGCCTCGCCGTCCTCCTCCTCTCCGTTACGCCTGGGGCAGCCGGCAAGGATCCCCTCCTCCACTGCTCCCTTTTTCCCCTCCTCCACGGCCCAATCCCCACGCGAGCTCGGTCCTCCCTAATCCCCTCGTTCTCCTCCCACGTCCGGCGGCATGCAAGGGGAGGAAGCAGGGGCGGACGGCGCACCAGCATCGGAAGAGGAGCGGCGCGCAGCGACGTTCTCCTTCTTCAGCCATGGCGGTCTCCTACGAGCAGCAGCCTGTGCGTGAGGTATATCTCCCTCCTCACCTGCCTCCTCCCATTCCCTCTCGTTCTCCTCTTTCCATGGTGTGGTCGGCCGCCACCGTCGGCCGCCGCCTTGCCTGAGAGGCAGCCACGAGGTCTAGCTTGTCCTCCCCACGGGGCACCACCTCCTCCCCTCTCTATGTACTAATTGCCATCTCCTAGCTCGTCCTCGCCTACAGAAACAAGGGTTTCTGGTATAGGTGCTGGAGGAAGAAGAAGAAGAGTTGCCAAGAAGAGGAGCGGGAGGAGGAGAAGGAAGAAGGAAGAAAAGAAGACCCCCACCTTTCCTGTCCAATTTCTCTTATCCAGGTTCACGGGTGATTTTCCCCATTCCCCAGGATCCTCTTTAAGTTCTGCAAATGGTGATTCCTAGGATCTTATGGCAGGGGATTAGCAAGATCATGTGGAAAATAGAGGAAAGATCTTTCTGGACATACATGTTCAGAAATCGTCAGTTTCGACTACCCAGTTGGACGAATCAGAAGATGTTTAGTTGGAGTGTTTTGTAGGCCTTTTTCATGCGATCGTTTTGAGTGGTCATTTACCCAATTTAGTTTAGCGGTTTAGCTGCAGCGATGAAAACAAGTTGCTGATCTGTTTTTGCAAGACAGTAGTTATATAGCTTTTGTTCATAGACTTCAGTGCTGTAAATAAATACAACCTTTCAGCTCATATGCTGATTCGTAGGATTGTACAGGTCATTGTGTTCATGTTGATGAAATTGTGAACGGTTTTATTCTTATTTTCAGGCAACAATCACATGATTGAAAACTTGATTGGTTAATTAGGACATGGTTAATTATTTATGCACCTTTCTTTCTTGAAAGGCGTAATTTTTGCAGTGTTCAAAGGTACAATTTTCTATTCAATATTTACTTATTTCATAGACTATGTTATTCGAAATTTTCATGGTTTTGTGATTTGATTGTGAACGAGATTAATCTAACATATGTATCCTTTTAAGTTGTGCTCATTCAAGTGATTCCTTGGTATTGCAGCCTTTTGATTGCACATAAATCGTTTGTTGCATGCTGATTGCTTGTATTTGACCCCGCAATATCTTTTCTCGCTTGATAATTTGATAATATTTTACACGAGCACAGTATTTTGGCCCCTCTATTCATGTGGGTATCGAAACATGCCAAAACAGGCTGTATGATCTTCATATCACTTATTATCACCATTTTCTTGTTGTTGTTTTACAAAGATTTTTCTTTCCATTTGGTGTTTCTCATCTCAAAATGGATTCAAACCAAATCAATTTTTATATATAGGTAAACCGCTTTGTCTTCATTCTGTCTTTGTTTCTTTGAGGTGTCAAAATCTTATCAAATGCATACTATGTGGTGCTAAATTAGAATTATAAGCTATCACAACAGTATACAATATTTAGCATGTTTATTACATTACTTATACAATATTACGGGGTGCTTTTAGCTTCCTTTTGTATGTAAATGGTCCCTTTAGCAGATTGTTTAGCTTATAGATGTATGGATTTGGATGATAGTGGATCCCCGTAGTTGTTTTATTCGCAGGGCATGCTTTGTGTCATATTTGCAGTTGTTTTATTCGTAGGGCATGCTTTGTGTCATATTTGTGTCATGCAGATAGATGGGCATGTAAAGACCATTTGGATGTTGGTCATCCCTGCAATACAACAGCAAGGTAGAAGGCCCTCCTTCCTCGATTGCTTCTCATGTGTCCCCCATGGCTCTCTTTTATTTTTTTTGTGCAATGCATGCTTCAGTCTTCAGAATGGGAGTAAATGATAGGTTTGGGCAATGGTAATATCTATTCAATTTTCTGCTTTTGTTATATTACCCATATGTTGCTACTTATGATGATTTATTTGATTTAGGTACAAATATATATCTTCCTTAGCTAAATATGCTCTTAGTTGTAGAGATTCTGCTATTAGTTTATTTAGCTTCAGTTAGTCGTGTTTCTCAGATTTTTTTTTATGTTGCTTCTTTATGCAGGTTGAGTTAATCAAGGCAAGAGAATGGTAGTTTTTTGAAGTGTTACCGTGTATGCTCGCATAATTTTATTCTACGCTTATGAATCGTCATCTGCTCCACATATGACTCCCTAGGTGATCTTGCGACT
Organism: Lolium rigidum; assembly: GCF_022539505.1. Classification (NCBI taxonomy): domain Eukaryota; kingdom Viridiplantae; phylum Streptophyta; class Magnoliopsida; order Poales; family Poaceae; genus Lolium; species Lolium rigidum. The sequence continues at coordinate 208,441,634 of NC_061512.1, read as the reverse complement.
TCAACACTCAACTTCATGTGGTTCCTTTCAGCTTATTGTCTGAAAGATTCTAGCTACATTCTTTCGCAGAAAGCCAATGATCATCTCACTTATATTTTTCTAATATTATTTGAAGGATAGATGCTCAGTTTTGTTATCGGTATTGGGTCTGTGGAAGAGGGTGTCCACGAGCATGATCAAGAATTCAAGATGTTCTTTATATCAACGATAAAGGCCCCTATATATTTCATAATTTCAGTATGTCCCCTCCGTATGTATTTCTATCACATGAGCAGTTCGGTGGGTATGAATGTCTCTTCTCGGTTTATTTCTTGGTTTTTTACTTGCACATCAGATAGTCACAACCATATTTTAATGTCTGCATATACATGTCATTCTGTCTTGGTGCTGTTTTTTGGTTTATTCATAGCCATATGAATTTTCTGCTTGCAAATCCAGTTGTCTGTTATTTCTATCTTTAGACGATGCAAGACGATCAGGTGATAGATGCCATCGATTTTAAGCTCATGACTGAAACCTCCTCCAGGACAATCCACCTTCTCCGTATTCCTTTTTTTTGTTGAATACATTGTTGCTTAATCGATTTTTAGGGTCATGGTGTGGAGCTTGCAGCTGATGTGTTCGACATGTACAATAGATACTCTGCCTACTGTATTTTATTTTGTGTTCCAGGCTGCAAATTAGCCTACACCTTGCACAGCAAGAACATTTTAATATATGCAATTTTTTAGTTGTGCTTTTGTGATTTCTTTGAAACTGAAACTAATTTGCATTTATATCTTATTAAGTTATGGTAACCAGCCATTTCTTGCATTATATTGTTATCATTTGCCTCGTGTGCGACTTGTTCACAGTGATGCTATGTTATATTTCTCATATTTAAAGTACAAAATAATGCGTTGAAATATATGCTTAGTTTGACATGTTTTGGTGGCCTGTAACTGTCATGTAGTGAAAATTTCTGCCGGGTTTAAAATTCTGCTTTGTTCTTCAAAAGCATTAAGCTTTGATGTAATTTTATTATAGAATGGTTGCCATCTTATGCTCCGTAACTGAATGTACTTGAACTTTAAACATGAAATATGATAGTCTATATTCAGGCTCCTATAAATGATCTGAGAAAAATATTCATATAGTGTTCCAACGAAAGTTGTTTCATTGCTAAATAGATAAATCCGTTCATATTTATCACTAGAGCCTCTAACAAAAAAATCATTTTGGTGAAATGATCAATGGTTCATACATTTTCTTACTAACCTACGCAACAATTTCAGTATGTCTAGATGCCACATATATTCAGGAGCATTGTGAGATTCGATTTTTTGAAACATTAGCTTCCTGCTGTCCATGGTCTGGCTTTGTAGATTTTCTTTGTTGCACCACAAAGTTAAGATGGTGATTACGATTTTCTTTACTGCAGTACAAAATTAAGATGGTAATTAATACCAAGTTGTTTGTCAGGCAAACCAGATCACGGATGAGCAGTTCTATTTGCCAAAGTCAGGGGCAGACACTTGCTAAGGTTGGTGTCTACCAAAGCCAGGGTTCGCACATGGGCAGTTCTACGTTGCCATCTCAAGAGTGATATCTAGGAAAGGATTGAAAGTACTTGCACATGAATCCGGGGTGCCAACCGTAGAAACAAGGAATATAGTATATAGAGAAGTCGTTGGTCATCTCTAAGTATGTTAGCTCACATGTAGTTTTCTGCATTTTTCTATGCATGCATCCTCTGTATTTGATTGATTAAGTGATGTCTTCCATCGTTTCTTTTTGCTCGAGTTCACTCTCTACTGAATACACAAGGTTCCATGCTGTCATTCTTACCTTGGAGTTTTTGGTGGGAAGTGACTTAGTATTGCTGATCCTGGGTGCAAGTGTCGCCCAGTAGTGTCCGAGTGGACCTTTTGTGATCATGTGTTCTGTTTGTATGAATACTATTGAGTTGTTTCAAGTGCGACGTTTAGGTTTAAACATGTTGGTTTGGTTCATGCTGATGCTATCCTACATGGAACACTTACTACTGTGGTAAGTCTGTATATACTGTATAATTTGAGAACTTCCATTGTACACACAGAATAAGAACTAATCATCTAAATCAATTGCAGGATCAGGATCACATGCGAGTAATCATCTCAAAATTTCTACAGCTGCCGGTTCTGGTTGAACTAATAGGGGATGGTTCACTTGCACACACAATGTATTTAGTCTAGATGAATGAGCTGTGTACTCAGTTCCCTATTCCCTGTAAATGTTGTATGTCAAGGTATCTCACCTCATCCAGACAACAACCTTGTGCCATAGTAAGATCACTAGCATCATATCTACTATTTTATTGCTATAAAATCAAACATTTATGCAAATGTTGCCATATATCCTGGCATATGTAAATTTTTCATCTTCTCTTGTATATAGATAGTCAGCCATGCTCTCTTTAGCTTGCTTTTTTTTCTTTTTTTTCTTTGTTTCTTGTATATATCTACTTTTTGGGTGAGGAAATAAAATTTTACTGTGGGCCTTTTACTTAGGGTTTGATCTTGTGAGCAGTCTACACAAAATGCTAAAGATAATGAGCTTAATCGTGTGAGCATTCAGAACTTACCAAAGATTGTGTGCTTCCCCTTTTATGAATTATGATACATGGTTCATGGTATTAATTATAACTGAAAAAATGAGTGTATTAAACATGAACATAAATGGATGGGAAGGTGCTAAAACTGCATATGTATGGTGTTCCTATTTGCTCCGTGAACATGAACATACTTCCATGATAAATATTGTTGCAATAATGGTTTTCCTTTTCTCCGTTTGTAGTCTGTAGTGGTCAACTGCAGTACGCTGCCATTAAATTATGTTAGCTTCAAATAAATTTGATGCTGATGTGATATATGTCCGAGTTGCCCTTCTCATGATATTATAGTATATACCTATAAGGTTGACTTTGTTAGTTTTATTATTTCTGGAACATGATCGTGGATTTTGATTGCTAATAAGGCAATTGTTCCATTTTGCAGCATTGTATTGGGAGTTGGAAGGAATTGCATATGAGACTACATACATGTGCTGCCTAACTGGCGTGGATTTTGGTGTTGTCATGATCCGGATGTCGCCACCACTAACTGGACATCTGGATATCTGGCCGTTAGCAGATTTGTTGTCTTCAAATACGGCTAAATGTGAGCAAAACTATCAACCTTTAGTTCTTGAAGTAACAATCTGGAACAGTGCTCATGGTTCTTACATTTACTATCTAAAATGTGTTTTCTCTATGTTGTCTTTGCTGTTGGGGAATCGGTTAATTTTTGAGTTAAATAAAAAAGGTGATGCAAACAAAAAAGTGTGCCTTCCTCTATGTTTCTCAAAGATTTACTATAAAACACATGCATGATTTTCAACACCTTTAGTCTATAAAGTAAATGTATCCTCTCCTCTCATTGGTTCAGATATATTCTGGAGATAATAGCTTCTGTTGTCGGCATATGAACACACACGGTTTCAGTTATAGTGTCATCACACAGCGGCAATAGGTACTGTCATGTTGATGTGAGAATTTAAGAGAGAGAGAGAGGCGGGAAGCTAATTAAATGCAGAATTTTAGCGTAGAATTATTCATCGGAATTACTTCCACGACCTATTATACTAGGTATCTTATGCATTTAATTCTTGCCCTTTCTATTTTTGGCCACGGATCTCATAGGAAGCGTGTTCGGCTGATGCTGGCTATTTTCAGGCTGCGGAGATGACTTTGTACAATATGAGACACTCGTGGCGAAATGTGGCAACCTTGTGCAAACCTCTTAGCACTAAATATGGCCAAGATGCATCATCATTCAGGCTTAATTTCATATTTATTGTCATCTTCTTTAGCATGAGTTTGTTGTTCTGGTTGGTTCACACCGATATGCTCTATTATTTTTTCAGCAACCGAGATGATTGAATGTGTCAGCTCATGGCCGATATATCCTAGCAATTAAGGGGGATGCCTCTACATTTTTTTGATCTTAGACCATCCCATCCATGCCCAGTCATATAAACTAAGGTTGCACACATACTTTTATTTATCCTAGATTTAGATGTGCGCCTTGGCGCACGACCCCGTGTAACTCATACCGATGAACAATGTATATAAGATAAATAAAAATTAGGTTGAGAAATGATAATATGATTCTTAGGTTTGAACAATAGTTGTCATTGACTTTAGAAATCGTGACTCAAACTAGGTACCTTTCGTTTACAAATGTTTATCCTTTTCCAGGATGGAGTTACTTAAATTCACTATCAAGATACTTGGAGCAGCGAGGAACTTGAGTGGTTCATCGTAGAGATGTTAAAGATCTATTGCGTACAATATAAGTTGGATATAACTTAGGTGAATCCATCTTTACCTATTTTCTTTGAAAGGCATAATATACCAGTGTTGAATTATGGTCTCTGCCTTACTCTTTAATTGCCTGCAGTATTGTTAGATTTCTTTTTTCATCATAAAAAAGTACATGCCACCCCGTTTAATTAATCCATATTGTACCTTCAGCTTGGAGCTGATGCCGCCAAAGTGCATATTATCGCTTGACAGAGAGTCTATGCCAGCGACAAGATGTACTTAGGCGGCATCGAATCCAAGCTGATGGTGATGGCCATCTTCTTTAGCCCCTTGTCGGATCCAGAGGGTGCAATAAAATGTACCAGCAGATTGTCATCAGATCAGGTCACTAACTTGGATGTTTATTTTGTCTGCCTGTTGTAACTCCCGGTCTGTCTTTTTCTAACATGTTGTTTGAAAAAGAAAATTTGCTCCCCAAAAATCCGGGAGCAAATGCTCCCGGGAGCCAAGACGAATTTCCGATTAAGCTTGAATCATTGTGCATATTTGAGTTTTCTCTAATATTGTGGCAAATTTAGTAAGTATCCGTCTGTCTCTTTCTAAAATGTTGTTTTATATGCCTATGGTATTCTGTTGAGGCTTTGATCATGTGGCAGATTTGAGTTTCTCTTATCATGTGGAAAATTGTGGAAGGGTTTAGAGGTCGGGACGTTTCGTGATTGAAACTATAGAATAACAGCTCAAAATGTAAAGCCCATTCATTTTGAGCAAATAAATAGCCTCTCATGTTAAAATATACTATTGATTTGGCATGCTACAACATCTAGATTCATTCATGATGTTCTTGAGCTGCAAATTTAGATAATATTTAAGTTTCCCGTGTTTTTATTCATGGGGTAGCTCTGAAAAAATAATAGGTCATTGTTTCTTGCATAACATCCTCACACTTTTGTCTATCTGATGTGTAATTATGGAACGGTGTTTCTTGCGCAACTTCTTCAATCTTTGATGCTTAATTATCGATCATTGTTTCTTGCAACTCTTCTCCACGTACGCTTTTTCTATATAATGCTTAATTATGCATCACTATTTCTTGCATCACTTCTTCACGTTTTTGTCTATCTAATGCTTAATTATGGATCATGCTCTTGCATAGCTTACCTCTTACTCTGGCAATACCTCTGCAGGATACAATTCTGTGATGCTTCCTGACTGTAGCAGTGGCATCAAGAAGAGATAGCTTCTTAACCTTGCTGGCCTGTTCTCTGTCAACTGTGGAGAAGACACCCAAGGTATGTCCATTTCCAATTGTAAATGCTAAGTCCATTCCAGCTGTCCATTTGATTCCGAATACGAACTCCACACGGTCGTTGAAATGCTATCTCTCCATTTCATGTCTTATGTATGCGTGCATGTATGCTTATTTATGCTTTATGTGTGTAAATGTTCCATCAGGCTACAGTTGTCTTGATATTGGTAAAGAAACTATTCAGGTGATGTCAGTAAGTACATGTGTACATCTATGGTGAACAGTTAGTTCAGGTTACTATACTTAAATTATTATTACAAGCCATTGCATTTACCAATATTAGATGAACAATGTGGATCCGTGGTTGTTCCTTTCCATATTCTAAAAGGTATGTTGATTTTGTTAGCTTTTACATGTGCCCTTTTGTCGTCAGTTGGCACCTGTAAACATAGAACAAATAGTGCATGTAGATCTTTTTCCCCAAGCGAGAATACTATTTTGACTACTGTATTCACCGTCATAGGATATTTATCTCCGATACATTGAATTTTATTGAGTATTGGAGGAGGAAGAAGGTTGGGCTGGAGCACCTCATGAGCTGTGGTAGCCAGGAGGGAGCTGGTTATACACGGAGGCGGAACTGGAGAATGCAGGGACAGTGGAAATGGAGCTTTAACCTGCTCAAAGACAGAGAACTACAACAACAGTCGCATTTGCTTTCACGTTTACATGGTGGTGTCATGTATGTACGATGTGGAGGTTTTCCTGGTGGAAGATGCAATTTCAAGTTCATTGTTTGAATAGTTACTCTTCCAGTTCCAGAGGACTGGGCTCTGCATTCTTTCCAGTTTTTCCTATTTCAACACTGAAGAAGTTTTGGTTTCTTTGGTCACTTATTTTATCTGAATACTCTGTATGTGTGTACAATTCTTTTTTTTCCTTTTTTTAGATGGGAATAAAATGTAGATTTGTTTTACGAAAATAAGAATGGTGTTGTATTTGAGAGTAAAAAGGATAAGAAGGAAAATAAGGTGGCTTTCAACCAAATTTTCTGATAGTGTGAAGTTTATACCATTAGAGTAGCTGCTAAAACAGAAGTAGATGCAAGATATTTTGCATATGGTTTAGATTCTTGGTACACTTGGTTTGCTGCTTTGATCCTAATTATATTGACACGATCTTCACGGGATCGTGCGCCAAGGCGCACATCTAAATCTAGTATACACTAATACATGCACAAACACACAAGCCCATGCGTACACAGTACACATTTTTTTAATTGTTGAAAATAATAATTCAATGGTAACACTTTTGGCCAAACATATAATTTAGGTTTAGCATAACTATTTTTCATACGATATACATCACAAATGATAACAATGAATCATGTTTAACAATATTGACGTGTGGTTAATTATGAAAACTAAGTAATATAATTTATACTCGTTAATATTGTTGTATTATAAGTTTAAATAACTATAAAAGTTTTGTATAAAACATACTTAATTTAACATGCCCCGGGTCCCGAGTTTCTTTGCACTAGCGGTAGCCACAAAATATGACATCATTGATTGTAGTTAGTTATTTTGCCTATGATCAATGCCAAATCGTGGTGTAGGATTTGTTTGACGTCATTTTAGCATAAGTTGCGAAACAATGCACACAAAGATGGGTGAAAGAGAGCTCTATAAATAGGGGAAGATTGGTGTTCGTAATCATTGCATTCACATTTCGAGAAGTGATGATGAGCGGGTACAAAAAATGCGCGGATAACTTGTTGCTAGAAAAGTAAACAACCTTTAACGCTTGTTGACTAGAGATTCAACCCAGAATTCATATCCTCTGAATTTGGTGACGATTTCACGTCTTGAATCCTCCGGCGGGGGCTCCAAAACTCAGTATGAGTGTGAGAGAGTAGATTATGTATTTACCAAATGTTGTTTCTGCGTGATTTTCAGAGGAAAGCATTGAACATTTTGTTTTTGTTCTCTCATCCGTATGCAAAACTCATTTGGCGCATTGTTTTCTTTACCAATAACATTCCACAACCGACCACTACTCAAATATGTTTCGAAATTGGCCAAATGGAATCGACAAGAGCACTAAAGCTAGAATACACACAGAAGTTTTGGCTTTATGTTGATCAATATGAAAATGTAGGAATAATATAATTTTTGAAAGAAAAAATCCCGCTATGTCGACTGATATATTTGTATCACACCTCGTGTGTAGATATGGCAGCAGGTAAAAAGAAAAAATCAGAAGCCGCCTTTTATTTGTTTACTAGGACCACGAACACACTGATGGCCTTTGGGAATAAAATTAAGAACTGTACCGTCACTTTTACACGGAGATGATTTAAGCATTATTGAGAAAATTAAGCACACCGTGCTTAGTCAAAATCGGCATCCAAAAATACTTGCACCTGTCGGATGCTAGTAGGCATGGTGGCAAAGATGAGCAGAAAACAAGCATTTTGTACCTCTCGGCTGCCAGGCAGCGTAGCAGCAAAGACGACCGGCGCAAAACAAAACGCGCAGCCCGCCGGCGAGGTTGATCGACTGGTCGTGCGGTCGTGGCGTGTGGACGTCGATGGATTAATCCGCGTGGGCGGCGCCGATCGGATCCTGGGCGTCACGTCGCGGGCGCCTGACTGGGTTCCCTATCAGATTCAGAGCATCTTCAGCCCGTTCGACCCCGGGCGAAAATCCGGATTTAACAAACGTCGGATTGAATGTAAAAAAAGCGTGGGGGGCAACATTTTCCCAGTCGCATCCCTGGCTTTCGCTCATCAGCGACGATAGATTCAAAATATTGTCTTCCCGTTACACAAAAGAATCGTCAATGTCCGGCGATCGGATGAGTCACATTCGGCGATCGAAACTAGACGATTACAGGCTCATCGGTGGTCCCATCCTGAGCAACGGCCTAGTCGAGGTTGAAGTTGAAGCTGCCCCGCGACGCGACGACTTCCGTCGCCCTTGCCTCCTCTTGTGTGAAGCTCGGGCTCGGCGCGGCGGCCATGGAGCCCGACGTGATCATCTCGTGCATCACAGGCTCATTTGGCGGCGGCATCCCGGGGTTGGAGAAGGGGAGCGGCCCACGTCTCAGGGCAGGCGAGAAGCCCTCGTACATCGCACCGTCGTACGCCGGCGGTGACGGCGTAAACCCGGCCATACCGGCGGTGGCGTAGGTGTCATGGAACATGGCCGTGGCCGGCGACGCCGGCGAGAAGGAAGGAGATCCGACCATAACTTGGGTAGGCCATGGCCCGAGGAATTGGGCGATGCGCGGCTGGCCGAAGTTGATGGAGATCAGTATCGCATGTTCCTCCGCCGCCGCCGCCGCCGCCGCCCTCTTCGCATTGCACTTCTTCTCCCTCTCCGCCCGGCCGCGAGTTTCGTTCCGTCGTCGCTCCACATCCGCCGCCCACTCCGCGTTTGAGATGCCCGGCGGCCTCTGTTTTGGCGCCCGCGGCTTCCTCGCCTTCGGCGCGCCAGCGGCGACGAGCTTCTTCGTTGACATGGTGGTGGAAGGGAAGAGGAGGACCTGCAACTGTGGGGGAGTATGGCGGTAGCTCCGAATTTCGGTGGGGAAAATGGTTCTATGCGGCACAATTTGGAGGGAAAACGTAATTAATGGAGGGAACTACCAGTTGTGTCGTCGACAACGCGGGTCCGCTCGACGTTTCGCGCGTTTTTGTTTCATCCGGAGTCCCCAGTCGGGCCTCGAAAACCCGGGGATGGCCTTGGCTCTCGGACGGATGAAAGGCCTAATCTGGACGAAATCGAGAAGTCGGGAACGCAGCTGAACCATTTTCGTTCATCGAATGAAAAAAAAGACATTCTAGAAGCCTCGTTCAGGAGACAGCTGAAGATGCTCTCACGTTCCTGTTCCACGCGCACGCGACTGCGCTAGGCCGTGTGGTGTGGCGCCCACCGCGCGCGTGGACGCGTGGTCTCCCGGCCGGTCCCCGTCAAGGCGTCAATGCGCCGTCGAGTCGAGTGCGTGACTGGCTGACTGCGTGTCTCCTTCGGCTCAAACGGCAAGACACCGCGTGCGTTTCCTCCTCAAACTATACTTTCTCGACGCCGTCTCGTTCTGGCACATATTTCCTCTCGACGCCGTCTCGTTCTGGCACATAAATACTACTCTCTTCGTTCGGCAATACAAGGTCACATCGTTTTTATGTTAAACTTAGTGGTTACTCCCACCATATCGATTTACAGGACAATTACCCATTTCAAAAAAAAAGTTTAACTACAAATTTAGTCAACGAAATATAAGATACATACTACAAAACTTATACCGTTGGATTCATATTCAAAATAAGTTTTCAATAGTATAATTTTTGTGATATATATCTTATATTTTGTTGACCAAATTAGTACTCAAAAGTTTTTACTCGAAATACGTAATTGCCCTGTAAACCGGCAAGGAGGGAGTATTATTTTTAGGCATCTTTGTACTGTTATTGATGATTATTAATAGATGGTAAAATTTTCGCAAAAAATGGTTTAGTCAACCAAATATGAGTTACATGTTATTTATAAATTTTGAAGTTCATTGTAAAGTTCATTGAAATGTGCATTCGATCATATAATTTTGAATGACAAACAACTCATATTACGATTAACCCAATTACTAATGAAAGTTCGTCTCATAAAACAAATTGGCCTTGTTTTTAAGAACAAAGTGAGTACCAATACATCCGTTTTAAAATATGATGTTTTAAAGCTATTAAACATTCAATTTTTTAAAATGAACGTAATACTTGTTAGTTAATGAGCTTAACAGACTCAAATCATTTACATAACAAGCTGAAAAACCCAGCTTAGCCTGAATACCGGGCAGCTCAATAGCGCTTCTGATATCTATTTGGTGATCGGCGCTAAAATTGGGCTCACACCGACGACGCGCCCAATAAAGCGCCAACAAAGTTTCAAATCCAGTAGCTCGTTTGTTTTATTTGCAGCCCTACTAATCATTAGCTAGCAGATTTTCTCAACAAAAAGGATTTTTTTTTTTTGGAAGAGCAAAAGGATATATTTGGATCACTTTCCAGATAGCCTAGCGTTATTGATGTCATGTAGTGACACATCCAAAGTCGCTTTCGATCCTCTTCTTGGAGATGGGAGTCGTCAATACAAACGGGTGGCCGATCGGCACTTCCAAGGCCTCGTCCTCTCCCGGTCCTGGCTAAATCCACTTCATGCTCTGGGGAAAGCGGACGAAGGTTGGCATGCAAACCACGCAGCGAACGGCACCGAGCAAGAAAACGTGACGTACGGAGCGTGATCGAGTGATGATCGGTCGACTGAGACATCTCCTCCGCTCTTCATGGTATATCTTTGGGCGCGTTTGGTAGCCTGGATGAACCTTGGCTCGTATCGGTCCACCAAAATTTCGTTCCGTTTGGTTGGCTGCAGGCCGCCGCATTGTTGCATGAACCGGGTCTGAAATCACCACTCGGATAGGCTTTGGAGGAACGTCCAGAATGACAGTTTCTCTGGAGCCATGCTATAGCGTCCAGAAGGCTGCACGCGTCGCTCCCCTCTCCTTCGTCTCACTCGCGACTTCAGTCTCACCACCCCCAAACTGTCACATCACCAGGCGGTTCCCCTCCCAGTGACCAATCTGCCGCACCGCCGCAAGGAGGAGCACCGGTACCGGAGAAGGAGTCATCGGCGAGCAGCACCGCAACATCGGCCTGAACCTGCTCGACAGTCTTCATCGGCATCTCGAGTTCGCCCGCGACCTCGAGCTCGTCCTCGGCCGGAACAATGGCGGTAACGACCTCAGCTTCTCACCCTCTTACTCGTTGTGCCATAACAGGCCATGCTCGGGCATTTGCGTCGACATGCACATTAGATCTGCTAGGGTTTCCATTAGGATATGGTTCAGGTTGATGTTTGCAAGGTGTTCGTCGCCATTGTTTGCTGTTCTTGTCCAGTTCTTGCTGTTCACGGTCTCGATTTGCTTAAATTTGTTATTCTAATCTCCAATCGCGGTAGATCCATCTTAGACCGGGTTGTCGATTGGTGAAACTGTCAGATTTTACTGTGCATGCAGAGAGGGAAATGTTTTATTGTGTTGGGGTTTAGCATGTTATGATTGTTGTGCGAAAGATTATGCTGAGTCACGCTAGTTTGTTCATACGCAAGTTGAGTGGGAGGACATGAATAACGAAGTTGCTATGCTGAAGAATCTGCAGAGAACACAAGCACAAGTGATGAGGGCTAAGAAACAGGAATGGGAGGCAGAAAAAAGGCTTTGGAGGCTGAGAAGAGAAAGCTAGAGTATGACATATATGATCTACTTCAAGTGAACTTTGCAAACAAGGATAACCTCAAGAGGATCAGGGCTACTTGTGATGAGTGATGAATGTGTTCTAGATGTACTGTAGGAGAATTTGTAATGTGTCCTAAGTAAAATTTGTAATGTACCCTAAGTATCACTCGTTAAATACTCAATTTAAACTGCTACTTGTGTTGTTTTTTGATTAAATTAGGCCAATGATTATAACTTGGGATCATAGTACTAGGAGATGATTGATCAGAACCTATGGCATGACTGAACATGACTATGTCATTGGTTCTGATCAAACATCTCATCCATATGTCCTCATAGTATGAGGCCTCTAATACCCTGCTTTGCATGTTTCTGCTTCTTCAGTTTTGCATTGGCCAATGATTGAACAACGGCACAACGGAAGGCAAGGTGCTACCTTCAAACTTAGTCGTGTGTGCTATATTCGTTGCACACTAGACTTAGTTTGGGGACGGTCTCTCTGCCTTCCATGTGACCAAATGTATGAGGCATCATTTGCGTTGGCCAATGATTCAACAAAAGCATAATGGAAGGCTAGGTGGTGGCCTCAAACTTAGTCATGTGTGCCCCAGTCGTTGCTCACTACACTTAGTTGGGCACTCCCTATGCCTGCCGTGTGAGCAAATGTATGAGGCCTTACTAATATTATCGATGTCCATTTTCATCTAAACTACTTGTGAGTCCGCTGATACGTCTCCGACGTATCGATAATTTCTTATGTTCCATGCCACATTATTGATGATGTCTACATGTTTTATACACATTATATGTCATATTTATGCATTTTCCGGAACTAACCTATTGACGAGATGCCGAAGGGCCGGTTCCGTTTTCTGCTGTTTTTGGTTCCGAAATCCTAGTAAGGAAATATTCTCGGAATTGGACGAAATCAACGCCCAGAGTCTTATAATTGGACGAAGCTTCCAGAACACCCGAGAGCCGCCAGAGGGGAGCCCTGGGGGCCCCACACAACACCCTGGCGCGGCCAGAGGGGGGGCCGCGCCGCCCTAGTGTGTGGGCCCACCAGGCCCCCTCCGAGGCTGCCCTTCCGCCTATTTAAGGTCTCCGTCGCGAAAACCCTATTACGTTCGACGAAACCAGAGAAAACGTTCCAGAGCCGCCGCCATCGCGAAGCCAAGATCCGGGGACAGGAGTCTCCGTTCCGGCACGCCGCCGGGACGGGAAGTGCCCCCGGAAGGCTTCTCCATCGACACCACCGCCATCTTCATCACCGCTGCTTGTCTCCCATGAGGAGGGAGTAGTTCTCCATCGAGGCTCGGGGCTGTACCGGTAGCTATGTGGTTAATCTCTCTCCTATGTGCTTCAATACAATAATCTCATGAGCTGCCTTACATGATTGAGATTCATATGATGATGCTTGTAATCTAGATGTCATTATGCTAGTCAAGTGGATTTTACTTATGTGATTGTTATCACCAGATTTTGGCCAAATTAGGAGATAGGCCGTAATTGAGATGGGCTTGAAGGATATACGCGTGGAGAATCTCTGAAGCGGCCTTGCACGAGAATTTGGGCTAAATTGCCCGTGTATCTGTATTTTATTAGATCGTGTTTAGAATTAAAAGTTAGAGTTTGGCCCGTGCACGGTTAGGTGCACGCCTGAATTAGAAAGTCCCTTGGACTATAAATATGTATCTAGGGTTATTGAAATCAACAATAATCACGTTCACCACAAACCAATCTAGGCGCATCGCCAACTCCCTTGTCTCGAGGGTTTCTTCCGGGTAAGCATCATGCTACCTAGATCGCATCTTGCGATCTAGGCAGTATACGTTTATTCGTGGTTCATGCGTTGCTCGTCGTTGAAGCCTTTTTGATGGCGAGCAACGTAGTTATCATAGATGTGTTAGGGTTAGCATTGTTCATCGTATCATATGCTGTCGTCGTGCAACCCTTAAACGTCTAGCCGTCCTTACACCTATCTTAGGTGTAAGGGCGGCACCCCGCTTGACCATTATTTAGTAGATCCGATCCGTTATGATTGCTCCTTGTTCGTCAAGGATTAGTTTCATATCTGCATAGTTAGGCCTTACAAACGGGTTGAAGGATCCAGTGGCGCGTAGGGTGTAGTTTGCTAGCCCTAGACAGGGATGTTCCGAGGATCAACTTCGTGTTGGTTTTTAGGCCTTGTCTAGGGTCGGTTTACGATCACCGTGCGTGGTCGCCGAGCTCAATCACGAGTAGGATGTTCCGATTATGCGGTGAAAACCCTAAATCGTAGTAGGTCGTTTTAGCTTTATTTTGATCAAGCGGGACCACCATCCGATCGTACACCTCGTACGCATCATGGGTGGATCGGCTCTTTGAGCCGATTCACGGGACAACCTGAGAGCCGATCGAGGCTCGTATTTAATGTTTACGTGTATGCCATGCGAGGAAACTAAGCGAGGCAAATCCAACACCTTCCCGACCGGGTATAGGTCGGGTGGCACGCCCTTGCACCGAGCATCGGACGTGCGTGCCGAGTCTTTGCGGGCCGTCGCTCGGAGGGACCAGGGCCAGCCGCAGTCCTGGGAGCCTCCCGGCTCTACGGTGTTGCCCGTCGCTGCTCGCCGGTGGGTTTCTGACCGCAACACATTCTGGCACGCCCGGTAGAAGATCTCGAGGAATTAGAGGACGATGATGAAGAAGAAGATAAGTATCATCGGCCAAGGTGGTGCCCTGATGGACTCAGCCGTTCCCAAAAGCGTAGGGTTCAGCGCCTACGTGGTTTGGAGGAAGCCGAAAGGTTATACCTGCACACGTTAAGGAAGGCGCGGCCTGATCTGGCCGCGAAAATTCAGCGAACCCTGGACGAAGAAGGTCGGCCACAAAGGAAAGAGTGGCGCCCCAGACAAAGGAAAGCCGATAATGAGACATCGGCTGGCACAAACATGGTGTTCATCCTTCCGACGGAGTTTAGTGCTCCAGGATTAGACGAAGCACCTGTGGCACAACTTGACTGCGGCCCACGGCCGGTTATCTTTGAGAAGCCACGAGAAAGAAGCTACGGACATCCGAAGGCCCCGTACTTGCGAGGCTATATCAATGGGCAGCCTGTCAACAAGATGCTGGTGGACACCGGAGCGGCAGTCAACATTATGCCATACTCCATGCTACGTCGGTTGGGACGCTCTAGGTCGGATCTGATCAAGACCAACGTGACGCTGAGCGATTTCAACGGCCAAGCATCTGACGCACAAGGTGTTCTGAACGTGGATCTGACCGTAGGAAGGAAAACCATCCCTACGACGTTCTTTATTGTCGACAGCAAGAGCACCTATGCTGTCTTGCTAGGGAGAGATTGGATCCACGCCAACCGTTGCATTCCGTCCACGATGCACCAATGCTTAATACGATGGGATGGAGATGAAGTAGAGGTCGTCCACGCAGATGATTCAGCCGAGATATCAACGGCTGGCATGAATGTTTGGGAGACAACGAGGCCAAGAGCCACTCTCGGGCATCAATGTGGACGATCGCGAGCGCATCGACGTGACAAAGGACGGGGTGAGGCTGGTCTTATCCACCGGCCTAACCGTGTAACAAGAGCAACATCTATGGACAAACGTGGCGATGCCGATCCGTGTGATCGGCCCCGAAGATCTATGGAGGAACATTACAAACCTTCATTGAGTTAGTCAATCAACATGGAGGCCGATTCCAGCAATCGGCCAAAATTATCCTCGACATGCGTTTTGCCTGGGTTCAGCATTGATCTAACAGAGGATGCCTGAAGAGCCGATACCCTCAATTACTTGAAAGAATCGGCTCGGGGGGCACTTAGATGAATAAGACACGAGGATACGAAGTTTGAAGTGGCTGTCAAATGCCCAGCAGCTCAAGATATATTCTTTGACGATGATGGACATTGAAGTATGGGGGCCGATGCATAAATGAATCGGCCGTAAAAAATACAAATTTTTTAAGCACAGCCGATGCACAGACATCGACTTTAGAATAGAAAGCCGATGCGCAGCCATCGACTCAAGAGATGACATGGGGCTCCTGCTTGATCAAACTGTTATAAGCAGAAGCTCAATGGAGCAGTTATCGAGTTACATTGAGAGGCTCTGCTGGATGAACGCCTCAATGGAATTGTTGGTGACTCAGATCCTCTCTTCAAGGACCTCTAACTCCTTTTGCAAGTCTCCAAGTTCAGCAGTGCTAGCAGAAGCGTCAGTTTTGGCGTCCAAAAATGCCTTTTTCTCATTAAAGCCGCTGATATTTGTCTGCAATATCGGCTGGGGCAAGTTTGAGGGATCACAACCCTGACCAAAGTGACAACAAGAGCAGCGTAAGCATGCAGATCAGGTTAAGGGTGAGCCCAACAAAGGGAGCATATTTCTCCTAGGACCATGAGAATAGCCGATGACGAAGCAATCGGTTGTAGCGTTTTTGCCTGGGACTTGGCCAAGGTGGCGACTTGGTCGATGTTACTTTCAAAGGTTGTTACGTCCAGAGTTATGGGGAGCATCAGGACTTCATCAACATCTTCACTGGAAGTTGTATCAGTCTGCCAAAGATGATGAGCCGATCTGAGCAGCAAGGCGCAAGAATTGAGCTAGGAGGAGTTGGAGAGCCATTACATTTGAAGCTTCTTGGTTTGGGGAAGAGGTTTGTTGATCCTTTTTGAGCCCTCTTAGTCCATCGGCTCTTTGGGTATAAGCTTGTCTTGAAAGCTGATGGTGGCACATTTGGTTGGCTCACTGCTGTTCTCGCCTTGACTGAGGCTCGGGGGGCAGCTCGCCCTGACGATTCTTTGCTCTGAGGAGCCGATTTTGTTGGAATCGGCTGGCTCTGCATTACAACTTGGAGGCCGATGGTGGCACATTTGGCTGGCTCACTGCTGTTCTCACCCTGACTGAGGCTCGGGGGGCAGCTCGCCTTGAAGGTTCTTTGCTCCAGGGAGCCGATTTTGTTGGAATCGGCTGGCTCTGCATCACAACTTTTTTGAAAGGAGGTGAGTTCTTGCAGGAGAGAACCACAGGAGCTGGTGGGAGGAATGTGAAGAGGGAGCCATCATCATTGATAGGCTCTGGGCCATCTTGTTGCTGCAAGAAAATAGAGCAGGATTATAAACATCGCTGTGGACTATCACAAGGGAGTGTGTGGGCGAGTGGAACCTGTTCTGCAGAAGTGTCAATTTCAGCATCAAGTTGCCTCAGCAACGGCCTTAGAGCTCTCCTGAAGGCACCTGCCCAGGACTAAATTGCTGGCCTGCTACGACCGGCTGGTAAGATTCCTAATCAGGTTTTATGATCCTGTTTGAGGTGTTCATGTCAACTGTGGGGAAGCAGGGATGGATCATGATGGAATATAAATGCCGAGTGCTATCGTCATCGGCGGAGCTAGCTAACCTGAAGGAGGCTGGATTTTCAAAATTCCCAGACTCTTGATAAGAAAAGAAGAGAGGGTCATCTGGGCTGGACCTGTTCGTTTGGGAATTTGGGATCTGAATTTGAGCAAGGGTTGCAGTTACCGTTTGAGGGGATGACTGAATTGGCCTGTATCGCAGTTTATTATGAAGGACTGATGCGTTGCCATCGGCTCATTGAGCATTGACCGAGTCGACAATCGGCAAAATCAGTACAAGGGGAAATCGGCTAAATTAGCATGGAGGAAATCGGCAAAATCAAGATAAAGGAAATTTTTCATTGATAGCAAGATTTCTTACATAAAGAGCTGATTGCTCTCAAAAGGAAGTACTAGGGGATACATTGCCCCATCTACTACTACTGATCCTATGCTAAGGATCCTATCTACGGGCCGTCGCTGCCCTCGTCGTCGCCGCTGTCGGCGCTACTCCCGGCGGGCTCGTCGTCGCTGCTGTAGCGGCCGCCGGCAGGGCCTTCGTTGTCCTCGTCCTCCTCGTCAGCGTCGTCGTCGCTGTCGAAGTCGCTGAGGTTCCCCGGCCATGGGCAGAAGCGCTTGGCCGGCGGCTCGTCAGAGGAGCTGTCGTCCTCCTCCTCCTCCTCCTCCTCCACCGCCTCCTCGGAGGAGGTGAAGTCATCCCAGGAGAAGCGATCGTCGTCGCTCTCCTCCTCCGATTCCCCGTCGGCAAGGAAGCGGAGGTCGCTCTCCCCGTCGGTCAAGGACTTGTCGTCCTCGGACCAGACGGAGAAGTCATGGCTGGACTCCTCCCCGGCTTCTATGGCGCGGCGGATGTTGGCCTCGTGGGCCTCCTATGGGTCCCATTCTGGCGTCGGCTCGCGGGAGGGGGAGGACTGGACGGAAAGACCCGATGAAGCAGAGGAGGAAGAAGACATGGTGGCAGAGGAGGGCTTTTGGAGTGCTAATGCGAAAGGGATGAAGAGGTGAACTGTTCGATACGGTTCAATAAAAGGATATGGAGTAGAGATTTAATGCTCGAGCAGTTTTCGAGGATGTGGTGCCAAAACTGTCAAATCGTGCAGAGAAGTTGAGAAGGCAAGGCGTCATGATGAAGAATATTGCGATGGTTCTGCTCTGCCACGACATGACCCTTCGAAGGAAAAACATAGTGGTTTTGAAATTATCATTACCAAAACCAGGGGGGCATGTGTTATCACCAGATTTTGGCCAAATCAGGAGATAGGCCGTAATTGAGATGGGCTTGAAGGATATACGCGTGGAGAATCTCTGAATCGGCCTTGCACGAGAATTTGGGCTAAATTGCCCGTGTATCTGTATTTTATTAGATCGTGTTTAGAATTAAAAGTTAGAGTTTGGCCCGTGCACGGTTAGGTGCACGCCTGAATTAGAAAGTCCCTTGGACTATAAATATGTATCTAGGGTTATTGAAATCAACAACAATCACGTTCACCACAAACCAATCTAGGCGCATCGCCAACTCCCTTGTCTCGAGGGTTTCTTCCGGGTAAGCATCATGCTGCCTAGATCGCATCTTGCGATCTAGGCAGTATACGTTTATTCGTGGTTCATGCGTTGCTCGTGCTGAAGCCTTTTTTATGGCGAGCAACGTAGTTATTATAGATGTGTTAGGGTTAGCATTGTTCATCGTATCATATGCTGTCGTCGTGCAACCCTTAGACGTCTAGCCGTCCTTACACCTATCTTAGGTGTAAGGGCGGCACCCCGCTTGACCATTATTTAGTAGATCCGATCCGTTATGATTGCTCCTTGTTCGTCAAGGATTAGTTTAATATCTGCATAGTTAGGCCTTACAAACGGGTTGAAGGATCCGAGTGGCGCGTAGGGTGTAGTTTGCTAGCCCTAGACAGGATGTTCCGAGGATCAACTTCGTGTTGGTTTTTAGGCCTTGTCTAGGGTCGGTTTACGATCACCGTGCGTGGCCGCCGAGCTCAATCACGAGTAGGATGTTCCGATTATGCGGTGAAAACCCTAAATCGTAGTAGGTCGTTTTAGCTTTATTTTGATCAAGCAGGACCACCATCTGATCGTACACCTCGTACGCATCATGGGTGGATCGGCTCTTTGAGCCGATTCACAGGACAACCTGAGAGCCGATCGAGGCTCGTATTTAATGTTTACGTGTATGCCATGCAGGAAACTAAGCGAGGCAAATCCAACACCTTCCTGACCAGGTATAGGTCAGGTGGCACGCCCTTGCACCAGCATCGAACGTGCGTGCCGAGTCTTTGCGGGCCGTCGCTCGGAGGGACCGGGGCCAGCCGCAGTCCCGGGAGCCTCCGGCTCTACGGTGTTGCCCGTCGCTGCTCGCCGGTGGGTTTCGACCGCAACGGTGATCTCCGGAGACTCCTTGTCCCACGTGTGTAAAGGTGACGGTGTGTGCACCGTGTGGGTCTCTTAGGCTATATTTCACGGAATACTTATTCGCTGTTATGAATGGCATAGTGAAGTGCTTATTTATATCTCTTTATGATTGCAATGTGTTTTGTATCACAATTTATCTGTGTGCTACTCTAGTGATGTTATTAAAGTAGTTTATTCCTCCCGCACGGTGTAATGGTGATAGTGTGTGCATCGTGTAGTACTTGGCGTAGGCTATGATTGTGATCTCTTGTAGATTATGAAGTTAACTATTGCTATGATAGTATTGATGTGATCTATTCCTCCTTTCGTAGTGTGAAGGTGACGAGTGTGCATGCTATGTTAGTACTTGGTTTGGTTATGTTGATCTGTTATGCACTCTAAGGTTATTTAAATATGAACATTGAATATTGTGGAGCTTGTTAACTCCGGCATTGAGGGTTCGTGTAATCCTACACGGTTAGTGGTGTTCATCATCCAACAAGAGGGTGTAGAGTCTAGCATCTATTTATTTATTCTGTTATGTGATCAATGTTGAGAGTGTCCACTAGTGAAAGTATGATCCCTAGGCCTTGTTCCTAAATATCGCTATCGCTGCTTGTTTATCGTTTTATCGCATCTTTACTTCCTGTAATATTACTACCATCAACCGCACGCCGACAAGCACTTTTCTCGGCGCCGTTACTACTACTCATATTCATTCATACCACTTGTATTTCACTATCTCTTCGCCGAACTAGTGCACCTATTAGGTGTGTTGGGGACACAAGAGACTTCTCGCTTTGTGGTTGCAGGGTTGCATGAGAGGGATATCTTTGACCTCTTCCTCCCCGAGTTCGATAAACCTTGGGTGATCCACTTAAGGGAAACTTGCTGCTGTTCTACAAACCTCTCGCTCTTGGAGGCCCAACACCGTCTACAAGAATAGAAGCACCCGTAGACATCAAGCTATTTTCCGGCGCCGTTGCCGGGGAGGAAAGGTAAACGGCACACACACACCGGATCCCGGCAACGAAGCTATTTTCTGGTGCCGTTGCCGGGGAGGAAAGGTAAAAGGCTCTCATACTTCGGTCCCAGGTACTAAGTACTTTTCTGTTACCGTTGTGTGTGTGCTCGAAGCTATTTCCTTTAGATCCTGCAATTGCATCTTTTTGTTTCTTGTTTACACTAGTTAGGCATAATGGACAACAATGAGCTTCTTATTCTATTTCCTGATTTAAGATATGGATGGTTTGATGCGAAAATTAAAAAACCCATGGAACATATTAGTATGAACACTTTGAACACCATTGTTGCTAATGATATGGAAAATTCTAAGCTTGGGGAAGCTGGCTTTGATGAGCATGATATTTTTAGTCCCACAAGCATTGAGGAGAAAATTTACTTTGATGATACTTTGCCTCCTATTTATGATGATAATGATATTGGTCTTTTGGTGCCGCCTGTTATGGAGGATAAATTTGATTATGATTACAATATGCCTCCTATATTTGATAATGAGAATAATAATGATAGCTACTTTGTTGAATTTGCTCCCACTACAACTAATAAAATTGATTATGCTTATGTGGAGAGTAATGATACTTTTATGCATGTGAATAAGAATGCTTTATGTGATACTTATATTGTTGAGTTTGTTCATGATGTCTCTGAAAATTATTATGAGAGAGGAAAATATGGTTGTAAAAATTTTCATGTTACTAAAACACCTCTCTATATGCTGAAATTTTTCAAGCTACACTGGTTTTATCTTCCTATGCTTGTTACTTTGCTCTTCATGAACTTGTTTATTTACAAGATTCCTATGCATAGGAAGCATGTTAGACTTAAATGTGTTTTGAATTTTCCTCTTGATGCTCTCTTTTGCTTCAACTACTATTTCTTGCGAGTGCATCATTAAAACTGCTAAGCCCATCTTAATGGCTATAAAGAAAGCACTTCTTGGGAGATAACCCGTGTGTTTATTTTGCTACAGCAATTTTTGTTTTGTTGAGTCTTGGAAGTTGTTACTACTGTAGCAACCTCTCCTTATCTTAGTTTTGTTGCATTGTTGTGCCAAGTAAAGTCTTTGATAGTAAGGTTCATACTAGATTTGGATTACTGCGCAGAAACAGATTTCTTGCTGTGGGCCTAATTCTCTGTAGGTAACTCAGAAAAATCTGCCAATTTACGTGCGTGATCCACAGATATGTACGCAACTTTCATTCAATTTGGGCATTTTCATCTGAGCAAGTCTGGTGCCACTTTAAAATTCGTCTTTACGGATTGTTCTGTTTTGACAGATTCTGCCTTTTATTTCGCATTGCCTCTTTCGCTGTGTTGGATGGATTTCTTTGTTCCATTAACTTCCAGTAGCTTTGGGCAATGTCCAGAAGTGTTAAGAATGATTGTGTTATCTCTGAACATGTGAATTTTTGATTATGCACTAACCCTCTAATGAGTTTGTTTCGAGTTTGGTGTGGAGGAAGTTTTCAAGGGTCAAGAGAGGAGGATGATATACTATGATCAAGAAGAGTGGGGATGCCCCGGTGGTTCATCCCTGCATATTTCAAGAAGACTCAAGCGTCTAAGCTTGGGGATGCCCAAGGCATCCCCTTCTTCATCGACAAATTTATCAGGTTCCTCCCTTGAAACTATATTTTTATTCGGTCACATCTTATGTACTTTACTTGGAGCGTCTGTTTGTTTTTGTTTTTGTTTTGTTTGAATAAGTTCATCCTTGTGTGGGAGAGAGACACGCTCCGCTGGTTCGTATGAACACATGTGTTCTTAGCTTTTAATGTTCATGGCGAAGGTTGAAACTGCTTCGTTCATTGTTATATGGTTGGAAACGGAAAATGCTACATGTAGTAATTGGTAAAATGTCTTGGATAATTTGATACTTGGCAATTGTTGTGCTCATGTTTAAGCTCTTGCATCATATACTTTGCACCTATTAATGAAGAAATACATATAGCTTGCTAAAATTTGGTTTGCATAATTGGTCTCTCTAAGGTCTAGATAATTTCTAGTAAAGAGTTTGAACAACAAGGAAGACGGTGTAGAGTCTTATAATGTTTACAATATGTCTTTTATGTGAGTTTTGCTGCACCGGTTCATCCTTGTGTTTGTTTCAAATAACCTTGCTAGCCTAAACCTTGTATCGAGAGGGAATACTTCTCATGCATCCAAAATCCTTGAGCCAACCACTATGTCATTTGTGTCCACCATACCTACCTACTACATGGTATTTCTCCGCCATTCCAAAGTAAATTGCTCATGTGCTACCTTTAAACAATTCAAAAGCTATTATCTCTTATTTGTGTCAATGTTTTATAGCTCATGAGGAAGTATGTGGTGTTTTATCTTTCGATCTTGTCATTTACTACTGACAGACTTTCACAATGGACTAGTGGCTTCATCCGCTTATCCAATAATTTTGCAAAAAGAGTCGGCAATGGGGTTCCCGGCCCGATTAATTAACTTGCATTAATAATTCTCTTCACATGTTTTGCTCTGATTCATCAGTAAGCAACTTAATTTTGCAAATAGACACTCCTTCATGGTATGTGATTGTTGGAAGGCACCCGAGGATTCGGTTAGCCATGGCTTGTGTAAGCAAAAGGTTGGGAGGAGTGTCATCCATAAAATAAATAAAGAAAAACTAAAGTACATGTGTAAACAAAAGAGAAGAGGGATGATCTACCTTGCTGGTAGAGATAACGTCCTTCATGGGAGCCGCTCTTGAAAGTCTGGTTGATAAGGTAGTTAGAGTACCCGCTACCATTCGTTGACAACAACAAACACCTCTCAAAACTTTACTTTTATGCTCTCTATATGATTTCAAAACTTGAAAAGCTCTAGCACATGATTTAATCCCTGCTTCCTCTGCGAAGGGCCTTTCTTTTACTTTTATGTTGAGTCAGTTCACCTATCTCTTTCCACCTCAAGAAGCAAACACTTGTGTGAACTGTGCATTGATTCCTACATACTTGCATATTGCATTTGTTATATTACTCTATGTTGACAATTATCCATGAGATATACATGTTATAAGTTGAAATCAACCGCTGAAACTTAATCTTCCTTTATGTTGCTTCAATACCTTTTACTTTGAATTATTGCTTTATGAGTTAACTCTTATGCAAGACTTATTGATGCTTGTCTTGAAAGTACTATTCATGAAAAGTCTTTGCTTTATGATTCATTTGTTTACTCATGTCATTACCATTGTTTTGATCGCTGCATTCATTACATATGCTTACAATAGTATGATCAAGGTTATGATGGCATGTCACTCCGGAAATTATCTTTGTTATCGTTTACTGCTCGGGACGAGCGAGAACTAAGCTTGGGGATGCCGATACGTCTCCGACGTATCGATAATTTCTTATGTTCCATGCCACATTATTGATGATATCTACATGTTTTATACACATTATATGTCATATTTATGCATTTTCCGTAACTAACCTATTGACGAGATGCCGAAGGGCCAGTTCTCGTTTTCTGCTGTTTTTGGTTCCGAAATCCTAGTAAGGAAATATTCTCGGAATTGGACGAAATCAACGCCCGCAGTCTTATAATTGGACGAAGCTTCCAGAACACCCGAGAGCCGCCAGAGGGGAGCCCTCGGGGGCCCCACACAACACCCTGGCGCGGCCAGAGGGGGGCCGCGCCGCCCTAGTGTGTGGGCCCACCAGGCCCCCTCCGAGGCTGCCCTTCCGCCTATTTAAGGTCTCCGTCGCGAAAACCCTATTACGTTCGACGAAACCGCAGAGAAACGTTCCGGAGCCGCCGCCATCGCGAAGCCAAGATCCGGGGGACAGGAGTCTCCGTTCCGGCACGCCGCCGGGACGGGGAAGTGCCCCCGGAAGGCTTCTCCATCGACACCACCGCCATCTTCATCACCGCTGCTTGTCTCCCATGAGGAGGGAGTAGTTCTCCATCGAGGCTCGGGGCTGTACCTAGTAGCTATGTGGTTAATCTCTCTCCTATGTGCTTCAATACAATAATCTCATGAGCTGCCTTACATGATTGAGATTCATATGATGATGCTTGTAATCTAGATGTCATTATGCTAGTCAAGTGAATTTTACTTATGTGATCTCCGGAGACTCCTTGTCCCACGTGTGTAAAGGTGACAGTGTGTGCACCGTGTGGGTCTCTTAGGCTATATTTCACGGAATACTTATTCGCCGTTATGAATGGCATAGTGAAGTGCTTATTTATATCTCTTTATGATTGCAATGTGTTTTGTATCACAATTTATCCGTGTGCTACTCTAGTGATGTTATTAAAGTAGTTTATTCCTCCCGCACGGTGTAATGGTGACAGTGTGTGCATCGTGTAGTACTTGGCGTAGGCTATGATTGTGATCTCTTGTAGATTATGAAGTTAACTATTGCTATGATAGTATTGATGTGATCTATTCCTCCTTTCGTAGTGTGAAGGTGACGAGTGTGCATGCTATGTTAGTACTTGGTTTGGTTATGTTGATCTGTTATGCACTCTAAGGTTATTTAAATATGAACATTGAATATTGTGGAGCTTGTTAACTCCGGCATTGAGGGTTCGTGTAATCCTACACGGTTAGTGGTGTTCATCATCCAACAAGAGGGTGTAGAGTCTAGCATCTATTTATTTATTCTGTTATGTGATCAATGTTGAGAGTGTCCACTAGTGAAAGTATGATCCCTAGGCCTTGTTCCTAAATATCGCTATCGCCGCTTGTTTATCGTTTTATCGCATCTTTACTTCCTGTAATATTACTACCATCAACCGCACGCCAGCAAGCACTTTTCCGGCGCCGTTACTACTCGCTCATATTCATTCATACCACTTGTATTTCACTATCTCTTCGCCGAACTAGTGCACCTATTAGGTGTGTTGGGGACACAAGAGACTTCTTGC
This sequence comes from Lolium rigidum, assembly GCF_022539505.1. Classification (NCBI taxonomy): domain Eukaryota; kingdom Viridiplantae; phylum Streptophyta; class Magnoliopsida; order Poales; family Poaceae; genus Lolium; species Lolium rigidum. The sequence continues at coordinate 208,416,108 of NC_061512.1, read as the reverse complement.
TTTGTGGTTGCAGTGGTTGCATGAGAGGGATATCTTTGACCTCTTCCTCCCTGAGTTCGATAAACCTTGGGTGATCCACTTAAGGGAAACTTGCTGCTGTTCTACAAACCTCTGCTCTTGGAGGCCCAACACTGTCTACAAGAATAGAAGCACCCGTAGACATCATCCGCACACCTATAATGGCATGTGTTCTTCTGGCAAACTGAGAAGATCATGCTTGGGTCACCTATTGAGGTTCCCGGCGAGGGACCGGCGAAGAAGCGTCGTGGAAGGCCGGCTAAGGTTGGCCACTTCCACGAGGACGCAGGGTCGGACCACTTCCTCCGCATCATCTTCAAACCCACCTTCGGCCGGCTCATGATCCCTAAAGCTTTCGTCAAGTGGTTCGGAGAAATTCCTTCCAACATCATCGTCACCACCAACACTGGATGCAACTGGAGGATGACTACAAGGAGAGAAGGCAATGACGCATTCATCGACCAGGGGTGGACGGCCGTCTCCATCACCCATCAGCTAAAGGTAGGCCAGCTTCTCACCTTCAAGAAGGAATCCTCCTTCGAGTACAGTCTGGTCATCTTCGACCACACCTGCACTGAGGTGGTGAGCAGGTGCCTGTACCATGGCGATGACACCAGGTGTGTCGTCTCCGAGCATCATGTCTAAAGCTAACTGATACGTCTCAAACGTATCTATAATTTCTTATGTTCCATGCTAGTTATATGACAATACTCACACGTTTATATACACTTTATATCATTTTTATGCATTTTCCGGCACTAACCTATTAACAAGACGCCGAAGCGCCAGTTCCTGTTTTCTGCTGTTTTTGGTTTCAGAAATCCTACACAGGAAATATTCTCGGAATTGGACGAAACAAAAGCCCACGGTCTTATTTTGCACGGAGACTTCCAGAAGTCCGAAGAGGAGACGAAGAGGGGCGACGAGGCGGCCACACCCTAGGGGGGCGCTGTTGGAGATATGCCCAAGAGGCAATAATAAAAGTGGTTATTATATATCTTTATGTTTATGATAAAAGTTTATATATCATGCTATAATTGTATTAACCGAAACATTGATACATGTGTGTTATGTAAACAACAATGATTCCCTAGTAAGCCTCTTGTATAACTAGCTTCTTGATTAATAGATGATCATCGTTTCATGATCATGAACATTGGATGTTATTAATAACAAGGTTATGTCATTATGTGAATGATATAATGGACACACCCAATTAAGCGTAGCATAAGATCACGTCATTAAGTTATTTGCTATAAGCTTTCGATACATAGTTACCTAGTCCTTATGACCATGAGATCATGTAAATCACTTATACCGGAAAGGTACTTTGATTACATCAAACGCCACTCGCGTAAATGGGTGGTTATAAAGGTGGGATTAAGTATCCGGAAAGTATGAGTTGAGGCATATGGATCAACAATGGGATTTGTCCAT